>NC_049222.1:40018426-40327968 GCF_011100685.1 Canis lupus familiaris | reverse complement strand
GGGTTCACGTCTTTGAGTGGCCAGGGTTTGGCACAGCACCTAGCGTGGAGTGAAGACTAAATTGATGAAGGGACGATGGATGGATAAAGCCATTCTTGGTCTACTTCCTGATGTATGCTGTTTCCAAACACCCCAGCAAGCCTCAGTGTTTGTGCTTACATTTTGGTACACCTATTAGTGCGTACATCTTATTGGTGTGTGTTGTCTAATTTACCTTTCTTTATATCACTTATGTTCTAACTTAAATTATGTGTTTCTTGGCTCATGTGGGTTTCCTTTCTTTAGTATCTCTTCCGGTTGCCCACTAGAAGAGTCTGAGTCTATTTTTTTTTTTGCTAAATGGGGTGGGAGAATCTTGGAGGGAGAAATGTGAAGGGGGCTTCTCTTGGGGTGTCCTCAAGACGGTGACCAGAATTTCAAGGGGTATTTTCAGATTCCATAATATAATAAGAGAAAAGGAACCAAGCCCTTGAATGAAGAACTTTCGGTCACCTCTACCCAGGCCCACATTTCAATTTCATTTCGTTTCATCAACTCCTCCCCTTGGATGGTGCACTGAAGTGAAAATCATCAGGAAAGGTAGGACTTATAAAGGGACCCGTTCAAGGGATCCTGTTAGGAAGAATTCCATTTCAAAGAATGGCCCTTTACTCTTGCCTGGAATTCTGTCGGTGAAACAAAAAGCTTGGGGAAAGCCAGTAAGGTGAAAATACGGACCATCCATCTGTTTGGAGAGAAAATATTATATAAGTCAGAGGGCTCAGATGAGGTGCTGTTTTTTAGGTTTGGGGGTGGGGAAAGGTTTGGACAAACCTATTTCCGTTTCCTAGTACACAGAAACTAGATATAATATCAATCTGTTATAAATAAACATGATATCTCCTCCAACATTCGTCATTGCTTCTGACTAGTCTATTTGATCTGTGAAAATGAGATTACTTGCAAACCTGTCCTAGATTTTAAAGCTGAACAAGATATATTGATTATACAAATATTTTTATGTCACTATATATCTTAATAAAATAACATTCATGTCTGGAGTATATGTCAGTCTGGAAAGACTGCCCAAAGCCAGATCTATTTATTTAAATCAGGAAAGGCAAAGGGCCATGCTGGCAGCCACTCAGCTTGTCATGCTCTCATGGTTGAACACAGATAATAATAATTTTGGGTGCACACAGGCAGATTTCTGAAAGGAGGAAATTAACCCCTATGTTTACATTATGAATCAGCAGGGAACTATTTCAGATGTTGAGACCAATAGCAGGCATAGCTAATTTTTTCACTCTTTTTAGATTTTGAGCCCACATGGGGATCCTACTGGAATTCCAGATTCAGATTCTAATTTCTGGGAATTCCAGTTTCTAATGAAGTGATGAAAGGACTGGGTACTCAGGGTCACCATTCTGGCATGATGTAGTTGGCAATTCCCCTGGGAGGAAGGGACTTACACAGCCTGCCATTCTTGCATGGTTTGTCCCTGGGCCAGGCACCAGGGGGGATTTGATGGCCACCTGTAGGGGTGAATCTAACAGCCCTGTAGGGGTGAGTCTAATAGCCCTATAGAGAGGAGATGGGTTCTCCTTACATCATATCCTTTTCTCTGTGGCCAAACAGCCCAAAAACAGAAGCTGCCTTAGGGTTCATCAGGAGACTACCAAGACAGAAGGTTTACTCCTCAAGAACAGTGTTGTTTCTCATTAGAAATTCTCTTAAACCGTCCATTCTGGGACACCTCAATTTTGTTGGCAGCTCAATACCAGAGGGAATGTCTCCTTTTGGGCATTGGGAGTCTGTTATTAAATCTTCAATTTCCGGGGCTCTTGGGCGGCCCAGTTGGTTAAGCATCTACCTTTGGCTCAGGTCATGATCCCAGGTCCTGAGTTGGAGTCTCTCATTGTGCTCCCTGCTCAGTGGGGAGTCTGCTTCTCCCTCTCCTTCTGCCCCTTCCCCTGCTTGTGCTCACTCACCTGCTCTTTCTCTGTCAAGTAAATAAATAAAATCTTAAAAAAAAAAACAAAACTTCAATTTCCTTTCACTGGGAGAAATTTATTTTTTATTTTACTCAAGGACAGCGTTATGTACCTTGTCATTGCATACTTGGACTGCCATGGGCTGAATGTTAATGTGTATCCCACCCTCCCTTACTCTACTGAAGCCCTAACCCTCAAGGTGATGGTATTTGAAGGTAGGGCCTTTAGGAAATGATTAGGTTAAGATGAGATCAGGAGGGTAAAGCCCCATGATGGGATCAGTGCCCTCATAAGGAGAGGAAGAGACTAGGACTGCCCCCCAGCCCTTCAAGTCAGGACACAGCAGGGAGGCTGTGTCTACCAGCCAGGAAACCAGGAAACAGCTCTCATTAGATGCTGAATCTACTGGCACTTTGATCTTGGACTTCCCAGGCTCTAGAAACTGGGGAATTATAGCAGTCTGAACTGACAGCATGACACTAACAATAAATAGAGAATAGTTCTGTTTAGATTTCACACTGCTAACAGGTTTTGATTTATATTCAAAAATTACTTTTTATTGACATTAGTATTAATGGAACCACGGGCAATAGATAACCACGGGTTATCTCAAACCTCCAGGGACTCTTGCATTCCCGTGGAAAAAACCAATTAGCCAAATTTGATAAAAATGAATATCAGGTCCACAAAACCAGTACAGCCAGAGACCAAAAATTAGAACTGGCATCATCAAAATGATTGTGTAGGTCAAGCATGATTTCTCCAAGAGCATTGTTTAAATATAAGGATGTTTAACTGGCAGGAAGGAGTGCCATATTGAGCAGCGACTTCCCCATTATATAGAGATGAGTTCATCAGTCTTCTAACAGAAAGTGGAGCCCAATGACACATGGCAGAAAAGGCTTGAGAGCCAGGGTGTTTGAGGAAAAGTCAGAACCCCGGGGAAGGCAGTGGAGGATGTGGTACCTGAGAAAGACCGCAGGGCCCCCAAGAGCCACCCTGGCTGGGCAGTGCAGTCGGGAGCCACCAGAGAGAAGGCAGAGGGTTGGCTTTGGGTCAAGTTTGCCTCCTCTTCAATTCTTCCTGCTTCCCACATGCATGTCTGAATTCAGGGAAGCCATCCTGCAGGCTGATTTGGTGCCTCTGTAGAGATGCAATCAAAGTCTCTTCCCTTAGCTGGGGCCATAAAAGAAATCACGATCTGGTTTGTAAATCACTCTAACTAGCGTGGTGGGGTATTAATTGTTGTTACTATTTGCCTGAGAGTCTCATGTGTTCTCTTAGAGATTGCAGTGTCTGACCTTCCTCTTTGACTTGCCTCATTTGCATTGTTTTTCCTAACCCGCAGTATTGACACAGTGGCTTGTGCATGGAATTAATTTGTAAGCAGATTTTAAAGGAGAGCATGTTCAAACTAAAATATGTTTGCAGGCATTTGACCTTTTCAAACAGTTATAGGATTGGGGTCTTACATAACAAATACAGCCAACAAGTTATTATTACTTGTAATGGCAAATTTAAGAACATTAAAATCACTTACAGCACCCAGAATCAACAGCCTCTGGAGGAAAACAGTGTAGGCAAAACGCAACCATTTGCAAACAAAAAGCCACCTTTGAAAAGACCAAAAAAAAAGGAAGAGTGGTTTTCTTACTTATTATCAAGTATAGGTAAGAAATTTAGCCAAAAATGTATCATCTGAATCTGCCCAGTGGCTTAAGCTACAAAAATTTCTTTCTTGCACTGCTGGAGGCTAGGAGTCCAAAATGAAGATCTGGCAGGTTGGTTTATTCTGGGGCCTCTCCTCTTGGCTTGTAGGATGCTGCCTGGTCCCTGTGCGCTCACATGACCTATTATTGTTCACTTGCATGGGAGGAGAGAGTCCTGGTGTCTATTCTTCCCAGGGAACCTGTCTCCTGGGATCAGGGCCCCACTCTAATCCCTGTCACCCCCTTAGAAGCCTTATTTTCAGATACAGTCACAGTGGGGGTTAGGGCTTCAATGTGGGAATTTTGGTGGGGAAGTGAACATTCAGTCCATAATGTGTATCTTTTTTTTTTTTTTTTTTAAGATTTTACTTATTTATTCATGAGAGACACAACAGAGAGAGGCAGAGACACAGGCAGAGGGAGAAGCAGGCTCCCTGTGGGACTTGATCCCAGGACCGGAGCCAAACCCGATCACAACCTGAGCCAAAGGCAGATGCTCAACCACTGAGCACCCACGCAGGTGTTCCCATAATGTGTATCATAATTAAAGGTGCAGCTTTACATATTTATATTAGTTAAAACTTTGCACGTGTTTAAATATAACTATTTGACTTTATGTTGGTCAAAAAGTAGCGAACAAAATGAATGGCTATGACAATTAAAATTTGTTTATTGTATTGTGTATAGAATATACCACAATCAGGAAAGAATAAACACGTAATGGAAAGAGTGGGAAAATAAAGGTAAAGGTTCTCAATTTGAATCAGTCTAGTCAAAGCCTAATGGTGTTGGTACCACTATGGGTTTATAATGATGATAATGATGGCATCCTATAGTTTTATAGCATTTTACAGTTTACAAAACATTTTGACCTACTTGACCTCATTTACACTGGAATTCCAGAAACTCTTTCCTGAATGCCTCTGTCCATTGAATGGTGAGAGGGCTCTGGCAGGGAGGGGCAGTCTCCCTGTGGAGGCAGGGCTTGTCCCTGCTGTTTCATAGCCTGGAGAAATCCTGCCACCACAGCAGGAGGTAGCAAGCTAGATGAGCGAGCGTTTTGGCCAAAAAAGTTAAGAACTGAACTCCAGTTCCTCTTCCTCTCCTCCGGAGCTAAAGAGACAAGGAAGGTCCCTGCCACAGCCAGGTTACATGGGTCAGGCCCTTAGCTGAAGGCCCAGTCTCTAGAGAACCTTCAATAAAATGTCGTTGCTAGAATTAATAATAAAAATAGCTCAGCCAGGAACGTTGGCACAGCCTTAAGCAGGGCCAACTTGGCCATTCCAGGCCCGAAACTCCTGCTACTTTCTACCACTTTCCACAGAGGGATGTAGACAGCTGGGCTGTCAGTTGTGGTCACAGGGGCCCATTTTTCATTTTGGGGCTGCTGCTAACCCTGTGGTCTAGGATTTGAATAGACTGGCCTTGCTCCTGTGCAGAAAGGCCTAACAATAGGCCAAGCTTACGTCTAGAACACGTTTGTTGCCAGACTGCCATCCCTGTGAGAACAGGAGATACTTCTACTACGTTCAGCACTGTACCCCCTAGTGACTCGCTCAGTGCCTGGCACGTGATTGGTGCTCAACATGCATTTGTTGAATAAGGACTCACACTTCGCAATTCTGAACCTCAAGGGGGTAACCAAGTGCCAAGTTCAGGACAAAATCCACCCCTTCTTAACATGATTGAAAACAAGCACACAAGAGGATAGAATAAGGAAGCTCGTGGAACAGCTTGAACAAAATGCAGTCTTATTTCTCTTGCCAGTACCTAAGCTCACTATATTTAAGTGAAATGTCTTAACACCATGTCAAAACATTTACATATGCCTTTCTAATTGAAAGCCTAGGATTGTGGCAAGGCCTTAGCATGCTTAGAGCACCTTTTGATCACCACAAATTCTAGGCTCGTCTATGACATTGTTTTGACGGAGATGTTGTGGCTGGAGCCGTGGTCTGCCCATCAAATGGCTTAGCCTTGGCTTCCTGGCTAGGTTTCTGGCTCAGGTGACCTCACCACATAATCCCAGTAAGCTCTGGCCATGGCAACTCTGGGCAAAATTTAAAGTGATGGTGACCAAGAGGCTAGGCCCGGCATTGGTTTGGGCTTGCCTGTCAGGAGATCATATGACATTGGTGTTCATAATGGTCAGACATGCCAGGCTCACTGAGACACAAATGCCCTGCGTGTGTGATATCTGCCATGATCCCTTTCTAACAGTCACTTGAGTTTTAGACAGAGAAATGCATTCGTGACCGGATATCAGTTGGTGAGGCCTGACATTCCACAGTCGATTGAGTTAATCCCTGGTGGAGGTCCCAGAGATAGTTCCACGGCTGCTGTCTTCTTTTCCAAACCGGTCATCTGAATATGATAAATGTGAGTTTTACAGCTAAGATTAGATATGCCTTCAGCCCGAGCTCTACAAAGCAGGGTGGTTTTGAACTGGAATATCAAGCAAGTGAAAGCAAGTCTTGGCTGTGCCACCTGAGAAGTGACAGTCTCTGCGGGGGAGTGCAGGGGCTCCCTTTGAGCAGAAAACCCTGCTGCGTTTACAGAGCCTGCCCTAGGTGAACAAAGGCAAGCCTGTGTTTTAAGAGGAGATGAGAACTTGCCCTTGAAGCCTCAGACAGCTTCCAGACTTGGACAGGTTTGTGTCTTGCAGGGCCTCTTCACACAGGGTGGGCTAGGGTGGGCAGGGGATGACCTTGGTCACAGGGTGGGGTGGGAACTGGTGGGTAGTGGAGGCTGGGGCACCGAGGGATGGGTGTCTGTCTGGCCGGTGCCCTTGCTCAGTGCTGGGTCACTGGGCCAGGCCGTGTAGGGTCAGTCTTAATTGCCATCATCTTGAACCTAGCTGATTAGCTATGCCTTGTACACACACACCGGGTTTGGAATCTTGGAGGAGCACAGGCCAGAAACCAAACACATCTTGTGACTTCCTCATGCGCAGAGAAAAGGGGTACAGAGAGACCAGGTGCCCTCTAGCTTAAGAGAAAAGAAACATGGACTTTTACGGACCTTCAGAAATTTCAAGTGTGGAATCTGAAGCGTTCCACTGTGGAGTTTCTCGTTTGTGCAGTTATGTTTTCATCAGGCTGGTGGATGCATGGTCTGTGCCAGACACTGCCCTGGGTACTGAGTCCACCTTAGTGATGGGAAGCTCCCTGACTGCAGGAATTCACTATCCTGTGAAGGAGGTAGGTTAGCAAACAGGAGTAGGTGCTGGTAGGAGCCTGGGCTAAATATCACAAAATAAGGAGGGAAAAAGGAGAACCAAGTGCAGTAGGGATGCTGAGTGTGGGGCAGACACACTACCAGGGGTGGGAGTGTTCAGGAAAACATCACAGGAAGAAACATTTGAGCTGAGTTTTGAAGAAGTAGACACTTGTCAGGCTGATGGGTTTAGTCGGGGGAGTGTTTGAGGCAGAAGGACAGCTTGATCCCCTGGGAATGGGGATCATGGCTCATCCTTGAGCCCACCAGGGCCTGGCACATAGTAGGATACCTTCAGTGCCAGGGGATGGGCTGTCACATGGGAGGCCCTTTGCTGTTCCCAGAGAAGAGAGAGTGAGGTTCGGGAAAGAGTCCCTGATAGAAACTGAAGCAGGGCTGCATGGTTATGGCTAAGGGGTTCTGGTTTTATAGCATAGGTCTTAGGAAGCTCTTGAAGGCTTTGCAAGAAGGACAGGCCCATATTCCAGTGTAAATTTTAGAAAGATCAGCCTAGGACCTAGTGTAGAATGGGTGGGAGCCCAAGGAAAGGCAGGACTGACTGCCTCTCCCTCTAGTAGAGGATTTGGCCCAGATGTGGCCCCTTGGTGGACCCAATGCATCCAAGATGTAGGTGGTGGTCCCAGGAGGCTGCTTTCTGAGGAGTTCTGTATTCCTGGAGAAGCAGCAGGGGTGCCAGTTGATGTGATGCCTCTTGGTGGAAGGAGGCCTGAGATGGAGAAGAGGGAGACTGCAACAGGGATCACATAGCATCTTTGGGGACTAGTTTCCGAGCACATGTGAGAGTCCTCTGAGGCCTCCAGAAAATCCTTACAAGAAGACTTTGCAAAAAGTGCGGTGGTACGAGAGTGCTTGGGTGGCTCAGCCAATTACATGTCTGACTCTTGGTCATGATCTCCCAGTTGTGGGATGGAGCCCCATGTCAGGCTCTGTGCTCAGAGTGGAGTCTGCTTTAGATTCTCTCTCCCTCTCACTCTCTCTCTCTCAAATAAATATATAAAGAATCTGAAAAAAAAAAAAAAAGCATGGCGGTGCAGTAGCAAGTAGATTCAAGCAAAATAGAATGAGAAAAAAGTTAATTTTTGTATAAATTTACTTTCAAAGAAGCAAAATGAAGATCACACATTATATTTGCTTTTGTATCTTACTCTGCTTAGCATTATTTCAAGAGATTCTGCTTATGCCCTTAAATATATTGTTATTTCTTGCTGAATTCCAAGGAATTCTTTATGCTCAGGAATAATGGTTAATAGCGCCTAACACAATCCACAGAAGGCATCTCCATACAAATAAATTAAAACGTTTTACTTAGGTCAATTTAAAAAATAAAAAGAGCTGGAAAGATAAATTATTTGGCTCTGCAGTGGCATGTCAGACCAAGTATAATGTAGCAAAATATCAGTCTTACAAAAAAAGTCAAAGGAAAAGATTATGCTCCAAATTGCTCCTGGCTGACTGGTCTTCTGGTTATTAATTCAAATGTCCCTCCTATTGGTGCTGTTAATGGCTTCAAACAGATCTTGTCTCCTTTTATGCAAGGGGAAAATTGGACCCATTCCAAACAAAATAGCAGTAGCAGAAGGAAGCCAACATTTGCAGCATTGTTAGATAACTCCAACTATTAATTTTCTTTAACCGAGTCCCTTTTCATTTTTCACAGATATTTCTTACACTGCTTAAATCTACAAGTTAGACATTCCTGATGCATAAAAAAATGTTAAATAAAAAAAGAATTTTCCCATATGATGAGCATCCTGTCTGCCTTCCTGGGCTCTTTCACCAAGGTCAGCTAGTGACACAATAGTTGAAACCTCAGATGTGTGGGTTATTTTGGTTCTCAATTAAAGATAAGGCATGGGGGATGGGAAGGGGACTTTAGATTCTTTGGGGATAGGGAGGAGAGTCAAGCAGAAGCAATTTGAAAAAGTTCATCACATGATTCTGACATGTCCATGGGTTGAAAACTACTTAGAGTTGTTGACTCTTAGAATTTAAGGGGTCTTTGAGTTCAGCCAACAATACCTTCTACGTCAGGTTGGAACCTCCCCTGTTTGATCTTGTGATCTATGCTTGAATACCTTGGATGAGAGTGACCTTTTGGACATTATGTTCCTGGACCACTTTAATATTTAGCACATATTTCTTTATCTTGAGCTCTCTGTCATGGTCATTTTTCATTTTTTGGAGTGCCTTAAATCCATTTCTTCTTCCTAAGAGCACCATGATTTTCTTTTGGGCATAACCTACCTTCCATGGAGCAGCCTGGGTTGGACAAATATAGATGTCCTCCTGAAGTGGAAATTAAAGACGTCTTTGGAAGTTTTGTCTGCCAGACTCTTCTTGTCATTTCCCTGAGACAGTCAGAGGGTAGGCATGTGACCCTGGAATTATTTTTCCCTAGGGGTAGGGCCCAGCACCTCGGTAAAGAGATTTCTGATACCAGGATCTTTTATTATCACCTCTTTCTTCTTGGCCCCAAGTCTGGTTAGCCCCCAGTAGGCCTCAGGCTTTTCAGTAACCGGTAGACTCCTCTATCCAAGCGAGGCAATTTCCGTTGCAAAGGAAAGCAGGAGTAATCAACCGAGGAAGGCCTTCTTAAGGGGGTTCACATTTAAAGAATAGTTAAGATCCCTAATTACCTAGTGATTCCTTGTGTTAGGTCATGGTCAATATTGGTGATTTAGGTACCAAACAGCAGTATTGGCCTTTGAGAGGCTCAGAGTATAATGGAGGAGATAGACAAATGACTTGACCATGAAATTTATTTGTGACAAATCCAACATAGAGATAAGAGCAGGTTGCTGGGCACTGGGCAGCTCTAGGTCAAGGTAGGAAGGAGTGTTAGTTTGCATCTCCCTGGAGGCTGAACTCCCAGGATAAGCTTCCTTTACATACATAGGGGTCTCATGATGGAGAAGCTGAGCCAGAACATTGAGAGGAATGAGATTTACTGTGGACACCCGAATGGCTGAGATCCTGTCACTGTGCTAAGTGGTCCCAGTTGTAATTTGTGCCAGAAAAGCCCTGTTGCTCTTCCCTGGCCAGGTAGTCACCATAGCATTAGTTATTTTATTGATTATTTTCTCTCATTACTTAGCCTCACCCACAAAGCTCTTCTTGCCACCCCTACCTCTGGGGTGGTAGATTTCCATACAGGATGACCCTTTCCTGGTATGAAGTGTGGAGAGTAAATGGGCAACCTCAGGATAAAGCTCATTATACAGCTACGTACTATGGCCTGGCAGGGGAGGGGATCCTCCTGTTGGGATCTCAGCTGTGGCTCAGGCCTGTCAGATTTTGGCTCTGGTGCAGATCACAATGGGAGAAGTATGGCAGTGTCCCTCACAAAAGAGGGTGGGTATGATGGGTATTCCGGGACTTATCTGTTCTGGGATGCTTTCTCATGTCTAATACATGGCTAAAAGCAAGGGCTTTGGTTCTAGAGCTTATCAACTGAATGATCCTGAGCAACTCCATTTCTCTAAGCTTTAATGTCCTCATCTGTAAAATGGAACCCTTCTTCAGAGAATTAAAAGAAATAATTAACAGAAGGCCATGATCACAGTGTGCGGTACATGGTAATAGCTAAATTGATTTAATTCTTTTTTTTTTTATTCACTATGGTGATAACCTCTTACCACTTCTGTTATTTGAATGAGGCACACATTCTCCCAACCATATTCCTGTCATGGGCCTAGCTTCCTCTCCTTGGGACACTCGTGAGGTCACAATTCCACCTTGTGTTGAGATATCATGCTCTGTTTGCCTCTGGGTGTGTGTTGGCCAATGGTCCTTGGAGGTGAGTCTTGTATTCCACCGTCTTCCATCTTGTTCTCTGCTGAACATGGACGGGCTTCTCCTGAACCATTCTCGTTCCCTGTCCTGTAAAGTTCACAGTTGTACTGGGGTAGTTTTCTCCCTTCCTCTTCAAATTTCTATCTCTGGTCCTCCTGTTTGGGTCAGTGAGTTTCCTGCCAAACACGTTCTTCCAGAGCTTGTGGATGCATTCACTGTCCCTCTGCCAATAACTATTGTTCTATGTGGTGAGCCCTGGTCCAGAAAACCAAACTCTGCTCTTTGATACCAATTGAAAGCCCGCTGCTCATTCCTCATCCCTTCTTTTCTCAACTTGTGAAACTCCACCTCAAGAGATGTAAACACCTCCTATGCCCTCAGATGATTGAGTGTCCCACCCAGGACTGGAGATGCATTCTAGATTCTTACCCATTGTCAGCTTTTCAGAAGAGAATTCTATGCTTATTTAAGAGAAATTTTGATGAAGTTTAATTGTTTAAATACAAGAGTTCTTACTTAGCTTTATTAAATTTTTGCTTTCAAGACAAAGTAAATTCATTCTTCATATATATATGTGTGTGTGTATATATATATATATATGTAGTGATTATATATTGTTTTAAGTGCTTTTTTCAGATTATGAATACTATATAGAAAAGATATTTAAAGCATATAAAACCCACTTTGAGGATTATCTCCAAATCAAGCTTAAAATTTAATTTGTAGGAAAATTAGAAGGAAACACCACAAAAAGTTATTAAACGACCTATAACTCCCTACATACTTTCAATTTACAGAATGTAGTTAAGCCTCTAATTGTTTAAGTGTTTAACCCACAAATGCATGCCTTTTTTCTAGCTTTTTAGAAAATAAAGTCTGGCATTAATGTGGTGACTGTTCAAGTTCACAAAGCATGTGGTAGTTAATCATCGGCCCCATTGCCCTTTTCACATATGCAATAAAAGAGAATCATTGTCTACACTTCCATTCTCCTTCCTGATGCTCCTCAAATACTGATGTAAAAGTTTCAAAGTACAAGGACTGAACTGTAATGTTAAGGCTCCACTTTTAGGGCAGTAGCCCAAGATCAGAACAGAGGTGTCCTGAAGGTAGAGGGACCTGACATCCATCTCTCCTGGAAGAAAGTGGCTGATGTGCTCGGTCAGTGAGCTTGCCTGCCTCCTACTCCATAGCTTTCCTCTTTCTCTTGTAGCAAAACTAGGGGCAGTGAAGACATAAAAAGCTCCAAGAAACTCAGTGGTCTGTTTTCAGTTACCCTAAGATGCTAGAATATCAACCTGACCATAGAAAAACATGTAATATAATTTCCTAACCTTTATTTTGAATACCAGGGTGTCAAAAGTGGGATCAAATTCCTAGGACAAAAATAGACCTTCCAGTTCACTACAGCTCGTCCTTATGGCCTTGTAGGCAAGGAGGATTCCATCGAGGCCAGCTTGCTTGTGTGCTGGTGAGAAGGCCCCCAATTCCATCTGCAGATTTCCTTGTGCTGGATGGATTATGGTTGGCCAGAATAGTCTCTTAGCTTATTATCAAGGAAATAGAGTCAGCCATCCCATGGATCAGTGAGCTTTGCTCTGCTGCCTGGCTAAAGAACTTGATACATTTATTTTTAAACACCATTCTTTGCTTCAGGACTTGACCTAGAAAATATCTGTTATTGATTTCAGTTGGACTAGAGACCAATTTATCAGTATTTTTGGTAGAACAACTGAAGCCCCTAACACTTGAGACACTAGGAAACTGAGAAGCATGCCCTTGCTGTCTGGGCTGAACAGAATAACTTCCTAAGCTTGCAGGACTTTAGGAGCTTCCATGGGGCAGTGCTCTGAAGAGGAGGGTAGAGGGAAGGGCATCACTGATGAAGGGGTTCTTTACTCTGTCTCTCATGGCTAGTCAATGGGAGGGGCTTAATGTACCAAATCACCAGTAGAAGAATTAGTGAATGATCCAACACGTTCATATAGGATGAAACCAAAGAGAGATCCACTGTTGCTCGTCACTAGCATGTTACTGTAAATATTCCTCATCAACAGCATATTGCAATAAATACACTTCACCAATAGAATATTGCAGTAAATACTCTAAAGTTTTTTGCTTTGCTTAATTTCATCAGTTTCATCCAGTATGTATTTGGCCTGTAAGAGCACAGAGGGAAGCTGAGATTTCATTATACAAGGTCCATTCAGCCAAACATAGGCTTTTTTGACATTCCGCTGAATTTGGAGCCAAGCCTTTCCGTTATTCTAACTTCTTACCCACTTCTGGGAGATGTGTCCAAACATATTTCTAAAACTTGAAACTAGCCCATGGCCTGAGCAACTGCAATTAGGATTTGGGGAAATTTAAAACTCACGTCCAAATGATAACATGACCCCTAAAAGAACAAATAAACTGACCCAATTGAACTCTGCTCAATGGTTTGAAAATGCAACCTCCAAGGGCATCGTTGGAGTCAAGGATGTCACGTGAGGCTCCCAGAGGGGTGCAAACAAGAAACTGATGATCTGAAGAATTTGCAAAGGTTTAGACCAGATTCTTGAGGAGCCAGCCTTACAGGAGATGGCAAATCCGGTTGTCAGCAGCACCTAGAAGTGCCCGAATCTTTGCTCTTTTCTAGAGCCACCCGCTGTGGGGCCTCCTTTCCACGCACAGTTGACTCCCTGCGGGCTCCAGTTTCCCTCACTGAAAGGAGCCCGTGCATTCCCAGCAACCAAGCAACACCTCTGCAGACCACGGCCTGCGTCCTGCTGTGGCTGCGCTGCACCGGGAGGGCCGAGGCTCTCCCGCTGCACCCAGAGCCTCTGCAGTTCTCCGGAGGAAGGTTCGAGCGCCCGGTGGCGGTGGCGGCGAGGACGCCCACTGTCGCCGCTGTCCCGCACCCCTTGACCCCCGGCAAGCTTGGCCCTGGCTTTACAACGTTTATACGCAAGTCTCTCTTCAGGTTTGCTGGGCTGTCTACGAAAAGCACTCGTTTTCTTTGTTAGCAAATGCACCATTTGCCAGCTGAGGGTTTTGCTTTGCACCGCTGGCGACTCCATCCCTGCCCTCGAGTTTGCTTTCTGACACCGCACAGGTTTTTTCTTCCCTCTCGGTTTTGGCATCTCGCGTGTTTTCTTCTAGTATCTGTCTCTCCCCTTTCCCGGCCTGGTCCTCGGCGATGCGAGCGCGAGCCCGAGCCCTCGGGTTAGAGACGGCGGCTCCTTTCCTTGGGGTGGATTACCTTGAGGTCACTCGGTTTAGCTTCGCTCCTTTAAAGGGCCCCTGGGTGCTAACCTTTCCCCGTCTTTTATCAGTCCCGGGCCTTACTACCATCTTTCCAATTGTTCCTTTGGCTTTGTTGCAATCTCCCGGCCAAGAGAAGAGCAGCTGGTTCTGTCTGGGGGTCACTCTGCTCTCTCTCCAGGGGGCCCTTTCAGCATCTGCGTTGATTCTCTGAACATACCCTCACCAGGACCCGCACACATGTACACACACTCCCCTCTAGCTTGACTAATTGGCCATGGCTATCCTGGGGGTTTCTGTGGTTCTTAGAGGCCAGTGTGATTGAATTGGCACTTTGGGACTCTTAAACCGAGCACATTTAAAAGGTTGATTTAGAGGGAGCTTTGACAAAGGCTCTTTTAATTATTTTTTCCTCTGCTTTGCCAGTGCACAGTGCTGCAGTCTGTCAGAGGCCAGTCCCAGAATCATTAGGGGGCCAAGCCATTAGGTGTTCCTGCTTACTCTGCAAATATAACAGGCTTATCACGTAGAACTCTGTCTCCAGCTGGTTTAAAATGTAGGTGGTGCCAGTGGGTAGCAGCTGTTACAGGCTGGGGAGCCAGGAGACGATGGGGACGTTTTATGGCACAAGGAGGTCAAAGTTGACAACTCCGTACAGTATAATGTACCCTTCCATTCTTCGCCCTGGTGGCAAGGGCTCCGAAGGGCGACTGCCTCCCGGGGTCCCCAGATGCCACCTGGCCCTTGCCAGCCAGATCCCAGGCAGGCTTAGCCCTGGCTTTCAACAAGTGGGATCAAAACACTCAGTCACATTGCAGATAATGAATAATTCATACATTTGTAATTCAAATAGTCGTGGTGATGCATAATTCAAATGAAAAGTTGTTATTGCAAATGAGGGGAGAATGGATTCATTTCAGATATTTTTTTTTATTTTAAATTATTATTTTCCTTAGGTTTCAAGGTTGGAGCAGCCTCTATTTTTGCAGCTGTTTTATCTGAATTGGTGCTGGGCTTCGCGGCTTTGCCACAATGTTGATCAGAGAGGGGCAGTGCTTCCGGCTGGGATATTTCACCCAATAGCAAGGACTTTTTGCTTTTTTCGTCCTGAGAAATGGGGTTAGTATAGACAGTCTATTTGTTCTCTCTCTCCGCTTACTTCTCACCCCAACTATGTTAGGGAATTTTCTTTTTAAAACATTATATTATGAGATAATTATCATATGATTTCACTCGTATGTGGAATTTAAGAAACAAAACAGAGGAGCATAGGGGATGGGAGAGAAAAATGAGACAAAATCAGAGAAGGGGAAAAAAACCATAAGAGGCTGTTAATCATAGGAAACAAACTGAGGGTTGCTGGAGGGGAGATTATGGGGTAACTGGGTGTTGGACATTAAGGAGGGCGTGTGCTGTAAAGAGCACTGGGTGTTATATAAGACTCATGAGTCACTGACCTCTACCTCTGAAACTAATAATACACTGTATGTTAATTAATTGAATTTAAATTTAAAAAATAAATAAAAAGCTAAAAAACCCCATTATATTCTGAAAAGTTTCAACCATACACAAAAAGTAAGCAGAATAGTGTAATGCACTCCCATGTACACATCACCCAGTAATAGGAATGATCAAAACATCTCATTTATCCCCATCGGTTACTTTAAAGCAAATTCCACATCTCTAAAAAGAATCACTTCATCTGTTTCATCCAATACACTTCAGCATGTCAGCATCTCTTCTAGATGTTTAGAAGGATGGCCTGTATGGCTCATATCATACCCAAGGTCAGAAAAGGCTCCTCATTGGTGACATGCTCCGGGGGCAGTCATGGCTTCATGGAAGTAGAGGGCAAGTAGCAACCCGGCCTCACCCCCAGTGACATCACATAGGAAACCAATCCCTTGAAGGAATGCCCTGACGTGCCCCCTCTCGCCTCCACCCCTCAGGCAGTGGCCCGGCATCATGGGAATTTGCCTTGTCTGCTTGTTGGTGGTAACACGACTCCCTTTCTCTTTGAGCTCATATCAAGTTTTTAAAGCCTCTCATACTAGCCTATGGTTGGGACATCAAGGAGCTAGATTTTTCACAAACAAGCTTCACTCATTTTTCATATTTTCAACACAAAGTAGGCTACAAAAGCTGTGGTCAGGATGATCAAAGTGTCCTGGAACAAAGAAAAGAGAGTCATTTTAAGAAAATGACTGGACATAATACTACTTAGTCATGCCCAGAAGAAGGTGAAGAATTTGTTTACCGTTTCTCATTTCTGTAATTCAGATAACGTGGCACCAAAAAACCCCCTCTCTAATTCTAACATTAAACATTGTTTGTAAGAGATGAGGCTTGCTCTCCATAATACATATGTTCCTGAGAAAACTAGATATATACTGTCCTGTTTTGTTTTGGTTTTCGGAGGGGAGGGGACAGTAAATAATTTCTGTTGAATCTGGAGTGCTTCACATGGATTTTGAAATAAATCTATTTGATAAACAGAGAACTCTTTTTAAAAATGAAAAAATACCTCTTCCCTTTCCTTCCTTCCTTCCATCCTTCTTGAACACTTTGAGCTCTAAATACTTTGTTAACTTAGTACATTTTGTAAATTTGGGTTTAGGTGCATCCAGTGTTTCTTGTTGGGATTTTGTTTTTCTAAACAGTGGCCTCACTGAATGCAGTAGCTGACATTGATCACACTGGGATAAAAGCACATCAATATTAGCAAAACACAAATGTCTTCCATTTGTCTTTGCACTTACTGTCTTACAAAAACCAGTGTTAATGGAAAGACGTTATTCTGTTGTACGATTGGAGGAGTCAAAGATCTGCTTGTCTTCATTGCTCTCTGCTTTCTGACCTGTTGCAGATGAAGATCAATTCGGAACATATTAAGATAAAACAGTTTTTACCTGGGAAAGGAGAGTGTTATAAGCATTTGACCCTTGAACAACTTAATGATTGGGGGCACTGACCCCGTCCCCCCCTTCAGTCAAAAAAAAATCTTTTTTTTTTAAAGATTTTACTTATTTATTTGGCAGAGAGAGAATGAGAGCGAGCATAAGCAGGGTGAGCAGCAGAGGGAGAGGAAGAAGCAGGCTCCCTGCTCAGCAGGGAGCTGGAGGCAGGGCTCTATCCCAGGACCCTGAGATCATGACCTGAGCCAAAGGCAGACACTTAACCAACTGAGCTGCCCAGGTGCCCTCCAAAATCTTCATATAACTTCGACTCCCCCAAACCTTAACTACTAATAGCCAATTGTTGATCTGGGTGGCTCAGCGGTTGAGCCTCTGCCTTAGGCCCAGGGCGTGATCACGGAGTCCTGGGATCGAGTCCCTCGTCCGGCTCCCTGCATGGAGCCTGCTTCTCCCTCTGCCTGTGTCTCTGCCTCTCTTTCTGTCTCTCTCATGAATAAATAAATAAAATCTTTTAAAAAAAAGAAGCTTTATTGATAACATAAACATTCGATTAACACATAGATTGTATGTTACGTGTGTTACACATTGTATTCTTTCAATCAAGTATGCTAGAGAAAAGAAAACGTTATTAAGAAACGTTATTAAGAAAATGATAAGGAGGAGAAAGCAGTACTGTCTTGTATTTATCAAAACAATCCCTGTATAAGTTGACCTGTGCAGTTCAAACTCATGTTGCTCCAGGGCCAACTGTATTTCTAAAAGAGCAAATTATCCTAAGTACTTATGCGCCTCAGGTTGTGTAAGCATCACAGAACAGAGAGCTGGAGCAAGGGGACCGGACACACCATAGGGACTGGGATGGATCATGGAACTCAGTTGTGCCCGTGCATGGACACGTACGCACCCCTGTAGGACTAATGGCACATTCTTTGGAGTCACAGAGGAACAGACAGGTCCTCACACTTCCTTTCACAACACTTTTTGACCGACTCTCAGCCCACAGCCCCACCTTAGCTAGAGGTATTTCCTGCGTCCTGGGGTGAAGAGCAGGTGTGTAGCCAGCTCCAAAGCCAGGTTCCCATGCTGTACCAAACCATCATCTCAGCCTTAGATGGTTAGAACTCAGGGTCCTGGAGTCCTTCCTCTTGCACCTAAGCCCAACCTTAAAATTAGAACCTCGTATGTCCCTGGTGGTTGCTCTTTTGTGCTTTTGTACCTTGTCAGCTGGACTCCCAGTTTTGCCTGTGGAGCATCTGCGAGGAAAGGCTTCAACAGGACTCAGGTCCTGCTCACTTCAGCAGCCACCCTGGGCCTCCTGCCTGCTTTATTATCCTCCTTGAACTTCTGATGCTTTGATCTTGGATTCTTAGCTGTTCATTTTCTGCTTCTCAAATTCTGCTTGTTTTTGGAATACTTGAAATGCGACACTCTATTTTCTCCCCGTTCTTAAGCAATGGGCCGATCTAACACCAAAACATATTTTTCACTCATAGGTGCCAGCGGGGAGCATGAGCTCCTTTTTTGCTGATTGTCTGGTGATTTTCATACAAGATGAAATTTACTTCGGGGGATGGGTAAGGCCCTTCCAGTTCAGTTTAAAAATTGTGACCCTGTGCTTTGGTTGGGGACAAAAATAAAATTCTTATTACTATTCTAAAAGGGTGATTGATCCACAAGAGGGAGAGAGAGGAGCCCGGAGGGAGGCCTCCAGCCCCCTTATATCATAGTTCTGCTCTGAGCCCTCCCACCAACCACAGCAAGACACTTGCCTCATTTCTTGCTCTGCCCTGGTTCATGCCGAAAAACTTTAGAGTACATTTAAAACCTGGCAAATTCTAAAAACTTTCCCTTAGACAATGAGTTCTACTTTTTCTTTTTGTTAGGAAAGAACGTTCTTTTCCACTTTTCTGATGTACAAATTGGATTTAGTTATGGTAAAGCTTTAAAACACAGATGGATTTCTTTTTTTTTTTTTTTTTTTAAAGATTTATTTATTTATTCATTCAGAGAGAGCGACGAGAGAGGCAGAGACACAGGCAGAGGGAGAAGCAGGCTCCATGCAGGGAGGCCCATGTGGGACTCGATCCTGGGTCTCCAGGATCACACCCCGGGCTGCAGGCGGCGCTAAACCGCTGCGCCACCAGGGCTACCCCAACACAGATGGATTTCGAAGGCCTACCAGCCACTTCTCAAGTTGGTGTTTCTGATTGTTCAAAAGATTCATGTCCCTATTGCCTCCGTTGACAAATAAGTTTACAAATCACCACAAATTCTCCATTTTCAGGGCTTAGCACGTACGCTCCTGAAGCAGAGACAGTGTCGCTTTTGTTGCTGTTGTTCTGTTTGGCTGTAATGTATATAGCACATTGAGATTATAAGTATATTTCAGCTGAAAACATCAGTTTTTTTTAAAAAAAGTATTAGAAGAAATTATAAGCACTTGATCAAAACACAAATTCCAGAAAGAGACCAATTAACCCCAACATCCTGTATCAACACAGAACTGCAAGATGACCCGAGAGCATCGTATGCTATCAATTACACTGACACGTTCTAAAAAAAAATAGGTCTGTAGGAGAAAATGCCTTAGTTCCTTTGTCAGTTCTCTTTTGACATTTTAAGAGTCTGCTTAACTCCCACATTAAGGTATGTAGGGCAGCATTAATCTATGTATCAACCTGTCTGTGATTTTAAAAGGCCAGGCAAAGAATACTCTTTACCCTGCCATTTTAGGACTAGTCTCTTCCTGTTGCTCTTTTGTTCTTGGAGACATTTGTGCTCTCTCTCACCCCTTGTGGCGCTGGGGACTGGCATGCTTCCCTGGACAGGCACCAGATTCGGGCAGGGTGAATGTTTCCTTCATGTAATCTGAGTGAGAACCAGAGTCAGTATTGCCGCAAGTTACACTAGACCAAGGATTACCAGGAGCAAAAGGAAATCAGGATCCATTATTTCAGAGTTCAGCCCATGAACCACTGATATGCTCGTCAGCATTTGACAGCACGGATAGGAAGATTTACAGGAAAAATCCAAGCCATTTGATTTGATCCAGGAAGGATTTTTTGGAGTTCTAGAGGGCGACATTAATGAATTTTGACTAAAAATAGAGTAACTCTTCCAAAAAGGGAGACTTTGGTCATCTTCCAAAATGATTGGGTCACCATATCGTAAGATAATACTTAAATGCAATTAGCTCCTTGTACTATCCAAAGTGTGTGCCAGAAACACATGATTACATCTCATTCATTATCACCTTTCCCAGCTCCTGGGCTGCTATAAACATCATTTTCTTCCAAGGTCAGCTGTAGTTACCTCACTGAGAACTGTCTAGGTATATTTAACTTTGGGGATGGGTCCAACATGCCACTTTAAAAGATGATCGTATTGTTTTTCCTGCTTTCCATTTCTGAAAAGGCGAGGCTTTGGCCAGTGGGTACTCGACATATCTGGCTGCAAATAGGTTACTGGGAGCCAGGCAATGTGGTGCCTAATTTCAGCATTCACTTAAGTAAAATTATTTATGACAGTCCCTACAGGTTTTTTTTTTTTTCCTTTTCCTAAAGGGAGAGATGTGTCATCTCAGCCAGATTGAAGGAATATTTGCATTTAGTCTTAGCTACTAGTGCATTTGAAATACAGCCTTGAAGGTTTAAACTAGGCATGGTACGTACAAAATTGGATTAAATGTCCAGAAAATGGAAAGCGTTCATTTAAAACATCACTAAATCAAGTTTTCAAATAATCGCGTAGTTTAACATTTTTTTTTTTACACAAGCAGCTGAAACAACATCCGAAGAACCCTCAAAAATAATAGGGTCAATCTCTGTGCTATGTAGTTAATCACCTAAGCCACAGAAAACCTGCACGATGGTGATTTGAATGGAGAGAATTCTCATTTCTAATTGTCCAAGTTTGCATTGCAAGTTGGAAGTATTTTCCAGTGGGTTGGAGGAGGCAGAGAATCTGGACCATACTTTCTAAAAGGGCAAGGCAATGAGCAGCATGAAACATGGGCTCCAGTTTGGAAACTAATGGGAGTTCTAAAACCGTTACATGTCAGAGCTGAATGAGTCTTAGGGATCAGTTGTTTTAATGTCTCCTTAGTTGCACAGATTCTGCATACCACAGAAACAAAGGAAAGCTGGTGCAAGATAAGATCCTCTGACATGTTGTCCTCATTCATAGGTCAGAAAGTTCGGAGAACTGAGTTCTGCAGCAGAAACACAGAATGGGCTCTGTTGTCCACGCTGAAACAGAGCTGATGACTCCCTGCTTTCTTATCTAAAAGCTTTTTGTAATGAAATATCCCTTTTGATATTTATAAGACAGCCTGTTGAGTTTATCATTTATGTTGCATGGTTGTTGCTACTGAGTAAAAATAATTTTGTCTTATTAGACTTGATCTTGGTTCAGAAAATGAGATTGATGCAGACAATAACAAATAGAAGGGGGAAAGAGGTCACAACCTAACAGGAGGATAGATTTATAATACTCTCCATCTTTTTGTTAATTTTTCCTTTTAATTAGAAATTCCTAACAGATGTGATATTGGTTATATGGGGAAAATCGTTCTGGGAAAATAGCTTTTCTAAATGTGCAGAATCTGTGATGAGGGAGAGAGAGAATGAGAGAGAAAGAGAGGAAGAGAAAGAGAGAGAGACTGGCAGCATCGTATGGCTCCTGGGCCGAGGCAGCAGCAAGAAAAGTATATAGGGCCACACTTCTAATTATCCGAGAGTTCCCTATTTTCAAAGGGAGTAACTGTTACATACATTCATGTGGTCAAGAGGGGGTGAGTAAGTTTCCACAAGTCTGGTAATAGGAATGGAAATCAGGAGTTGGAATACTGGCATTTCTGAATGTCAGACCAGGGCTCAGATGCTCAGGAAGTCACTTCTGTCTTGCTTGTGTTGCAGGATCAATGACCCAGCAGAACCTATTCGACTTAAACTTTATAAAGAACTTTTTTACTCTCTCATCCATGGAATAAATGGAGAGACTTATTCAGGAAGTTAAATGCTCTGATTAGAGCCTGTGCTGTTTCATTGTGAGAGGGACAGGGACAGAAAGTCTGGCCTCTCAGAGTGCTCCCTAGCTTGGTTATGGCAGTGGTTCTCAAAATGGAATCTGTGGACCTCTGGGGTTCCCTGAGCCTTTTAAGAAAGATTCGTGAGTTCAAAATTTTATAACACAGATGTCATTTGCTTTCTTCATTGGATTCACTTTTGCGTTCACCAATGAGTAATGGTGGTGGGTACCACTGCTGAGACCTCAAGTCAAGTCACCTGTGCAACTGACATCATGTTGGTTATTGTCATGCATTTGTTTTTAAAATATGCTAGTTTCACTTAAGAATGCCTCACAAAGCAGTAAAAAGTATTAATTGCCTTAATTTTGATCCTCAGTTACAGGTCTTATTAGTATTTTGACAAAATGGGAAGTATACATAGAGCCCTTCTGCTATATTCATAAGTACCACATGGGCTTCAGAAAAACACATGGGTAGGTGGGTTGTGAGCTTAACTAGCTGCTCCTTTTATGGAATACCACTTTTCCTTGAAAGAATGACTGACAAGCAAACATTGGTTATTCTGACTCAGACACATGGCAGATATTTTCTTACAAATGAACTAGGGAAGCTTTCATTTCAAGGAAAATAAATGACAGTATTTGTTGCCAATGATAAAATGCAAACTTTCCAGTGAAAATCAGGTGTTTAAAAAAATTGAATCTTCCACTGTGGACTTGAGAGCTTCCCTACACTCCAGCTTTTCTGATGAGATTTGTAGTGATATTGACAAATTTAACTTTAGGGGCTATTATATAGTGAAAAGTGCCAACATTTGGAGGAGCTAACTCATGATGTTACAAAATCATGTATGGGTCATAGTGAAACAGAGTCCAATGGAGTTCAAAGTAACAGAATATGAAGGCCATCCATCATGGATTCTGATTTCATTTGCTAACCTTTTTAAAAGAAACTACCACTTGTTGAGCTTTGGTATGCTATCAGAGGAAGAGCCACAGTTATCTGAAAAATTCGTATCTCTTCCAACTTCATATCTGTATAGAGCTTGATTTTCTTTACATATTTCAACCAAAGCAACATATCACAACAGATTGAACGCAGAAGAAGACATGAGGACCTGGATAGTCATAAGGAGATTTGCAAAAATGTGCATCTCTCACTCATTTTTTAAAAATCATGGTTATTCTTTGTGAAAATGTTATTTATGTAAACATGCAATGCTGCTATTATGATTTTAAATGAGTTAATCAATAGTTTAACAATTTCCCAGTTTTATTTTATTTTATTCTATTTTAAGAATTGTATTTATTTATTTGAAAGAGAGAGAGAGAGAGAGCATGACTGTGGAGGAGAGGCAGGATCTTTGTCTGAGTAGGGCCCCCGACTCGGAAATCAATCCCAGGGATTGTGACCAGAGCCCAAGATCAACTTAACCAACTGAGTCACCCAGGCCCAACAATTTCCCAGTTTAAATCATAAAACATCAAAGATTGATATGTCTAATCTACATAAACAAAAGCTATTTGGGGGTCTCAATAATTTTTTAATGTAAAAGGGTTCTGGAGATTAAAAAATATTGGTAACTGCTGGTGTACGCTTAGAGTGCCAACTACAGGTTAGAGTAAGGGGCTCCTGGTGCCTTTAGGGATGATAGAAACACCCTGGGAAGTTATCAAAAGTGAGGCAAGAATTTGGGGATTGTGGAGATCAAGAAGAGATTCATTGAAACATGAGTTAATTACATACATAAACAGCTAAGGTGCAGGGATGAATCAGGTCACTGATTGAAAATAAAGACAACATAAATAGTAGTAGGTAACTTTTTATTTTTTATTTTTTTATTTTTTATTTTATTTTCATTTTTATTTTTTTTAGTAGGTAACTTTAAAAAGGCTCCTGTCCCCTCATTGGACCTAAAAGACTTTCCTAGCTCTCCATTAAAAAAAAAAAAAAAAAAAGAATAGTGATCAAAAGAGCAGATCCTAGGGACGCCTGGGTGGCTCAGTGGTTGAGGTCTGCCTTTGGTTCAGGGTGTGATCCTGGGGTCCTGGGATTGAGTATTGCATTGGGCTTCCCACAGGGAGCCTGCTTCTGCCTCTGCCTGTGTCTCTGCCTTTCTCTCTGTGTCTCTCATGAATAAATAAATAAAAATCTTAAAAAAAAAAAAAAAGAGTAGATCCTAAATGAACAGACTCTCGGTTGGAATGTCAGCAAGCCTACCTTGTTAGTTATGTAACCCAGGCAGATCCTAGTGGCCACCTCAGTTTCCCTATCTGTAAAATGAGATAATAATGCATAGAGTTAGGTACAAAAGTGTGACATTGCAGTCTTCTGTACCCGACCTAGTGCCTGGTGCATGGTAAATGTTCAGTGGATATTAATATTAGCAGGTCAATTAAACACACACACACAGAGACACACGCACTACAAGAATGTGAAATACTTAAGAAAACAAAAGTTAACAGCAAACAGAGCTGTCATAACTATGGCAAATGGTGGCCCTACCTCATCCAGAACGGGGATTTTTAAACTGTGAAGCTTCTGGGCCCTAATAGTTGAGTTCTGGGAGGGATTCTGTGGCTTCTTTGCCCTCTGACTGTCACTGATGCACCCCCTCCCTATGCCCTCCCTGGAGACTATTCTAATCAGCAACTAAGCAAGTGACAACAAAAGAAGTTTTATATTGAAAAAAAAAAAAAAGAAAAAAAAAGGAAGGTGAGCGAACCAAAAGGAAAGTTCTCGAGTTTCCTGGACACAGCTCTTTCTTTTCTCAATCCAGCTTCTGCTGGCAGTATGCTAGTGGTCTCTTTTCTTTGCAGTCAGGGATTTTAATGGCCTTTAAAAAAAAGTACTAGGTTTCCCTTCTCTGCTCATTAGTGTGCATTTCCTAGGCCTCCCTGCTGTAGTTCACCAAACAGACACAGGACACAAGATCACAGGAGATTCTTTTCCCAGAAACAGGGGCTGTTTTCTGCTTTCCGTGCATTTTTGGTCAGCTTGCCCTGCAGAAGCAAACTCGGTCACGAGTCCTTCCTGCTCCAGGGGAGCCTGGAGGTGGAGTGTGCTGCACCCAGAGCCTGCCAGGTGGGGTGCTGACCTTCACCTGCTGCACCACCCTGGACGAGCTACCTACTTCGTGCTTGGGGCTTCACATCTGCTAGAACATGCCAGCAGAGTCCTCTTATCCTTACTCCTAGCCCTGCCAGCTCAGAGCACTTGCTGCTGCTGCTTCTTCTTCTTAAAGATTTATTTATTTTTTAGAGAGAGAGAGACAGAGAGGGAGTGAGTGCACACTCTGGGGGCAGGGGCAGAGGGAGAGGGAGAGACAATCTCAAGCTGACTCCATGCTGAGGGTGGAGCCCCACAAGGGGCTCGATTCCATGACCCTGAGATTATAATCTGAGCCAAAACCAAGAGTGGAGGCTTCACTGACTTTACCACACAGGTGCCCGTCAGAGCACACTTCAGAGTGGAAGTGTGTGCCTGTTTTAGCCTCTTTGGCTGTAAGACCAGAAACCCAACTTGAACTAGTGTAGACACAGGACTTGGATGCTTTCTTCAGGCTTCACATCACTCTTTTTTTTTTGTTTTTAAACTTCTTTTAAATCTTGATTCCAAATTAATTTTTTTCCTGAATAAGCATTTTAATAAGTCTTTTTTTTCCCTGAATGAGCATTAATCCGAAATTTTCCTGAATAAGTATAAAGCACGTGCAATGTTCTTTTGGCATTCTGCAAGGATAAGTGTTCTGTGTGGCCAAGAACCGATTTATGCAAGTACCAAATTTACTACAAAAAGTTTTTTAGGTAGTGTACAAAATAGGAGTGGTTGAGGGCTAATGATAAGTTTATGTTCTTCTAGATGTGTTTGGGAACATTTGTTAGGATCAGACTCATCACCAAGTGCAGAAAATCCGAAGTAAGTTCACTGGCGATGCATACCCCTTCACTAGGAGAAGCAAAAGAGACAGGATTTCAGAAGCTGAGAAAATCCTGGCTGAGTTGTAGAGAGAGACAGAAACCACAGCCTGTGTCAGTTTTGCAGTGACAAGGATCAGGCTCCTTTTGTCTTGTAGCTTTACCATGAATGGCCACCATTCTCAAGGTCATGTCATGGTCTAGACATACCTTTAGCCTCTATGCTTGCATTCTAGGCTTGCAGAAGGAGCAGGAGGTCCCATATAGCACTTCAGATTGCATCCCTTTGGCTAGAACTCAGTCACATGGTTATATCTAGCAGCAAGAGAGTCTGGAAAATGCAGTTTTTATTCCAGGCAATCATGTACAGGCTAAAAATGGGAGAAGTTTCTGTTACAATAGAGAAGGGAGAAACAGATAATGGTGTTGCAGGAATTCTCTGCATTGGGTGCTGGCAATTCTGGGTCACATAGATTCGAAGGATGAGGAGGTGAATCAGATGAAGAGTGGTGGGCAGCAAAGCAAAGTTGATTGAGCAAGAGTATAAAGCTCCTGGAGCAAGAGGGAGCTTTTTAAGTGTAGGGGTTTTTATGAGCTCTTTTTTGCAGAACTATCTATCTTCAGTGATCAGGGTGTGTTGAGTCATGCCAATCGGGGCTTTGGTCACATATCTGCATACCTATTAGGTTCATTTCCACGTGCTGATGGTCTTTTTGGATGACATCTGGGGGCTTATGTCTTTACTGCCCTCTCCCTGTGATAGGGACATGTGTCTTGTAGTTAACTGTCTTATTTCAGGATATTTCAGAAGTCATTTCTGCAAAGGCTGCAAAGCGGAATGCTAGTGTACTCCTGCAAAACAGGATGTCAACGCTATTTTATCTTAGCTGTCCTGACCCCATATTTTCTTGTTGGGGACCCTGGCCCTGACTACCGACCTGTCCAACTCACTCCTAACATTGGGAGGCAAGTAACAGCCTCTGCCACCAATAGTTTTATGCTGATCTCACCATGGAGATGGAGAGGTATTATGGACTAAACAAAAGATTGGCAAATATTACTGTAAAGGGCCAAATAGCAGATATTTTAGGCTTTGCTGCCATATTGTCTGTGGGCAGCTACTCAACTCTCCTGTTGTAGTGAAAGCATTCTTGAACCATACATAGTGGAATGTATGTAGCTGAATTTGGCACTTGGCCCTTAGTTTGTCTTCTCCTGGACTAAACAAGCAATAATACTAATACTATTTATTTTCCATTTATTGTATATGTGCTAGGCACTGTGCTGAACACCTCACCAGCATTTTCCTGACTATTCTTTTCAAAAACTAGGTGAACTACATATTATCATCATCATCATCACCAGTTTTGTCTATGAGGAAAGTGAGGCTCAGAGAAGCTAAGTGACTTGTTCAAGGTTGTTTGGCTTGTAAGTGGCAGATGGATTTTGAATGAAGACCTTGACTGTGCAGCTCACTCTGACTCCGCTCCCCAAGAAAGTCTGGGCAAGGGAGTAATCAGAGCCTGTGACTGTAGATTTGCTCCAAGATGGTGGATTTAAAGGGCACAAAAGACTTAAATAATGTTTAACAGCTTAGCATTTAGTTAGCAAAAATTATTAGTTAAAATGGGAAGAAGTTACATAAAGGTTGTTGATAAGAAAACTCATTATGAACCATTGTTGATTTGAGGGCTGCTGTAAGTGCTCTCCTGGTTACCCTAACTTCTTTGAATCAGGTTAACTCAGTATATATAGATATTGGTGGGGGATATGGGTGGGAGGACACAATAGCAGGAAGGTGTATGTTGGTCGGGACCATTGTATACTGCCATATGACCATGATGCATGTGTGGCCCTATGTGGCTGTGCAGTATATAATCTGCACTGTGGTATGTGGTGGTCTTAGTATTGGGTGAGATCAGAAGGAGACAGGATTTCAGAAGCTAAGAAAAGCCTGATTGAGCTGGACAGGGAGACAGAAACTTCAGCCTTTGTCAGTGGAGGCCAGAGTCCAGGTGAGCTGTTTTTAAATAAAGGGAGAGATATTTGAGTGGGAGGAGAGATAAAGGAGAAAGTGCCCCCAGCCCTTGCTGTTGGGGAAATGCTTAAACCCATTTCATTCATTTAACCCATTGAATGTTGAAAGTTTTCCTTCTCTGTAGGTAACTGGCAAGTCTATTTTTCAGCATCTAGCAGCTTTAAATGACATATGAACAGATCTCCCCAGAATGATACTGTCTCCAGGGAGAGCTTTTCAGCTAAGCAAAGCATGGATTTCCTCTGCTGGAGTACTCTGGCTTTGCCCCCACAAGATCCAGAGTTCCTTTCCAGCTCCTTTATGACTCCTGGAAAACCACCTGATTTCTCAAATCAAGCATAATTTATTAGGAAATCTTGCCATTTGCAACAACATGAGTGGATCTTGAGAATATTACGCCAACTGAAATAAGAAAGACAAATACTTCATACGACCTCATTTATATGTGGAATCTAAAAAACCCCAAATTTAGAGATACAGAAAACAGATTGGTGGTTGCCAGAAGCAGGGGCTGAGGAATTGAGTGAAGGTGGTGAAAATGTACAAACTCCTAATTATAAGATACATAATAAGTCCTGGGAATGTAATGTGTAATATGGTGACTATAGTTGATAATATTGTATTGTATATTTGAAAGTTGCTAAAGGAGTAGATTTGAAAAGATCTCATTGAAAGGAAAAGAATCTGTAACTATGTGAACTGATGGATGTTAATGAAACTTAGAGCAGTAGTCAAATCATTGTGGCAAAATATACACATAGCGGGATCCCTGGGTGGCTCAGCGGTTTAGCGCCTGCCTTCAGCCCAGGGCGTGATCCTGGAGTCCCGGGATCAAGTCCCACGTTGGGCTCCCTACCATGGAGCCTGCTTCTCCCTCTGCCTGTGTCTCTGCCCGTCTCTCTCTGTGTGTCTCTCATGAATAAATAAATAAAATCCTTTTAAAAAAATATACACATAGCAAATCATTATGTTGTACATCTTAAACTAATATAATGTTATATGTCAATTATATATCAATAAAACTGGGAAAATTTTTAAACAGATAAGCCTAAAGAAGGATAAGTTATTATTGATACAATATTAATAATCTGAACAATACATGTGTTTTTCAGAGCAGTTGTATATGCATTATCTGATTTGATGTTCATAGAAACTCTGAAGGGAAAGGATGACCAAAATAAAACTGACACATGTTGACCTTGGATGCTATAGGTGTGACTGACTGAATACTTTGATGAATACTATCTTGTTCAGTCCTTCGGCTATTGGGGGTAGTAGGTCATTATAGTGTGCCCATTTTACAGAGTTGGAGAAGCAGACACAGAGAGTAAAGTAATTTGCCCAGGGCCATACAACTCTCAACTGGCTTGTGCTATTGCCAGAACTTGAACTCAGTCTTCTGAACTCAGTTTCACTGCTCCTGTCACTTTTGCTCAGCTATGGGTCCTTATAGAGGGTATGACAAGGGAGTCAACACTAGTAGGTTGAACTTCTGAAGACAACAGATTCTATCTAAACATGTGAGGATGCCCGATACCCCTCTTTATTAATATAGATCTGTCTTCATGATGGAACAATGAAATTACCCAAGAAACATCTGTTGGTGTATTCCTTCATATATTCAGCTGATATTTATTGAGAGATGGGCTCTGTTGAGATGTTGGGGATAAGAATAAGAAGGCTAACATCTAGCCACTGCTTATCAGCAAGACCATATGAGCACTTAAAGGTTGGCATCCATTTTGGTGGGTTGGTGTTCATGTCATATCTATTGTTAAATATTTCTTAAAGATTTATTTATTTACTTTAGAAAGAGAGAACATGAGTGGGAGGGGCAGAGGGACAGGGAGAGAGAATCTCAAGTAGACACTGCACTGAGTGAGGAGCCCGCTGTGGGGCTGAGATCAGGACCTGAGCTGAAACCACAAGTCGGATGCTCAACCAACTACATCACCCAGATGCTCCTGTTGTTAAATATTTTGAATACTACCACTAGATACAGCAATAAATAAATTCCTGCCCTTGTGAACCATGTATCTTCATTTGACAAGAGTCAATTAAAAAAAGCAGCTAAAAAAAAGCAGCTAATAAACAAGTCAGTGATAAGAGTCATAACACAAGTAAAACAGAGTGATATTATGAACATAGCACCTTTTCTGCTTTTTATCTTGTATTTAGTTTGCTTTACAAAGATATTTGATTTTGAATTGAATGAATGTAAATAGAAGTTAAATGCAAATTGAATAAATAACAACAACAATCTATGATGCTAATGTTGGAGGCTAATGGAGATTGGGGATAATGAAAAGGTGATATTTAAACTGGGATCTAATGTCAGGAAGGAGCCAGCCTCCGAGAGAAAGGCTTCTTGTGTAGAAAGAACAGCTCCTGTGAGGCTTCTACATGGGAATAAGGTTGGTATGTTTGGGGAATGGAAAGAAGCCCGGGGTGTCAGAGCACAGTGGGTGAGGGACAGACAGGTGTACACAGGAGGTTGGAAGGGAGGACATGGCTGATTCATGCAGGACTTTCAAAATGTTTGAATTTATTAAGTTTCAAGGAAGCCTTTGAAGGCTTTTTAATAGGAGAGAGCCATGGTCCTATTTGTGTTCTTAAAAGGTCATGTTGGTTGCAATATGGAGAATAGATTCTCTGGGATGCAGAGAGACCGGATGGGAAGTTTTTTACAATAGTCTGGAGATCGATGGCCTGGGCTATGCACATAACCATAGCAAGGAGGGAAGTGGTTTGCTTTAGGATATATTTTAGTTATGGAGTCGACAGTTAACTTGGATGTGTTAAAAATGGGGAGGAGTCAAGTTTGCTTCCTAAGTTTCTGGCCTGAACAATGGAGATTAAAAAGACTAGGGAAAAGCAAATTTTACATGAAATTCTGCTTCGGGGGCACCCATGTGGCTCAGTGGTTGAACATCTGCCTTTGGGTCAGGTCTTGATCCCGGGGTCCTGGGCTCAAGTCCCACAGGGAGCCTGCTTCTTCCTCTGCCTATGTCTCTGCCTCTATCTCCGTGTCTGTCATGAATAAATAAAATCTTTAAAAAAATAAATTCTGATTTGGACATGTTAAGTTTGAGATGACTATTGAATGCTGGGTGTTTAAATCAGTACACTTTCATGTGCAAGACCCGTGGTATGCAGTGAACCACATACACAGCATAATGAAAACCATCGTCAGAGGATTAGAAAGGATTTCTTAAGGCTATTGCTCTGGAAGTGTGATTAAGTATGAACTTCCAAGGAAACTCTAAGGTGATTATTAATGTTGGAACCTAAGATTTGTGCAGGAGACTAATAGAAGGTGCAAAGGGGAGGCAGGTGAGAGCCAGCTCATAGAAGACCCTGTAGGGAGATGATGGAAAACTATTGAAGGGATTTGAGTAGGGAATGATGTGACCACACTGAATTTTTCAAAGATAATTCTGGAACATTATGCAGAGGAGATTGGAGGGGAGTGAGGCTGGAACAGGGTGAACAATGAAGATTTACTGCCAACAATCCAGGTGGGAGACGATGAAGGCTGGAACTCAGCCAGTGACCCTGTACAAGAAGAGGAGGGAGCAGATTCAAAAGATATTCAAAAGACAGATTCGATTGTACTTGGGGATTTTCTGGCTGTGAGAGTAGGAGATGAGTCCTCACTGGGTCAGTTTTTCTAGCCTGAGTGCCTGAGTAGATGTGGGGGCCATTAAATGGGATCCAGAGCACTGGTCCTTGAGGCCTGGGTGGATATGACCCTATCTTGTTTTTTTCTGTGCCAACCCCAGAGCCCCTTTTCAGTGTGAGAAGCTGATTTGCTTTAGCACTTCCTCTAAGCACTTCCTCATTCAAGAAAGCCTTGTTGAATGAATTTCTAGAGAGCTAGGGTCCTACCAGGGGAAATGTCAACACTGAAGGGGTAGACATTCAGGCAACTTGGTAGGTGGCAGGAAAACCAAAAATCAGGGGACCAGCAGAACCAGCAGAGTAGAAAGTGAGGGAATGGCCAGAGGCAGGATGAAATGCCAAGGAGACATAAAATGAAGTAGGGACTTACAAGTATTCTCTGGATCAGGGCATCAGCAGTATTGGTAGCCAGCATGGTTTCAGTGGTGTGGTGAAGGTGCAAGTCAGGTGATGGGTGGAGGGACAAACAGGACAGGAAGTGGAAAATACTCAGTTAAAAAACTTGTGGGCAGTGTGGTCAGAGAATTGAGAGATTTCCCACCCAGTTTTTCGATTTTCTCTGTGAATTAGGAGGAGGCAGACAATGTCCTGAACTTGAGGAAGCCGCATGGAGGATTAAGATCAGTGGTGATTCGTAAAGACAGGGAGTTTTAAAAACTCAACTCTGAGAAACAGAAGACATTGGTTCTCACTTCGCTCTCATCCTGACCTCTAGAATTATCCCTCAGGGAACAACCTCTCTGCCCAAGAGACTTGAGTTAGAACTCCAGTTCACTGATGTGTGGATATGTGAACGCCTCTCCCTCCAGTCACAGAATGATTCTCAGTCAGAACTCAGAATTAATCCTGTGAGAGAGCCCTGGCTCTTGGCATTGAGCTCGGCACTATCAGACTTCCATTCCAGTTAGTATTCCAGGTCAGCCCAGTTGGTTGTTTTCAATTTGTACAGTTGATTTGCTTTAGCACTTCTATTAAACACAAAAGAGCTTGGATTTGGGACCCCTAGCCATTGCTCACACCAGCGGAGACTGGGGAGGGCTGTGAGGCATTCTAAGTGCTGCCCTTCAGAAAGAGATGTTAAACTTGTGTTTCTCCTGATAGATGTTGGTAGATGTCCAGAGAAAAGTTAAAGTTCCCATTGCTTTTTCCAGAAAGAGTAATGGGGAGCCCTTGTGTTCCAGCCAACAATCCCTCTTCTCAATAAAACAAATAGGTTCTAATGTTGGCAGCTTTCTGAGCTGTTGCTGAGAACATAAAGGCTGCTCTGTCTTTTTCTGTGGTAAATATACAGCAAGTATTTAACTCATTACTAGATAAATCACACTGAGATGGATCAGAGTGTCTGGTACTGGTTTCTATTTTTTTTAAAAACATTGATTAATATTCCTCCTTTTTAAAAAAAATGTTCCTTTCCCCCAACTTTACTGAGGTATAATTGACAAGCAGAATTATAATATATTTAAAGTGTGCAAAGTGGTGGTTTGGTTAAGTTTCTACTTTTGTTTTTTTACTAACTCAGTCCCTTAAAGAGACACAAATAAACATATTTAGTAATAGCAACTTAAATAAGGTAACTAGAGAAATGATATGGTTAAAGAAAAGATGTGGTGAGGTTCTAAGCCTCACCCAGTGGTCTGGTGCTCCTCTGTATTTCCCTGCTCTAATGGGCCAGGTGGGCCATAGACTCACCCTGGCTGATGAGACGAGGGACAGAAGTGAGCTAAGCCATTTCTAGATTTGACACTTAAAATCATCCTGCAGGATTCTCTAGCTTTCTTTCTCCATTTGATAATGACCATGGAGGTCACGTGTTCCAGTGTATTTAAGCCATGTATTTAAGATAGAACACAGCCACCTATCCATATCAGACATTATGTGATCAAGAAATAAAGGTTTACTGTGCTAAGTTATTGAAACTTCTGGGTTTTATTGTTACTGTAGCAAGACCTATCTTAGCCTATCAAATGATATCACTTTATCAGGAAAAACAAGGTCTTCTATGAGTCCCTGGAGTTAGCTGACATGAAGTGAGACAGGGGGGTATACCTATCTCAGAGCTGTCTGCAAAGATCTGCCTTGCCTTAAGATCATACTTTATATGCCTGTAGAAATTTCCAGAGGTCTTTACATTGAGTAATTGTGGATCATAGCCTCCAATAATAGGTTTCTGACAAGAAAGCAAGGCTGCTTTCCTTTAAGGCTACAACTTGATGGTGGTCAAAAGAATGACAGTTTATGTATAATTTACTCAGGTGGAGTTTCCCAACGCTGCTCTAGGTATGAGTAAACTGCAGTTGTGATCATAGTAAGTAAGCTGTTATGGTTTTTTTTTTATATCTTTTTGCTGCCTTCTGGGGCGGAGGCTGGGAAAATCTCTTCAAGCGTTATTGGTGAGGGATGTGTGGGGAGATGTTCTCTAGAGAAAGCCTGACATGTAGTAATAAACAAGTCAGGTTGGGCAGCCCCGGTGTGGGCCTGGGGTGTGATCCTGGAGACCCGGGATGTAGTCCCAAGTCGGGCTCCCTGCATGGAGCCTGCTTCTCCCTTTGCCTGTGTCTCTGCCTCTCTCTCTCTCTGTGTCTGTCATGAATGAATGAATGAATGAATAAATAAATAAATAAATAAATAAATAAATAAATAAATAAATCTGAAAAAAACAAAAACAAGTCGGGTCATCTATAGCTATCACATGGCATGCCCCAATTTTCTCCTTGTCAGTTTTAAGATTTTCTTTATTTATTCATGAGAGACACACAGATAGAGGCAGAGACATAGGCAGAGGGAGAAGCAGGCTCTCTGAGGGGAGCCTGATGCGGGACTCAATCTCAAGACCCCCGGATCGCAACCTGAACCAAAGGCAGATGCTCAACCACTGAGCCACCCAGGTGCTCCAGGTCCTACCATTTCTGCCAGGTGTTCCTTCCCACTCAGCCTGGATCTTGCTGCAACCGAGTACATCTGAAGGACCATCTGTAGCTGGGCATTCAGGAAGGAGATAAAACAAAACCACTATATTGGAAATATGTTTACGCCTCTTCTTAATTTCTTTGGGTAGTATCTACTGACTGTCCACTAAGAAAGAGGAAGGGTTTTGTCTCCTTACAATTATTATTTCCCACAATTAACCTTCCCCATGACAGTTGTACTATATTTGCTGGGGAGGAAGGAAGAGGTGAACACGGACCCCCATCCCACTGGCGGTCCTTCCCACAGTTACCCTAATGGCTGCCCTCTGTCCACTCCTGTTCTCTACGGGGCGACTCAGAGCTTGGTGGGTCTTGAAGCTCATGTCAGTCAAGGGTCTTGTCAGGAAAACAGAACTCGTGCCAGGTGGTCCTATAGAGGGAATTTAATTAGGAATTAATTACAAAGATCTTAGGGGAGCTGACAGATATAATAGGACGATGAAGCAACTCAAATTTTAGAACAAGAGGCACATGAGGGCAAGAGATTTTCAGAGTTTAGCAGCTCAGGGTCTCCCTTGCTGGATGCTGGAAGACCAGAGTCGGGTGACTCCAGCGGAGCAAAGCCTCCTGGTGGGCAGTGGATCCATAGATGTAGCTATGGATGGAGAGCAGAGTAAGAGAGGGAGAAGTACCCAACCTTCCTCCTTCCTCCCCCAAATGTGTGGGAATTCCAACTCTCAGTATCTTGGAGTATGACCTCACTTGAAATGAAATCGAGTCACTGAAGATGTGATTAGTTAGGTGAAAATGAAGAAGTACTGGAACAGGGTGGGTCTTTAGTCTGTCTACTGGGGCTGGTGTCCTTCTAAGAAGAGGAAAGGATGCAGAGACACACAGGAAGAACACCTTGTAACAGCAGAGGCAGAAATGAGAGTCCTGCATCTATGAGGCAGGAAGGACAGAGGATGGCTCATTGTCACCAGAAGCTAGGAGAGAAGCATGTACAGATTCTCCATCACAGACCTCAGAGGGAACCAACCCTGCTGATACCTTGATTTGACCTTCTAGCTTCCAGAACTGTGAGAAAGTATATTTGTGTTGTTCTGAGTCACCCAGTTTGCAGTACTTTGTTGCGACAGCCCTAGGAAACTAATACAGATGAGCAGAGCTTCTGGAAGGAATGCTCTCACCACTTAGGTGTACTCTCGGCTACCACTTTCTCAGCGATGTTTTTGTATGAGTGTGATCCCATATACACCCTGGTGTTCAAAAATATGCCAACATCTCTGGTCCACACAGTACTGTTATGGATTTATTCTATTTTGTTTAAGTGTCATTTAAATGGAATCAATTCCATGAAGAAGAGAAAGAAAACATAGGCACCCAACCTGCCATCCTAAAGCAGAGCCCTACTGCCTGACTTGGCCAGGTTCAATGATCGGGGCACCCTTATCTCCTCCAGCCCAGTGATGGGGTCTTCCAATCACACGAACTGTGCATAGAGAGCATATCAAATACAAAACAAGGACTTGGGTAAAGAAATCACTACAGTCCCACACTGGGCTCCCCATTCAGTGGGGAGCCTGCCTTTCCCTCTCCCTCTGCTGTCCCCTGACTCCCACTTGGGCTCGCTCTCTCTCTCTCAAATAAAGAAATAAGATCTTTAAAAAAAGAAAGAAAAAGAAGAAATCACTACATCCACTTTATCGAAGATGGAACCTTTGAATTTTTACATACTGATTGATAGAATTATCAAAATAATTGGAATGCTAGGACTTATCTATAAAGACATATATCCTATCCATAAGAGACCCAGGATGCCTTTTCTTAAGCTTTTATATTATCAACTTTTCATAGTTTATTGTTAATGATTTTGAGAATATTAATTAGTGTTCTTCATAAATAACTAGTGTTGGATAATATCTTTTGCTCTTCCTAATCACTAACCAAATTCTGTGTTTCTAGAACTTCTAAGAATTTATAACAAGCAAAGAGTGATGAAAACAACCACAAACACAAAACCCACGGGGCACAAACAGCCTGAGACATGACCACTGGCACTGAGCAAAATGACTAGTTAATGCGCCTATAACCCTCCGGTTTTGAAGGGGCCACAGAACCAGGCAAGTTAAAAACTCCAGAATGTTCTTATCATGGGTACTGAATCAGCATTTGGTAATCGCTTCAGATATCCTTGTCTTTTGGGAAAAATAAAAGCAGCCTTCTGATATATGATATTCCCTCAAAATGACTAATAGCAAGGATTCAGAGAATAGAAAACCATTATTTTGAATGGCATTCTCACATGGGCGGTGGTATTAAAGTGCATGGTTTTTCAGATCTAAAAGAAGAGGAAAGAGGAATTATCCAGATCTTGTATTTTTAGTTGTTTTAGATTATTTTTCTCCACCTCAGTGGCAATAAGAGCATTTCTAGTGGAAACACTCCTTGCAAAGCTACATTTTGCTGTTTTGTGTGTGGGAGAAGGAGAAAGCAGGCACTTATTTTAAGGATCCTCTCAACATGACTTTCTGTGCCATGATCCCAGAGAGGTCTGCCCATTTGTTCATTTTCCAGGCTTCATGTTGGATGTATTTGATTTGGTGATAAAAACCCTATTTGCTTCCCAGGCTTACGCTGGCTGCATTTGCTTGATTTGATTTGAAAGTTGTGATCTTTACAATACTTGTGTATTCCACAGTAATGCAAATTATTGTCTGGTTGCTACAGTGTCTGTATCTCTGGGCCTGGATACCTTGCAAATGAGAGTCCTCAGAAAATCTGGGCTTAGGAAGCCCCTAAATGGAAGATTGGTTTCATGACCGTGGAGGCCAGTTGCTTGGTCCACAAAGAACAGAGGCTCACCTCCCGACCGCATGCTCACTGAGTGTTCTCACCTGCGTCTCAGGCTCCTTGTCCAGGTTTGGGCCGAGTGCAGGCTCTTAGCATACTGGAGAAGCAGTGTCCACTCTGGCGGGGCTCCAGGCCTGCCCCACTGCCCCCTGTAAATGTTGGTGACGGTCACCAGGGCTCTAGTTCACGGAGTTGTGGCTCTTTGACTTAGTCCCTCGCTGATTCTCTATTCTACTGAGCCTAAAGCTCCAGGTTCATTTCCCTACAACATTTTCCCATAACCTTTCCTTAGAAGGTGTTCAAGGCTGTTGCTCTAAAGCATCCTCCACCATTCACTCAAAAATTTATGGAGTGCTTACCTTGAGTGTTACCCTTTGCTGGAGCATGGTGAGCATCACCAAGAAATATATGAGGGACAGAATGGATTTAGTTTGGTGACTTGCAGGCACTTTTTTGCATGTTAGTGGTATAATCTTATGCCTGCTGGATGCAGGGCAAATGTTTTTTCCTGTCCTGTCAATGACAAAAGACATAAACAGTTTTTAAAAACCATTTAAATGATCAAAGATGTCTTTCCTTTCCCATCTGACTTTCCTGAGAAGAAAAGTCCTTTCCTTTTAGAGAAGTCCATTCCACTTCACAGGATCTGCAGAGTGAACTTGGTTCAACATTTTAGGAGCATACACTGTTGGGGACCTGTAGTGTGAGACACATTGATTTTAAAGAGAGCCAGAGCTGCAAAAGAATATTTGCAGAAAAGCAAGACTGTTTGTAGATGGAGAAGATTATGTAGCACAGAGTGGTGAAGGATTCAGAGTCAGGTGGTCCTGGGTGGGACTTCTCGGTGGAAACCTTCTGGGAATTTTGGCAAGTCACTCAACCTCCTCTTCTGTAGAAGGGACTACTAGGATGCATTTCATAAGTTTAGGCCAAGTACTGATAACCAACAACAAATGCACATACAGGATTTAGCACATGGAAAGTGTTAACCATTGTTATTACTGTTCTTAGTGCAGAAAAGATAGGAAAACATTTTGGACAGACAGGCTGGAGTTTAAGAGATCGGACTTGAATTTGCAGGCTATGGAAAGTTTGGTAGCCAGGGAATAACATGGGATAGGCTATATTTAATAAAAATTGATCTCGTGGGGTGCCTGGGTGGCTCAATCAGTTAAATGTCTGCCTTTGGCTCAGGTCATGATCCCAGGATCCTGAGATGGAGCCCTATGTCAGGCTCTCTGCTTGGTGGGGGAACCTGTTTCACCCCTTCCTTGTCCCCCGCCCCCATGTGCTATCTTTCTCTCTCTCAAATAATTAAACAGAATCTTTAAAAAAAATTGATCTCTCTTTAAGGACCTGTGGTTCCCCCAAATGGCATATTTATATTTGTCTCTTTATCTCAAAACTTTTCTCAGAAAAAGATAGCACATCTTAAAATCAATCACACTTAAAAAGTTATTGTGATCAGGTCAGATAGTGATTATTCTATCAATTCACAACTGATCTTAGGTAAAGATTTTGTCTCATAATCAAAACATAATAAACTCAAACTCTGTAAGCTGAATTTGTGTATCCTCATTTGGAGGGAGTTAGGTGATGTTAATTCAGCTATGGACAACTGAGGCTCATCTTACTGGCTCTTACCACATACTGTACAGGGATTTGGATGTTACTTCAATGAGATGTGGCCACTTTCCACATTTTTTAGGGACTGAATATTTGTGTCCCCCCATTCATATGTTGATGCTCTAAGCCCCAATGAGACCATATATAGAGATAAGGCCTTTATGGAAGTAATTAAGGTTACATGTCATATGGCTGGGACCCTGAACAAATAGATCAGTGTCTTAGTAAGAAAAGACCTCAGAGAGCTTGACATCTCTCTCAGTGGTCGTAGGGAGGAATCCCTATGACATCCTACAGCAGCATACAGGGAGATGGCTGCTACCTAAAAGCTAAGAGAAGAGGAGTCAGTAAGATACCAAATTTGCAACTTGATCTTGGACTTCCAGTCTCTAGACTTGTGAGAAAATCCATGTCTGTTGTTTAAGCCCCCCACCCCAGTCTGTGGTACTTTGTGTTGGTAACCCAAGCCGATTAGTGCAACACCCAGCCTCAAACTCTCATTGTGCATATGGAGAGGAAGGGTTATTCTAATCCAAGTTATAGTTATTTTTTAGGGATGGAATTTCTGTTCCTCCATTCCTCCCAAAGCAAGGTTGCACTTGCCTCCAAGGAAAGAGTATCTGGAGCCCAAAGTCCAGAGAATTATAAACACCTTTTCTTATTTAGTTGGATACTGGGTCCCTTCAGCATGAAGTGTGGGAGAACATGGACCAAGAAGCCACATGGTCAAGTAAGCTAAATACTTGAGAGAATTATAAAAAAAAAAAAAAAAAACAAAACAAAAAACAGGGGAAAAATACATCTCCACATTAACCCCAATTCATGAAATCCTAAGTATGGTTTCTTCCACAGGGAAATGATGTGGCTTGACTCGTGACTGCTCTTCCTACCTACTGGTCTCCTTGTTTCAGGATACTTGAGAGATTGAATATACAGATGGACAATGGCTAGACAATATATTAAAAAAGGGACTTTGATCTGCAATCTGCCAAGGAAACCAAGCCCTTTGTCTACGATAAACAACCCAGGAAGCCAGGCTGCTCAAAATCAGATTTGTAGATTGCTATCTCTGGTAATAATCCAGGTCTAAATAATAACCTCTGTAACTATTGGCCCTGAGCTGTTGGGATTTGATTAATAACTGCCAGCTTCTCTAATTTTTTTTTTTCAGTTTCTCTAATTTTGATCCCTGCTTCTCTAGGACCAACCAGAGAGAGCTCAGTATGCACTCCTAACCAATCACATGGTGCACTGCTTCTCATTAGCTGCCCATGGTTTTCCATGCCAACAGCGTGCAGTGAGGGCACACTTGAAGCCTTTCAAAGCTTATTTCCACTAAAAACTTTCCTGTTCCTCTGCTTGCCTTCCAAAGTGACTTTGGCTGACCCTCTTGCTATAGCAACTTGGATAAATAGAGCTGCATGTTCTCATTGGTTGGTCTTCATTTACTTTCCTACTGTCTTTTTGTCTGTTGCTTAGAACACTTGAGAGATTCCTTTCCTCCATAATAGTGCTCTACATTTTCCATCACATTTATGATGGAGATACAGCTCCCCCCAACCTATGCTTGTTAATTGTTAAGGGGCATGTGATACAGTATAAAATAAATCACACTAGGTTTTTGTGAAGATGTAAACTAATCCCTAGGAGCATGAGGAAGGGCACACCAAGAGAAAGGGAGAAAACAATCTGTTCTTTTGGTAAGTGTGGACTTCGAATAGAGCTCGCAGGGCTCGTGCCCCCAGAGTAATTGTTCCAGGCCAGTGATGTGCACACAGGGCCTCCGACCACCTGTTCCTGTCCGCCCCCCCGCTGCCACCCCCGTCACTTTTACAAAGGTATTTATAGTGACTTAAGCCCATGTTTCTGAGTTCCTGGATCTAACCCCTGGCAGCCCACAGCTTCCCTGTCTTCACTGTGCCTTTGTCCTTTCCGCCCCACTGAATGTGTGGCCTCCTGGGTGTCCCCTTGGGGATTGGGCAGGCAGTCTAGGTGCTTGTTTTGCTCAAGCCAGTGAAAGAGGCATGAGGGATACCTCAAAGGAGGCTTTCAAACTGCTGATCTTGGCAGTTCTGCTGTTTTGAAAGACAACAGAACAGCGGGAAAGAGGAAAACTTCATTCCCTTAGAGCTTCTCTGCTTAGCTCTGGCAACAATTGCAACAGAGTGCATTTTGGGGGAATTGTCTGAATCGGCTCCTTATCTGCATTGCCTGGAAGGAGGTTTAACAGAAAACAAAACAAAACAAAAACATCAACCAAAAAGCCTCTCCACTAAATTCAGACTACCTCAAACACTCATTTTAGTCTGGTTTGTTTCTTAATAATAGAGATGAATAATTAACTCCCTAAGTTCAGGATTTCTAATAAATAGATATCCATTTGAAGGAATTTGGAACTTGTGGGATTTCTGATTTAACCCCATAAGCTCCTTTATTGACAAAGAATGCTCCTTAAAGCTGTCTAGCTATCAGTCATCAAGAGCTGACACATCAAGAGAGAGGTTTGGAAAGTCATCACTGAGTGTACTTGATGGGAAAAAGAAAGTAAGTGACCTTTCAAAGTATTACTCCAGCACCACCCCCCAAGAGTAGACGGGGGAGATGTCCCCTAAGTGACTGTTAGCCAGCTGAGTCCACACAGACTACAGGAAAAATGTATACAAGAGATCTGACTCTGAATCATATATTCTCTGCCCTACTCCAGGGTTTCCTGATCCTCTTCCAGATGCTCTCTCTCTCGTTTCTCACTGGGCAGGCCTGCTAATGGATTCTCTGGGTATCCATGAGGCTACCTCTGTTTAGCCAGTCACCCTCTCTGGCTTTCATCTTCCACCCCTCCTTCCTTTCCCATGGCTCCTCAAACCTCCAAATCTCCTTTATTCCTGACAAGTGCTCTCCCCTCGACAAAACTTCACTCAGCCTCCTCTGAGCTCTCTTTTCAAGGTGGCCTCGTCCTTGGCTCCATTCTTGGCTCATCGAGTCATCCAATTTTAGCAAAGAATCCTGCTAAGCCAGATTGTGGAGAATTATCCCCACTCCTGACATCCAACCAAGCTCCTCTTCCTTCTACCCACCCTTGATACTTGACTAAGTTCCCCTTAGTCATTTCTCATCCACTCCTTGACCCTGCCGCTTGGCTATAAATTCTCACTTGTTCCTGTAATTCAGAGTTACGTTCAATCTCCCTCCCTTTCCATAAAGTCTTCCTTGAGGTTTCTAACAAGCGGCAGAACAATTTCTCTTCATACGCCCCAACCCCAGGGTCCTGCCTCTTCTACATATGGAATTCTCTTTGTCCTTTAGCTCTTGATCCCTCCTCTTCAAGATTAATCTGGTTCCCACTGTTGGGTGCTGTGGGCCTCACTGAATCCTGCAGGATGGAAGAGAGGAGAGGAAAAGAGGCTTTCTCTGTCCTCAGAGCCTGGTGGGAAGGATAACCAGAGCTTTCCCCTGCTCAAGTTAGTAGGACTGTGGCATTACCCTCCCTTCCTTCTGCTAAAAGAGTTCCTGACTCATTTTGTCACCTGGGTCTGAGACCCCAGGAGAGGAAAAAAAAAAAAAAAAAAAAAAAAGAGGAAAAAACTGTTGGAAAAAAAATCTCCAACAACTTCTATTTGTGTTGCTGAAAGGATTTGTCCTGTAATGCTGAAAAACCCCATTCTGCCACAAATGGATTCCCTCTATATGGAATTAGAAATAACTACAGTGATTTGAAACTGTTACAAAGCAAACAACCTCAACAACCTGCTGAATTATTGATGCTGCAGAAGAAACCTGGGTGTGAGGTCAGATGGGAGGGGCAGAGGGAGAAGGAGAAGCAGACTCCCCACTAAACACAGAGCCTGATGTGGGGCTTGATCCCAGGACCCTGAGAACATGACCTGAGCAGAAATCAGATGCTAATGAACTGAGCCATCAGGTGCCTGCCTGGATAATTATGTTTTAAAGTTTCATTCCCACTTTCTAATCCTCATTCTGTTTGGGGAATTACAGTCTCTATGGGGCCCATTTTGGAGACTGAAAAATTATATAGTTCAAAAAGTTCTTGATGTTTACCTTCCAGTTTTATTTTGGGTTGTATTTGATGGTTTAACATTATATTTTGACAAGTCACAATATTTTGTGTTCTGCTAATATTTTATAAGGCAATAATATTTCTTTCAGTGTAAAATATGAAAAGAGTTTTATTTTTCTAAGTTGATACATATTTTTAGACATGTAGTTCGATAGTGTGTCAGAGAAAAGTGAGAAAAACAAATGTAGTAGAATGTTAAGTGTTGTCTGCAAATATTGGAGCTCTAAAAAAAGTTTTTTTTTTAAGATTTTATTTATTTATTCATGAGAGACACACACACACACAAAGGCAGAGACACAGGCAGAGGGAGAAGCAGGCTCCATGCAGGGAGCCCTTATTTTATATAATCACATTAGTATGATCATACTTAATAAAATTTTTAAATAATTCTTTATTCCTCCTATTGTTCTTATATAGGCTCTCACTATCTACTCCATGTTCAAATACTCAGATTGTCCTCAAAACATTTTTTTACAGTTGACTTGCTTAGATTAGGATTCACACTTTGGTTGGTATTTTTTTTTAAAGATTTTATTTATGTATTCATGAGAGACAGAGAGAGAGAGAGGCAGAGACACAGGCAGAGGGAGAAGCAGGCTCCATGTAGGCAACCTGATGCCAAACTCGATCCCGGGTCTCTAGGATCACGCCCTGGGCTGAAGGTGGTGCTAAATCGCTGAGCCACCAGGCTGCCCATTGGTTGGTATTTTTAAAATTCTCTTATAATCTATACTATTCCTCCTTTTCCTCCTACCATTCGTGTCATTTCTTTGTTGAAGAAACGGAATCATTTGTCTTCTAGAATTTCCCATGATGTGGGTTTGGTTGCTTGCATCATTGTGGTATTATTTCACATAGACTCTACCCCTTATATTTCCTATGACTGGTAGCTAAGTCCAGAGGTTTTATCATACAGAAGATTGTTGTTTGTTTGTTTGTTTGTTTGTTTTGCTGTTAAACAGGAAAACTTTGTGGTTGGAGCTGGGACTTTCTATTGATCACAGAAGGAGGCACATAATATCTGTCTCTCTTTTGGTAAGTTTTTCAATCAATCAGTGAAGAGAAAGTGTATTTGGATTCCAATCTAGGAAAATATAACTCCTCTCCTCATACAGGGCAAAGAGGAGGTAGACTTTGGAGTCAGACTTTAGGTAAGTTATTGAACTGTGTGACCAGACAAAACATGCTGACTTGATTTTGCTGGATGCTGGATATTTTTGTTTTCTATAAATATTTTTGAGCCATGTTCTGGGATACTTGGACACAGTTTGATGATTTCAGATCCTGTTTTTACAATTGTTAGGTGGGCCCAGAGTAGCATTTAATCTAAGCCTAATTTGGTGTCACTGCAGAAGTGGGAACCTCAAGTGCCCATGAATTATTAGGATTCTATGTTAGCGTCTGGTACTGGTCCCTTTAATCCTTTATGGTGGTTCTTTCTCCAGCTTCTGGGAGGGTTCTTGTGTACAGGCACTGATCAGTGCCCTGCAGGATACTCAGATCTCTGGATCTTGCTGTCTCTGCAGTTCTTTCCTCTCTGGTATTATGCCCTGTAAGCTCCAACTGCCTTGGTATCTCAGTTTCACCTCTTCCACTTAGAGAATCTGCTGGCCTCCACTGAGGTCACCCCTCCCTGTGTCATGGCCAGGAAATACAAGGTGATAAGCTGGGCCAATCATAAGACTCAGCTTGTCTATTTCCCATCTCTTGAAAATCAGTTTTCTTTGTTACCTGATACCCAATGTCTTGAAAATTGTCATTTCAAGTGTTTTAGTTGTATGAGATGGGAGGGTAAATCATGTTTCTCTACCTGGGCCAGAAGTAGAAGTCTTCAAATGGACCTTTTAACTATATTTGGCTTAGTCATCCATGAATATGATATAGCTCTTCATTTATTCAGACCTTGTTTATTTTTTCCTAGAAAAAATCTTTTAATTTTCAGTATAGTGGATTTTTGGCTATTGTTTTAGATTTATTCTTAAGTACTTGATTTTTAAAAATATCTTTCTGTATTCTTCATCATTCCTAGTAGATCTACGCTCTTATCTGATATCAATTTTGTTTGACTCAAAGAACTTTTCTGCTGTGCTGGCTTATTGGCCATGAATTCTCTCAACTTTGTTGGTCTGTAAATGTCTTTGTTTTGCCTTTTTATAAAATGATATTTTTTGCTGGATGGAGGGTTCTAGTTTTTTTTTTTCTTTCAGCATTTCAACTTTTGTTCTTAAGATTTATTTATTTGAGAGAGAAAGAGAGAGCATGCATGTGTATGAGTGGGGGGGGGGGGGAGAGAATCTTCCAGCAGACTCCCTGCAGAGCCTGACCAGGACCCAGAGATCATTACCTGAGCAGACACGAGTTGGCCACCCAACGACTGAGCCACCCTGATGCCCTCTCTTTCAGCATTTTAAAGGTATTATTTCACCATCTCTGGTCACCACTGTTTCTGAGATAAATGAGTCTTTATTTGTCTTGCTGTCAATTTTGAGTAATACATCTTATTTTTTAGCTGTTTTAATTTCTTCTTTTTATCTTTAATGGTTTGATTATGATATGATAGATGTGATATTTTGTATTTAAACTGTTTGGCATTTTCTGAGTTCTTTGATGGCTTGATGCATTTCATCAATTTGGGGAACTTTTAGGCTATCTTCTCTTTGAATATTCTGTCCCATTCAGTATTCTTCTCTAATTACATTTATCTTACACTGTTTCATATGGTATAGCATATGGTATAACATATTGGATGCTTGTTCCATTTTTCCCACCTCATTTTTATGGTTTAGTTTAAATAATATATATTGACTTGCCATAAAGTTCACTAATTGTTTCCTCTTCTGTTTAGTCTGGTAATAAAACCATTGAATGGTTTCTTTGTTTCTGATACATTATTTTTCATTTCTGGCATCTTTATTTGGTTCTTTTTTTATATATATTTCTAGTTCTGCTGAAGTTCCACATATATTCATGCATATTGACTAATTTTTCCATCTCAATCCTCCAATATACTTGATCACAGTTATTTTAAGGTCATTGTCTGATAACCCCACTGTCTTTGGGCTATCTTTGGGCCTACTTCTTTTGACTACTTCTTCTCTTGATCACAGAACACATTTTTCTTGCTTCTTTGTAGGTCTTAGACTTCATGATTCTATGCCAAATCTTGTATGAAAAACAATAATAGAGAATACAGTAAATGATGTTTACTCTCAGGCAAGAGCTTGCTTCTTCTTTAGACAGGCTGCTAGTGAGGGAGGATAAGTCAATCTAATCTAGCTAAGCTGGTACTGAGTTTGTCACAACTTAATTAAGAGTGATTTACCAGTCACCAGCTTCAATGTTTTGAAGGCAGCGACAGGATTTTCCCTTCAGTAGAGCATAAGCTCTGAGCACTGGTGAAACTCCATAGTTGTCTTTATGCTTAAGAGACCAGCCACCAACTTTCTAAACTACACAGGGTTGATTTCTGCTTTATGAGCAGGTTACTAACTCTGGGGCTTTGGCAGAGTTCTCTTTGCTTCTGGCCGACTTCCACACTTTTACTCCTTGGGAGATCTCGCCAGCTCTCTGTCCCCACCAAACTCCAGGGCCGCTACAGGGCATTCAGTGAAGGTCCAGAGTATCTCAGAGGGATATTTATCACCTCTCCTGTCCTAATCCTAGACTTCACAGGACTGACTGTGTTCTCAGGGAAGGACTAGTGTGCCTTCCAGGGATTTCTCTCCACTTCCCTGCCTTTCTTCTAGCTTTCAGTATGGCACTAACTAGTATTTGCAGAAGGTCTGTGTACCTCAGAAAGGTCTCTCTTTGAATTTCTTCCTCACCTCCAGTTTTGGGTGGACTTTCCCGTGAACTTGATGAGAACCTCTGGGAAAGAGCTGGCTCTAACTAATGCTGCTCTAAACTCTAGTCCATCAATTGAGCCTCTGTGATTGTCATGTATTTGTTAAAGTTCAACTGGCTTTTTTCAATTCCCTTCTATACAAGATTATTCCTTTTCTAACCACCCTGACAAGTATGAAGCCACTATGGATCTCTTCTCACCTAGGAAGAATTTGTCACTTTCTGAAATTAAGTTCACCTAAGTTTGGTTCTTTTAAAGATTTTATTTATTTATCTGACACAGAGAGAGAGAGAGAGAGAGAGAGAGAGAATGCACAAGCAGGGGGAGGTGCAGGTAGAGGGAGTGGCAGGCACAGGGAGAGGGAGAAGCAGGCTCCTCACTGAGCAGAGAGCCTGACGTGGGGCTCCTGGGATCATGACCTGAGCTGAAGGCAGACACCTAATGGACTGAACCAGTTTGGCTTTTTAAAAACTATGATTTGTGTAGCTCATCTTGCTTATTCTCATTGTTAGGGCCCCTATAACATCTTTGTTTCTTTTTTCCCTATAATGTTTTTAAACTTTTTAAGCATCTTATTCTAAAAAAAATCTTGCATGGACCCTGATTACATAAAGCAGGTCAAAAGTTGAATGGTCTGGTTAAACCATACTTAGTAAATGGAGTGGTGGCATAGAAGTTCCCAGTCTTTCTTATCATTTTTTGCAGTGATTACTTGGAGAAATTTTCAAGTTGCTTGACAATCACTGGTCTGATCATCAAGTGGGAATGTTTTGTTTACTGGTCCAATACTTATAATTTAGTTTTTCCAGTATTTCAATGTCCAGCACTCTCTTTAGTTTTTACATGCCTTGCTTATGCTGCTTCCTCTCCATAGGATACTTGCTTCTCTCCTAACTTAAACCACTTGCCCTTCAGGGTCAAGCTCTCCCTTAAGGAGTTCTACATAACCGGAACTGTTAGGGCACTTACTATCTGGGCTATACAATTTAGACATTGACTGAGGGATGTCTTTTCCTGGTGTAGTGTATGTTCCTCTGCCTCTGTAGCTGGACATCCTTTCTCCAGCTAGGGACTATGTTGGAATTTATCTTAGGTTTTGTTTGGGACTGGAAGAGAGAGGTAGACTGAATATTTGCTGCTGTGAGTATTCTGGAAATGTGAAAACTGTCTTTTGGTTAATGACTCTGTGTCAGCCAGAATTGTTCTGTATTCATGGCTTAACATCTTTGCATTGAAGCCCACATGATTTCTGCTTATCTGACTAAAATGAACCTTGATTGAGATCACCGTCAGCCCTTCAGAATCAGGTGACTGCCTTTGTTTCCACAGCTATGCCATGGGATGCTGGGACTCCAAGGTTCTTCTTAGTATTAGTGATGCTTGAAGACTTGCCATACAGTTATTTTAACTACCTTGTTTCTCCCATCTTTCATCCTCTCAGCGGCCCAGGTCCACTCATGCTAGCCTGATATTCCATAGAGCCTTGCCTCAGTGGGGTAGACTGGCTGTATTCCAGAACCACACTTCAATTGGATTAATGTGGCTATAAGAGGCGCCAACTGACAGTGTGTCTTTTCCCTGATATGTGCTGAGCTGTCAGCAACACAACTGGCCTATTGCAAGGTGGCACCTAGAATATCTAGGCAAGCTCTCAACATGTAATTGTGAGGATTTAGAATTAGTATGTTACTTTTGACTCTGCCTCATGGCTTTCCCCAGAAACAGCTATTCAGGGCAACTCCGACTCAAAGAGATTTCTGGGAATGAAATGTCTTTTTCCTTCCCCAGGAAGATCAGAGAATCTTTAACCTTTCCTTCTCTAGGGTAAGTCAGCTACCTGTTTTTTCTCAAGTATTTTCTAAATCTTGGGGATTGTTGTGGAAATAATACCTACCTCTTGGAGTTGCTATGAAGATTAAAAAAAGCATCAGTCTTGCTTAAATACTCTGTATTTTTCAATATGCATGTTTTCAAGGTCTTTTATGCATGTTATACGTGTTTTCCTGCATCTTTCCTGCATGTTCTTCAAGCTCTTTTATGAAGTAATTGGGCCCAAAAGCAACAGAAGACATAAACACCAAAAAGGCTGTTTTTTGGGGATCCCTGGGTGGCTCAGTGGTTTAGCCCCTGCCTTCGGCCCAGGGTGTGATCCTGGAGTCCTGGGATTGAGTCCCACTTCAGGATCCCTGCATGGAGCCTGCTTCTCCCTCTGCCTGTGTCTCTGCTTGTATCACTCATGAATAAATAAAGAAATAAAATATTTTTTTATTTTTTTTATTTTTATTTTTTAAAGAAGGCTGTTTTTCTTAGAAGACTTTAGGGAGTCTAGTTTCAAGTTTTAGTACCCTGGTCTGAATCCTCATTGTAACATTCTTATCTAACCTCTGGCCTGGCACATCTGTAGGTGAGGTACACAGGTCCTGAAGTTACAAGAATGTGAGAACTAGTTGGCAAAAGACCTTTATGTGTACACCTTTAATGTGGGAGGAGTTTTTATTATGTTTTCAAGAGAGCTCTAAAGTACAATTTTCCTTAAATTTTCTTTCATCACATTTACGTATCTTCCTTAAAAAACACATTTGCACTGCGTCTGTTAGTAGTATTAGAGCCTATGCATTTATTCTGCTTTCATTAGGTCATTTGCCCAGTTGGCATTCTGCAACTCTGAGCTACACGCTGACAAAAGCTGAAATTTTAAACCTACCCAGCAATCAGTTGGTAGAATGGGGCTGTATTAATCAACTTAAAATGAAATGTGTTTTGGGGTCTGGGTAACATTAAGTTCAGCTTTAACCTCTCGTTAACCAGGTGAACCCTGCTCTTGGGTAATGGGTTTGGGCACAGGTACTCAAATCACTGTGTGGATTTCCAGAAGTTTTGAGTAGGACAGTGTATTTTCTCCCTTGCTCTCTAAAGGGGTTTATTGTTAAAATTCCTTGGGACTTGGATTATACTATTTGGATACTTTATCATCTGGATCCTGAAATGAAACCTCTTAGGTAGCAGAAGGGCTGAAACCTTGGCTGGCGGCAGTGGTGGAGCAAACCTGCTCTCTTACTAGCTCGATGGGTGAGGGGATTTACTGCTCGTGTAGATAAGATTCAATGTAGTTAGACACTGTCAACATGTCCTGGTGTAACTGCAGTGCCCCTCCTTGACTTTCCTAAGGGAAAAATAGATCTCATGACATTGACTTTCATTTCTCAGCTACGGTATCTAAAGCATCTTTTCTCATAAAGGGGCTAAGACATTGGGCTTTAGAGGTCTCCATTGCTGGACAGACTTAGGAACATAACCTAACATGCAGTTTAATTGTTCATACATGGACATGTTTACAAATGCATGTATTATTATTCTTTTTAAGTTTTAATTTTAATTCCAGTTATAGTGTTATATTAATTTCAGGTGTAAATATTCAACAGTTTCATACAACATCCAGTGCTCATCACGACAAATGCACTCCTTAATTCCCATCACCTGTTCTCCCCATCCCCCCCACCCTCTGGTTACCATCAGATTGTTCTCTATAATTAAAAGCCTGGTGTCTTGTTTTGTCTCTCTTTCTTATTTTCCCCCCCTTTGCTTGTTTGTTCTCTTTCTTAAATTCCACATATGAGTGAAATCGTGTCATTCTGACTGATTTAGTTCACTTAGCATTATACTGTCCAGATCCATCCATGTAATTGCAAATGGCAAGATTTCCTTTTTAATGGATGAATAATATTCCATTGTTACTTGCATTATTTTAAATGTAAATTTGCACACAGAGGAAATGGGGCATATCTGCAGGAAATAAGTATTTACTACCTGATGGCATTAGTATCAGTTTAGATTATAATGACATTGGCTCCTCAAAAGAAGGAATGAACTAGGCTCCACTGTAGCTTAGTTGGCTTGACTTAGTGGTACTTTTAGGTGGTTGTTTATTTATTCATTCATTTAACATGTTGTGCAAGCACTATACTGGGCACTGAAGATGTATCTTTAAAAGCAGAGATAGTCCCCTTAAGAGATTACAGCAGAATGGAAGAGACAAAATAAACAGGTAGCTGCCACAGCAGGAGAGAGAGGAGGTAGAGAAGCAAGAAAGAGGGATTTAGCCTCTGGGCAAAGGCCTGCAAAGGACAAGTGGTCCTGGAGGAAGTGATCACCACTTCATATTATAAAATTTTGTGTATAGGTTCACTCATTCTCAAATCTCCCCTGTTCTTTAAAATTTTCCTGTTTTCCCATGTTCATTCTTCTACACGAACTTTGTATTATTTTTATCAAATTTAAAATTTGGACTATATTCATAGATTAATTTAGGTAGAATCACTGTCTTTATCGGGACTGAGTTTTCTTACATAAGAACCATATATCTCTATTCACATTTTTAAATAAACCATATACCTCTATTCACATTTTTAAATAAAGATTTTTAATAGCATTTTTTCAGATGTGTCCTACATTTGTCTTGTGGTTATTGCTAGATATTCTCCCCACATAATTTTTGTCAGTGATTGGGATTTTTAAATTATATCTTATAACCAGTTAATTGTGGTAACAAAGAAAGCTAGTGAATTTTGGATATTTCTGTTTTACCATAAAGAGATCACACCAGACATAGACGATTCCTCTTCCCATTTATTGACTGCTTTAGGTTAAGTTGGACGTCAATTCCCCAAGCCAGTGGGGTATATGGTACCTCAATCCTGAAAGGAAGAGTGGGGCAACACCCCATGGCAGGCATTACACTATTATTTTCCTATTTCTGATTCCCAAATGACCAGATACTCAAGGATACCAACAATCCTGATAAGCCCAAGAGGTAACAAACACCCAGCCAGCTGTTCTTTTCTTTACCTTTAAAAGACTTGCTATTTAAATTTATCTTTTATTTATTTATTATCTTAAAAAAGATTTATTTATTTTAGAGAGGGAGGAGGAATAGAGGGAGAAGGAGAGAAAGTCTTAAGCAGACTCCCTGCTGAGTGTAGAGCCCCATGGGGGACTCAATCCCATGACCTCAAGATCACAACCCAAGAGGAAACCAATAGTCCTTCACCCAATTGACTGTGCCACCCAGGTACCCCTAAATGTACGTTTTACAGATTTGCAAAGGCATATCACTCAGAGGATGCTATAGTTAATGAAGGTTTTTGAAAACTGATAACCTTCATTTTGAACTCACTTTGATGTTCTGTGAGGCATTAAATAATATTTATCTTCTGTATAAGGAAACTTACCAAGAATAAGACAGTGTGTCTTCAGCACAAACATTACTGGATGAATTTTAAAATGCCTCAATTAGTTTAGACCTGCTGAAAAAAATCCTGCCTTCCCTCAAAACACATTCAAAGTAAGACTTAAATACAGCCATTTTGTTGCTTTTTCTCTTCAATGTATTGAGGTATGATTTACATAAAATAAGATGTGTTTATTTTAAATAGATTTTGATGAGTTTTGACAAATGTGTACATCCATGTAATCACTACTATAATGAATGTCTAGGACATTTCCATCACTCCCATCCCTGTCCATCCTCCTGTCCTCCCTCCACTCCATCCCCAAGCAATCCCTGATCTGCTCTCTGTTTCCATAGATTAGTTATAAACGTTTCCAGATACAGATGCATAGAGCATGTATTCTTTTATATTTGGGATCTTTCACTTATTTTAGAGATAGTTTTATTGAGGTATAATTTGCACACAATGCAATTGACTCATTTTGAGTGTACAGTTTGATGACTTGATCAGTGTTTACAGTCATGTAATCACTGCCACAATCAAGATAAGATACAGGACATTTCCATGGCCCTGCGAAATCTCCTAGTCTTCTTTGCAGTCAATTCTTTATTTGCAGAGACTAAGCTGTGGCTAATCTCACCATGTTATATTTCTTCCTATTGGATGCTGTTTTCTCACTTTTAGAAGTAGAAGGCCCATGTGGATCTTTTTTCCAATTTCCTTTGTCTTTCCATCATTACATACATGCTTTCTTTTATATCCTTTAACATGTTTACAAGATTTTAAAATCTTAATCTTTTCATTTTCAATCATTTAAGGTCCTTGTCTACTAATTCCATTATTTTTGTCATTTCTGTGTCCCTTTCCATCAATTGATTTTTTTCCTGGTTGTAGGTCAATTTTTTGTTTGTTTCTTTTCATGCTCTGTGAATTTTTATTTGATATTGGGCTTTGTCAATTTTATTTTTATGAGTGCTCATCTTACTATATTCTTTTAATGAGTGTTTTTTTTTTTTTTTCTAGCAAGTACTTGTTACTTGGGATCAGTTTTACCAAGACTTTCTTTTAGAGGCAGCCAGGGTGGCTCAGTGGTTTAGCACTGCCTTCAGCCCAGGGCCTGATCCTAGAGACCTGAGATCGAGTCCTTTGTTGGGTTCCCTGCATGGAGCCTGCTTCTTCCTCTGCCTATGTCTCTTCCTCTCTCTCTCTCTCTCTCTCTGCATCTCTCATGAATAAATAAATAAAATATTTGAAAAAAAAAAGACTTTCTTTTAAAGAAAGTTACAGCAGATTAAAGACTTCAGAAGAACCCAGGCAGATTTCTACAGTTCTTTCTCTGCATGGCTCCCCTTTATTATATATTCTGCCCCACAGAGTTACTTTGGACTCCCGAAATTCAAGTCTTTTGTCGCCTAACTCAGAAAGATAGCCAGGCTCTCTTTGCATTACATCTCTTTGCATCAAAGTCCATAAAGTTCTTCCAAGCAGAAAGCTTTGTCAATAGTAGGGTTATCTTCATTTGTTTTCCTTTTTCTCAGGAAGAACAACTCAACACTGCTTGTTGTACAATGTCTGAAAATAGCTGTTTCTTATATTTTCTCCAGTGTTTTAGTTGTTTATGGCCAGATGATAGTTCTGGATCCTCTCAATGTAGGTTTTATATTATTGTTTTTAAAACGTATGTGAACATCATTAGAATTTTCAACTCATTTTGTGATCCCATTTTTTAAATCATATGAATTGGATTTCCATAAATAGAGTCTCAATTTTCATGTAATGGAAATGAGGTCATTGACTTTTTGTGGTTTAAAACATAAAACCATTTAAGTTGTAGTTGAGTGGTTATTGGTACCCTCAGATCTAATACATTCTGTACCTTCTTAGAAGTAACAATATTTTCAGCATTAATATGGAAAAAACATTTTGCCTTATTATTACAATAATAAATCTGAAACTCACAAGACAAAATATTTGGTAGACTTTAGTCATAATTGGAAATAAAACTACACACATTAGAATTAACTAGGGAAGTTGGAATTTCTGTTCTTTTTGTCTTTTCTCTTCTTGCATGCCTGGTTTGCTTGCTTTAAATGATTTATACACATGAATTGTCTCCTCTAAAGTATCAAGGTAAACTATGTTCCAACCATGGATAATTGCCCATGTATTCAGTATTTAAAAATAAACCATAATATATCTAAAGAAATCAAGCAGTGAAACTAAACAGAGATAAATATCTAGGTAGCACTGAATTTATACATCACTTCTGGCCAGGAGAATGATCTGTCAGTGTTGCTACCCATGCTCTTGGCTCCCCACTGAGGCACACTTGAAACTACCATCCAGAGAGGTGTCTTCACCTGATGTAGAGAGAGTCACGTTGTCATGAACTTTTAGAGCTAGAAGGAGTTTATCATCAGTGCTCTCCTCCATTCTATAGTAGAGTTAATGATCTTGCAGCGCCCAGGAGGCTGCCACTGTAGCTGTTGCCTTCTAGCTGGAAGGGAAGGTAGATTTCTGGTATATTCACAACCCAGATGTATTTGTCATAAAAATCATCCACAAAGGAGAGTGACTATAGTTGCAAACAAATGATCAGACTCCAGGCTGCATATATTAAGGGCTAAACTGGCTTTTGAATTGGATGAGGAACTGAGTTTCCGAGTCAATATGAGTTTCAAATTATAGGGAGACCTTGTTATCCTGTGTTCATTACAGGAGTCTCTACAGTTATGAGGTTGCAGGATTCATAGGAAAGCCAAAGTCAGAGGCAAGCACAAACCATCAAAGCCAGAAAATATTCACTAATGATCTGACGAACCACCATTCCACCTTAACCATCGAGTATTTCTCAGCTCCTCATGTCAAGGCCGTCTGTGGCTGGCCTGTCTCTTGCTGATGGTCAGATATTAACATACAACAATTAAAAATGCAAATACAAAAGATTCAGGAATTTATAAAGTTGATGAAAATAATGTAGAAGAATTGTTGGAATCACACTCAAAGTTTTGAATGATGAAAGTCTGACAGAGTTAACCTGGTGAACAATTTAAGGAGAGAAATCAAGTATGTGTGAGGCCAGGATATATCCCTAGGAAGAAAATGATTTGATTACTAAAGGACTAGGGGAAGCCTTGGGGAGTTAAAAATGTTCTAGATTTTTTTCTAATTACTTTCTTTATTACCATACTGAAAAAGCCAAACTTGAATATCAAGTGAACTACATCTTATTAGGCTATCATGCAATTTGTTTGAAAACTAATAATCTCAGGGCACATGGATGACTCAGCCTTAAGTGTCCAACCCTGATTGGCTCAGGTCATGATTTTAGAGTCGTGAGATGGAGCTCTGCTTTAGGCTCTGCTCTCAGCATGGAGTCTGCTTGTGACTCTCTCTCTCTCTCCCTCTGCCCCTCCCCTCACTAGCCTGCCCGCTCTCTCCCTCTCTCTCTCTCTCTCTTTCTCTAAAATAAATAAAATCTAAAAAAAAAAAAAGGAAAAGAAAAATAATAATATCCCTTTCAAGGAAATCCTCATGGAATTGATCTTTTTTTTTTTTAAATTAAGTCATAATTATTTCTTAGCATAAATTTTGCTAAATGTGATATAAATCTATTTTTAAATAAGTTTTAGCTTTATTATTCAAGATTTGGTTCCTATCAAATTAGCTTTTTATTTAGTGTGAAATTTTGGTCCCCATTTTAAAAAGGTTTAACTGACTTTTAACCAGTTGTGATAATGTACCTTTATACAAAAGCAGTTTAAGATTGCAGGGTTTTAGTTAATTGAGGACCAAAAGGAAAGCTCTCTGGTGACTTTCCGGTATAGAGCCTTTGAGATGAATATTTATCTAGAGATCTTCAGAAATGCAAAATTACTAGTTCCTTAATAGGCAGTAGGTGTAACCCATAGTTTGGTTCAACAGCACTTTCAGGTCCTCTTTATGGAAAGAAAAGGAGGACCCTGCAAATCCTAGAAGCAAGAAGGGGTTCCTGCTGTGGCCCTGCCATCTTTGCCCTCATCTCTCCCTTCTCCCTACCTTGCATGCCTCACCTTCTCCACTTGCATTTCCTTTTCTTATACAGGGCTTTCTCTTTTCTGGTCCTAAGACATTCTGGTAGCGATAGACATCATCCTGGTAATTGTCTGAGCATGTTGTTGAGCCTTGGATATTCACAACCAGATGTGAGTTACTCATATCACCATCTTTAGGTATGAATATATAGTCCCATGTCTTTTGTTTAATCTCTCCAGTGATGCAATCAGAAGCCATTTCTCTCTTTAACAGGAAGTTCATATTTCTTGCTCTTAATATCATGTATCCCCACTCCCAAATTATACAAGCATCCTGGAATCTTATTCAATCCAAGGGTCAGTCTTGTCCCCAAATTCCAGAAAATCTGATAAGTCTGCTAGTGGGCTTCAGATTATGGCTGCCATGATTCATTTTCAGCCCTACAGTGGTTTCATGGTTGAAAATGGACTTCCACAGTCTAATATGTCTTTGTCCAGTGCTTTAAGTGTGCTCTTTCTCATCTAGATCCTTCAGATCTAAATGGTGTTTATGGAACCATTGGTACAGATTTTTTTTTTTTTGTTAAAGATTTTATTTATTTATTCATGAGAGACACAGAGAGAGGCAGAGACAGGCAGACAGAGGAGAAGTAGGCTCCATGCAGGAGCCCGATGCAGGACTTGATCTTGGAACTCCAGGATCATGACCTGAGCCAAAGGCAGACACTCAACCGCTTGAACCACCCAGGTGTCCCCAGATTTTTTTTTTTTTTAAGTTTATGCTCACATGCTCAACCAAATGATCTCAGAGTCCAATCTTGGTGGAAGGAGTGCTGTGTCTGGACAGGTTTGCCCTCTGCCATCCCTGTACCCAGCATTCTCCTTTCCTATCCATTTGGTACTGGAAAGGAGTCATTCCAAATACCCCATGCCTTCCAGGTGGTGTCCCCATTGGGCTCCTAGGGTTCCTCCTGTACCAACAAACCTCAGTTAAGAGCCTACCAACCCATTAGATAACTTCCCCATAAAATAGAACCTCAAAAATGTGTTTGTGGCAATGAAGGGAACCCTGAAATCTGTAAGCAGCTTGCAAGGCATCATCTAGTCAAAACCTTTTATTTCAGAAAGGGTAAAGAAAGAAACAAAGACAAGGGCCCAAGACATAACAGTTAGATAATAAGAGATCTGGGATCAGAACTCCTCAATTTTAGCACAGCACTCTACATACAGGAGTTTGATCATATTATGGCATAGTCAATCAGACTCTTCTCAGAAAACTTTCTATTATATTTTGTTTGCCTGAAGGAGTATCAAAACAAGCCATGCACTTCTTGGAATTGTAGGACCATCCCCTTTTATATGTCCTGCTTTGTTATATATGAAGAGAGGATTCGATGGGAGCTGAATATTGAAATCACTTTCATAATGTACACTTTTTATACCAATTCTTCTTGTTATTTCAAAGGTCAACCAATATTTTTTCAGAAACAAAAAAGGTGAGGGTAATGGAAAGTAGAATTGTCATATAAAGTTGTTTATGTGTGTGATGCTAATACAGCAATTTGGCCATCCTTTGAATATCACTGTGTTGAATGGATTCCTCTGATTCTGAGTTGGGCCCAAACCACTGGGGTCGTATTAGGATGTCGTGCTGAAAGACCTGTCTGCATTGTTGTTCCCTGATACCTCTTCATGTCTCTTCATGTAGAACCTTATTTTTGGTTGTTTCTTTAGTCTTTCTCAGGCGGTGTAGCTAGAATTTCCTTCCCTTATCTCAGAGCTGTAACTTTTCCAAGCTTGAAATATTATAGCAAAGACTAGTTCAAGGGCCCAAACTTTCAGCAATTGTATTGCCGCACTTCCTACGCTACAGACACCTGGAACCGGCACCTGGGACACTTTTGCAAATTTACCCCTTTTGTAGACCATGAGGTGTCAGTTTGATCAAATCACCTTAAGGACTGCTTTCCTCCAGAGGAGGAGTGGAGCTTACCACCTGACACTGGCCTACCTAAGAACACAAAGGATGGGCCACTCAAATGATACTCCCTGAATTCCTGCAAAAACTCTCCAAGTCTTTTCCAAACTATCAAGTTCACCCAGACTGGTAAGAGATTGTTAGAGTCCCCCGCTAAAATATATTCAGTCTGACTCATTATGCATCCTGCTACTTTTTTTTTTTTTTTTTTGCCTTTGGATCCAGCTCAGTGCCTGGCACATAATAGGCAGTCAGGGAATATTTGTTGAGTTAGAAAAATTTAAAGAATTTGTGACCCTGATTAGATGGAGAGTTCTGACCTGGGCTAAATGGGAATAACAAGAGGTAGAGTGGGGATTAGTGAGGGTAGGGTGTGCCGTAGGCAAAAGTGAGTACTGGGAGTGGTTCGTGTTCATTTCATAGATGAATTAAAACATTTGATAACCCTGTAAATAGACTACTGTGCAGTTATATAAACGGCGCACTTAGATTGTGGTTATAAGGTGCTAAAATAACTATGAAAAATGAAAGAGTCCATCAATCAAGTGGTTGTTTTGCCTACGTGAAAGTCAAACAACCCATTTGACTGATTTTTTTCCTCTTCTGAATTGACCCCATTGTTTTGTGAGCCAGTGCTATAGTGCAAACTGCCAATTTAAGGCAATGCTGAGACTGCTGGTTATAGGTTCTGCAGGCTCCTGTGTGAAAAATGAAGCAAAGTATGACTGCTCAGCCATGACGCTGGCTCAGGAGACGTTTGTTCAAGTCAGTGATCCAGGCTGTTATATCACTGAGATTATCATATTGTTTCTTCTTGGAGGGCATTGCCTAGGTGGTTGAAGGGAGAAATGAGAAGGATAAATGTGGAAAGGAGGTTCAATTTTTACGATCTTTCCAATTTAAAGGCAATTCCTTTTGAATGGTAGTAGAGAAAGACATGTTTATGTATCTGTGTAAATATGCACTTACTTAAAGACCCAGTGATAGGCTGAACAATGGTTCCCCCAAAGATATCCAAGTTCTAATCCCAGGCACCTGTGAATACCCTGCTTTACATGGCAAAGGTCCTCTTCTTCCTCCCCTTTCCCCCCTCTCCTCTCCTCTTCTCTCTCTTCTCTCCCCTTCCTCTCTTGTTTCCTCCACCACCATCCCTTCCCCTCTTCTTCCTTGCTCTCCTCCTCCTCTTCTTCCAACTTTGCTTGTAGCTAGCATTCATTCATTGGACATTCTGGCATTTTCTATGAGTGCTGGTGGAGTGAGAGGCAGCAGTGTCAAATGGGAGCCAGCTCTCTATCCTTCATTTCAAGTAGGCAGACAGACAGCATCTTTACAAGGTCCCTACATCCATCTGTTCACACCTGCCCTTTTTGGGCTGAACCCAGGATTCTGGGACTTTTCCGAACCCCCTCTCTAACAATACCTGTTGGCTTTCCTAGGATTGCTGTGACAAATCACCAAACTTTGGGTGGCTTAAGACAACTGAAATTTATGTTTTTGGGCCAGAAGTCTGACATCAAGGTGTCTGCAGGGCTGTGCACTCTCTGAAGATCCAGCAGAGAATCTGCTCCATACCTCTCTCCTTGCCTCTGGTGTTTGCTGGCAACCCTTTGTGTTCTTTGGCTTGCAGCTGCATAACCCCAGTGTTTGCCTCCATCTCCACATGGCCTCCTCTCTGCATGTCTGTGTTTGTGTCCCTTCTCCTCTTGTAACGACACCAGGTGCATTGACTTCAAGGCCAACCCTACTCCAGTATGACCTGTGTCTTAATTGCATCTGCAAAGAGCCTATTTCCAAATAAGATCACATTCATAGGTTTTGAGGGTTAGGACCTAATGTATCTGTTTGGAGAATACAATGCAACTTGTAAGAACCCTCTTTCCATGGGACTCTGCTCTCTGCTTGTTCAGCTTGGGATGGCCTTTAAGATAGTACATGATGCCAGTGGCTTCCAGTTCCCCTTGACTCAGATGAACTTGGGTAAGGGGCAGCTTATGGTAGGAATACACGTTAGAAACAAGTCACTAACATCCTGGAGCAGGAGCCTAATAGGGTTGGTGCTGAAGCTGGAAGGAGATTCCTGATTTCAGGAAACTCTGGGGACCTCAGCAGTCAGAGGTGTGGAGACTCATTCTTGTGCTGCCATTAACATGTCTCAGCTCAACTCTGAGTATTGCTTTCTCCAGCCTCACAGCACAAGTGACTTCCTGTATCTTTTCACTGATTTTACTCCCCTACCCCAACTGTAGCTTATTTTTTGTTTTTTGTTTGTTTTTAAAAAAGATTTATTTATTATTTATTCGAGAGAGAGTGCAGGGAGAGGGACAGAGGGAGAGGGAGAGAGACTCTCAAGCAGACTCTTCACTGAGCATGGAACCCAATGACATGGGGCTGATACTAGGACCCTAAGATCATGACCTTAGCCGAAACCAAGAGTCAGATGCTTAACCGACTGCCACCCATGTGTCCCTGCTTCTTGTTTTTGATTTGGCTTTTACAGGCCTGATTCTGCTTCATGACCCTTCAGCTGTATAGCTCATCACAAACTGATACGTTCTTGTCATGTTTCTTAGTTCTCATGCTGCTAGGGACTGTATGTTTGTGTACCCTCCAAATTCATATGTTGAAACTCTAACCCCAAATGTGATGATGCTAGGATGTGGGGCCTTTGGGATGAAATTAGGTTCAGATGAGGTCATTAGGGTAGAGACTTCATTATGGGATTAGTTCCCTTTTAAGGAGAGGGAGAGACACCAGAACATCATCTCTCTCTGTCTCTATCTCCCTCTCTTGCTCCCCCATCTCTGTGTCTTTCTGCCATATGAGGGCACAGGGAAAAGATTGCAAGACAGGAAGAGGTGTTCATCAGGAACTGAATCTGCTGACACCTTGCTCTTAGATTTTCAGACTCTAGAACTGTGAAAAAAAAAAAAAAAAAAGCTATGGTATTTTGTTATAGCAGCCTGAGCTGACTAAGACCCATGCCTTATGGAGAGATTCTGAGTGACTCAAGCCCTTTGAGACAGGCTCGAGCAGAGGACATGGGAAGACCAGGCCAAGGATGTGAGGTAGATGTGTTAATCTCCTCTGGTTTCCAGGGCTATGTATGTGTGTGTGTGTGTGTGTGTGTGTGTGTGTTGTTTTAATAGGAAGTAGTGATCTAACTCAAAGGTTCCCTCTGTAATGGGGGCATTTGAAGCTTACTGTAGGCTCCTGGCAAGTCTTCCTAAAACACAGCAAAGATGCTGCCTTCATTCTTTTGGGATGGAGCTCTGGACTGGGTGGAACTCAGAGAGGCTCTCAGCATCCTACAGGCAACTCTGACAACCCCAGATGGCACTTCTGAGCTGGTGCAGAGGGTAGTGCCCCTGACATGGCAGGGTTTGTGTGTCTATGGAGGAAGAGAGTACTAACAGACCTGGGACACTCACTGCAGCTTGGTACCCAAGCAGGAAAGCCAGATCTATGGATTAGTGCTTGTTTGTTTTGTTTTGTTTTGCTTTTTAGCTGCTGAAGCACATGCTCTGTTTCATGATGAGTAGAGGGAGCCAACATGTGGCTTATTGACCTCCATTGCTGAACCTATTCCAACTTGGAGATGTAAGAGGCCCTCTTCAAGTGTAAAGAAACCCCTTTGCTCATGTAACTGAAATTTTAAGTACCTCTCAGGTCTGGTTTCAAGTCTGGCAATAAAACAAAAATCTTTCCCACTGCTTCATAGATTGGGTCTCATTGGTATAGTTCAAACAAGTGCAGTTAGCAGAAGCCTCTGATATTCCTGGAAACAAAATGAATAGAGGCAAATCTGGCCCCACCAGCTCAGTAGCATCTTGCTGGCCTTCATGTAATCACAGCTGTGGAATGTTCTGGCTCCCCTTGCTGCACGAGAAAGCCTGATTACAACAGGAGATGGAAATATAAGCTAGACATATCTGAGGAGTAACATCGACAAAGCTGAAACATAGGTAGGTCTATAAATCCTTAGAAGTCATTGGTGGGAAAGAATTTGTTTCCTCTAGTCTTCTAATCTTTCCCATTTGAAAGAAACTTCTGCACTGAACAGTTTATATGAGCTCCAGGTTCCAAAACAAGCAGAACTGAGAGTTTCAGATTACCAGGAAGGAATCTTCTGGAAGAGTCTGGAAGACACTTCATACAGACCCACAGGACACAGGCAGTAAAGGGGTAAATGGCAACAATAAGGCTTGGCAGCAGTTTAGGGACCTCCTGGGACTACTCTGCTGCTGTCTGCGGGATACAAACAATAGAAGCAATAGTGTTGGCCTGCTAGAAACTTACAGTCCAGGTGGGGAGAGAAGATGTAACTCTGGGAAAAATTAGACAGCATTAAAGTGGTTAGGTGACATTTTAAGAGAGCAGTGGAGGAACTGTAGTGGACCCGTGAACAACACGGGTTTGAACTGTGCTGCATCATTTTTTATGAGGATTTTTTTTGGATACAGGACAGTATCGAGAATGTATTTTCTTTTCTTAAGATTTTCTTTTTCTTTTTCTTTTCTTCTTTCTTTCTTTTTTTCTTTCTAGATTTATCTATGTGAGAGCATGAGAGAGCACATGTGCATGGGCAGGGGTTAGGAGCAGAGGGAGAGGGAGAGAGATCCTCAAGTAGATGCCACACGGAGTGAGGAACCTGATGCAGAGGTCAATCTCATGACCTTGAGATCATGACGTGAGTCAAAATCAAGAGTTGAAGTCTCTACCGACTGAGCCACCCAGGCACTCCTGTTAAGATTTTCTTAATAACATTTTTTCACTATGGCTTACTTTATTGTAAGAGTACATTATATAATTCCCGAAACACAAAATACATATTTATCATCTGTTTATGTTGTCAGCAGGGCTTCCAGTCAACAGTCAGTTATCAGTAATTAAGTCTTTTTTTTTTAAGATTTTATTTATTTATTCATGAGAGTCACACAGAGAGAGGCAGAGACATAGGCAGAGGGAGAAGCAGGCTCCCTATGGGGAGCCCGATGTGAGACTTGATCCTGGGACCCCGGGATCACAACCTGAGCCCAAGGCAGACACTCATCCACTGAGCCACCCAAATATATCCCAGTAGTTAAGTTTTTGGGGAGTCAAAAGTTATTCCGGGATTTTCAACTGTGTCCTTGGTCAGTGCCTCCAGCCCTTAAGTTGTTAAAGGTCAACTGTATTTTATGGCAATCCTGGTAGAATTGTCAAAGTCATCTAGCAATATTGTTCTGCACTGCCAAGGGAAGGAGCCATGACTTTTGGTTGTGGTGGCTAGAGAAGAAGCAGGGCTTGGCCATTGGAGTGGGCAGGAGGCTTACTGATGAAAGAAGAGGGGTCTTTCTGGGTGAGGAGAATGAAGTGGGTAGAGGGCAAAGGAGGGGCTATTGAAAGATGTGCTCAGGAGAAGCAGAATATATGTAGAGATTTGGGGGAAAGGTCAAGCATTTGGACTTCATGCTTTACAGAGAGTAGAAGGAAAAATATCCATTCTACAAAGTCTGGGTTTTGTAATAACTGCTGATATTCTGGGCTTATGTACTACAAAGAGTTTAAATGTATGTTTTATTGTAAAACTTCAAATAAAATACTATATGTAATGATACTGATCTATAAACTGTAAAAAATATCAGAATTTTAAAGGCCAGTTCTTGTACAAGTTCTCTGATAAGTCTTTTTGTGTCAGGTCTTTTGTTTTTTGTTTTTTGTTTTTTTTAATCATAGAAGGAAATGTTGCCTTATCCAAAGTGCTCTGAAATATCTCACATGGGAAGATTTCTCGATGAGAAAACAATTATGTAATTCTACTTGTGTTTACCCCACTTCTGTACATTTTAATTTACTAGAAGCTAAGGACTTCACAGAAATCTCAGCTCCAAAGCAGGAATTTCCAAATGTCACCATAAGGTAGGAAAACCAATGGTTTTAGACGTAAGGCTTTGTGTCAGTTTACGAAGGGTCTGCAGGAGCGAAGCATGGCTGCCTTTTACTCATCCGTGTTCAACTGGATTCTAGCAAACAGACCTTGTAAAGGCCCTACAATCCATGGAACCTGCTTACCATCAAGACCTTAAGTTAGTTATTGTCCTTCTCCCAATTAACTTTGCAAAGGATTCACATTAGAGTCTGCCAACACTGCGAAGTGAGGAATACAAATGGCACCATTGGAGTGCTGCCTTGGTGTCTCTAGGTGCTTCTGCCCATGCTGGTCCCGCATAGTGATGACTCTATGGGCTCTGACTATACCCAGAGAGCAGTTAGGCTATTTGCCCAAAAGCTGAGCCTGGCCAGCTTCAGAGCTCTGCCCTGGCCCTGCCCTTTGAGGAGGGCACAGATCGCTGTTCCTGTTCGACAAAGCCCATTGAAATGTAAGCCCCTATCCAGAAGTTCATGTTTTCCTGATGAATACGTCCCATTGTGAATCTATGTGTGTCTTTTTTGCCTGTGGATATTCTGTAAAAGGCCTGTTTGTATATGCTAATTGATAGGATTTAAGTGTGACAGAGTTACTGCATTCTGCTGAAGCGAGGATTGAGAAGTGAGGTTTTCCAGGGCCCAACCAGAGAAGACCAGAGCCTTGACAACCAGGTGTTCGTGGAGAAGGACAGGGAGAGATGAGCAGGAGTAGCAGGACACAGACCATGGAGAGGCAAAGGCTGGATAAACAGAAAACGCTAGTTCACAGAGGCTGCTGTTGGAGATGCAGGTGATGAGGGAGGGGAGGAAAAAAATGAGTCAGGCCCATAGCACCTGCCTAGGTGCTTCTATGGAGGCTGGGCTCATCTCCTCTTTCTGGATTCTTCCCTCCCTCTACCATAGGTGCCTATTATGCTTCAGTATAACTATGTCTTTTATTGTCTATATACTAATGTGTTGACATTTGGGGCCTTGTGACCCTGGAGGGACCAACTCTCCCAGCACAGGCCAATTCCTGAAGATAGTAAACAACTCGCCTACAATTGTGCTTGTCAAATACAAATCAACCAATTCAGAGCCCACACCCTAACACCTCCCTTAAGAGTTTTCATGCTGGGCCATTATCCACCCCATGGCCAGGTACCAGACTCCTAGGGACAGCCCCTATGCTCCAGAGCCCCCTGAAATTGTTCAAACTAGCCAAACCTAACTGGCTTACCCAGCCTTGCTCGTTCTTCCCACAGAAACCATATAAAGGCTTTCGCCCATTTAGTTGGTACCCTTCTCCGTCTTCCTCCTGGCCAACCTGGTGCTCCCACGCGTGGCCCCTTGTGGTGCGGCATGCTCTCTTCTTAGGAACTGCAAGTAACAAGCTATCTTTTCAATGGTAATCATCTCTTAACCTGTTGGTCTCACCATACCTAAATAACAGTGAAACCTATGCAAACACTCAGTTCCAAAAATATTTCATAGGCCAATGTTCTACCCAAGTCAGTCTGCTCCCACACCCCTAAATCACCCCTGCTGCCGGTTCTCTTTTCTCTCAGCTTTTGAGACTTCACTTGGTTGATAAGTAAGTCAATAAGTGAAATCAGAATAAAAATGAAAATGTAACAAAAAACATGTAGCAAAAGTGCCTAATATTATCTCTGAAATGATCTAATGAAATCTCTGAATATTTAAGGCTGAAGTGAAGCCTGAAGTGTTTGTTTTGCTAGATACCCAGTGTTTGGTCTGCAAGTAAAAATAAGGTAAGGGGGAGCGCCTGGGTGGCTTAGCAGTTTAGCACTGCCTTCGGCCCAGGGCGTGATCCTGGAGTCCCGGGATGGAGTCCCACCTTGGGCTCCCTGCAGGAAGCCTGCTTCTCCCTCTGCCTATGTCTCTGCCTCTCTCTGTGTGTCTCTCATGAATAAATAAATAAAATCTTTTTTAAAAAAAAGAAAGAGGGGATCCCTGGGTGGCTCGGCGGTTTGGCGCCTGCCTTCAGCTCAGGGTGTGATCCTGGAGTCCTGGGATCGAGTCCCGCATCGGGCTCTCTGTGTGGAACCTGCCTCTCCCTCTGCCTCTCTCTCTCTCTGTCTCTCATGAATGAATAAATAAAATCTTTAAAAAAAAAAAAAAGAAAGAGAAAGAAGAAAGAAAGAAAGAAAGAAAGAAGAAAGAAAGAAAGAAGAAAGAAAGAAAGAAAGAAAGAAAGAAAGAAAGAAAGAAAGAAAGAAAGAAGAAAGAAAGAAAGAAAGAAAGAAATGAGGTGAAATTAAAAGTAAATTTCAGATCTGTTGACCTAGCAAGATCCAGGCAACTAATGGGCTGGACTCGGGTGGCAATCTTGAGAGACGTAAGGACAAGAAAAGCCTAACATTTGTTGTGTGATTACTCAGTGCCAGGACTGCTCCAGAGGCTATGATTCAATCACTTAACCCTCCAACAAAACTGGGAAAAATGTTTTATTTCTATTTTAAAGAGAAAGAGACTGAGAGGCCCAGAGATGGTGAGTAACTTACCCTAGGTCACAAGGCTAGCTGAGCAACAGAGATGGAGTTCAAATCCAGGTAACATGGCTCCAGAGCTTGTGCTTTCAACCACTTGGCTATCTTGCATAGCAGAATGAGCCCCTTCTGGTGACCAGACAGACCATGTACAAATTTGACTCTACCAATTTTTACTGATTGATTGATTTATTAATTAAAGACTCTACCAATCTTTGGTTGTGTGATTTTGGGTAACTTGGCGAGCTACGATATAAAGGTTCATCTACAACATACAGATGTTGGATGATAATCCTCATCTAACAAGGCTCTTCTGAGGATAAAATAAGAATCATGAGATGAACATGCTGAATACTATGGTACATAAAAAAGTTGTAGACAAATATCAGAGCCCCTTTGTAGATCTAAGCAAGATATAGCTGGTCATTGTATTATTACTCTTCATGGGTGACTCCCTACTTACTCATACCTGAAGTATTTTACCTGAGTAGATTTAGGAAACTGGAAAATGTGTCATTAGCTAAGTCTTCCCTCCAAGGATGTGTACAGACACAAACTGGGCTGACTTTCAGCATGGATGCCCATGGCAGTTGTTAAAATACGTAGTATGTCATTTTGAGTTGGTAATCAGCTGTTTCCCCACTGAGTAACTGCCTCCCCACTGAGACTCTATCACTCCCAGTTACCCAGACTGGGCCCCCCCGGGGCACCACCCTGGCATCTGTTCTAGTCAGTGGGAGCCCAGGCTGCTCTGGGGGAGTTCAACATCCCAAATATCACTACTGTGGGCCAAAGCAGAAGAAGAGCTGCACTGCGGCCCTCAGATGAAGACCCCAAATCCTGGGTAGGGGCCAGCCAAAGCAGGAAGCATGTGCTGGGCAAACTGCCCTCTTTTTATGTGCTTAGGGATCAAAGAGAGAAAAATAAGCAACAGTTTTCCTCTTTCTATCCTCCCCTCCCGTCATTCTAACCTTTGAAAGGGACCTCCTAAGAGGGACATTAACATTATTAGGCCCTTGACAAAAATGAAGATGTCCATGTTTATGAAAGTATGATTCCAAAGCGGATCCGTGCCGCCTTAAGCTGACCTGAGAGATAAAATCACCTTTCTCTGGGCTCAGGCCAAATGACATGTGGCTCCTCTGGCCTGAAACTTCTCCCGATTGTAAGGGGCACTTCTGGAAGACACCCTCCCAACAATCGCATCTGTTCAGGGACCACCCAGCCTCACTCGCATGGGCTAGCAATCCAAATACAATTGGCTTCAATTAGATCTTTCTAAAACAGTTTCCTGTGAGCGTGGCCACGAAGCCAGGAGGCATCTTTCACAACCACATTTGAGCTGTCTCTTGGAGCAGGGTTAGGTCGCTTTGGAGTTCGAGCCAAGGCTTTATCCACTTTGCAGTGGGCATTTGGGAGAAGGCTTCCGAGATCTGGCGAACTTAGGCAAAGATAGTTCATGAACCGTATTTATCACATCATGTTCAGAGAGAAACACCAGGATCATATTTCCTTTTGTATATAGTAACTGCCTAGCTTTCTATTGCAATTCCTCATATGTAATCTAGGTCTGCTTTCTCCAAAATCCCATCAAGTGCCCTTATACAGAAATAAAATGAGACTTAGAGGCATTGAGCACCTCACTAACCAATGGAATGAACATAGAATCATTCTCTGTGATGTTCTCCCTTAACCAAATTGCTTGGAACTGAGAAATCATAAACAAATCAGTTAATATTTTCTAGGAAGTAGGAATCCTTTTAAATTATTTTGACTTTTCTAAAAGGTACAATCTGTTAACCATTATCCACATCCCCAAGAAGGTGAAAAGCTGAGAAGTGGGGATAGTAAGTTTGCGTGTGTAGGTTTGTCATTGACACATGTTGGAACATCTAGAAAAGACCTTCGTGATCAGCTAGTCTGTTTTGTCCCGAAGGATATGTCTCAGAACATTCATAGAGGTTATACATTAAAATAATTTTTTTGATCCAATAAAGTTTGGGACAGCGATTTAAACAGTGAAGTGGATGTGTTTACTGTCGGGCTACCAAGGCTTTTAACAGACTGATGTTTGTGAACAGGTGATGACATATGAAATGTTCAACAACCAGTTCTCCAGAGAAAAAGCCCTGCTTTGTAGCATCTACCGATTTCTGTGCTATAAATATACCCTCTATGGTTGATTTGAAGCTACCAAGCCCCAGGATCAGTGATCGTGAAGTTGGTCATCCAGACTGCCCAGAATACAGATGGAAGATGTAGATAACCTTAGGAGCCAACATAAAAGCAAAAGGTAGTGAAGGAATTCAGAAGTATTGTTTTGAGTAATTATCACCTTTGTTTTAATATAATTTAGTTAATTGTAGGTTTTAGAATTTAATTTTTAATAATGGACCGTGTTTAGTAATTCACTCACAAAATTTCTGAAAACATAACAATTGACATTTGCAAACTGGAATACACTGGTTCCAACACGCCAGTGTTTATGACTCCGAATGGACTTACGGGGGGTACTATGTGGCACTCTCCAGAATGATTTGACCCGGGACCTTTTCTTCAGGTGGGATTTTACAGAATTTGTGTTCTGTGGAGCACACTTTGGAAACTGCTGGTCCAGTTCAACATTGTCATTTCTCCCCCTTGGTTTTTCTTCATTTTTAAAGCTCATATGATTTCCTGACTACTAGCTGGGAGCTTAATATACCACACCTCCACTTAATTCAATTCAATAAATATTTATTGGACTCCTGTTATGTGCAAAGTATTATGCTAGTCCTACAGAAAATTCTAAATGACTAAGAGTTTCTGCTCTTGGAGGGTAAGTTGTAAGACAAATCTACAAAGAACAACAGAGAAGGCAACATCTGGGTAGCACCATAGGAAAGGTACAAGCAAAATGACTTGGGAAGTTCAGAGGAAAACAAAATCATATCCAGTTGTTATGGTAGGAGAAGATCAAGTCCAACGTGGGGCTAGAGATTCAGCTGTGTCTCATGCCTGGGGTTGGAGGAGGTACAGGTAGACAGAGCGGCCAGCATGTGCTCTTCTTGTGCAAAGTGTATCTATTCACTCTTTCATTACTTCTTTAGCAGACAAGTTGGAGAGGTCCTAGAGGAAGGCCAGTGCAGCCTGTCTTTAAAAATTTGCATTTTTAATGCAATGCCAGATGAAGTATTTGTGCACATACTAGCTAGCTCTTTGGATTTTCTCCTCTGTCAATTGTCCATTTGTATCCTTTGCCCACTTTTCTATAGGTTTCCCCTTTTGTTCCCTTGCTTTTTTGCAGGGATTTCATATATGTTCTATTATGTAAGTTACAGATGTGTAAAATACTTTCTCCCAGTCTATCACCCATGCTTCATTTGTCTGTTATGTCTTCCAGGGGCAATACAGTGGAGTGGTGAAGCATGAGGGCTCTCAAGCTAGGGTGCATCCCTAGGGCTCATCTCTCACTCTTGTACTCCAGATGTGTCTAGGACAAGTTACTGAACTGATCTGTGCCTGATTCCTCATCTGTCAGATGAACGGTAACCCCTGCCTCATAGGAGAGGTAGTAAGATCAGGTGAATGAATACCTTTCAAGAATTTTGCTAGTAAATATTAGCCTTTATTAGTTAACCTGAAGTGTCTGATTGTGATGTCATCAAATCCATTAATTTTTATTTTTATGGCTTATACTTTTTGGGACTTTTTTGAAGAAATTCTCCATCTTTTTTCTATTAATTTTATATCTTCATTTTCACACTTATGTCTTTAATGGGGTGAAGTATTCCTCCAACCTTAATATTTGCCATGTAATGAGCCAACACCATGTCTGAGTAATCCATTTTATGATTTCTTTTACCTTAAATGTCTTCACTAATATCAGTGATAAATTAAACATATTACATGTAAATATTAAAGTCTTCTTATTGCCTGTTTTTTGGTTCATATTTGACTGGTGCATCCTTTTCTATGCTTTTCAACCTTTCTGTATCTTTGAAAAATATGTCTCTTGGAAATAATAATAAATAATCAATCAATAATTATATAATAACATTATATTATTATAATAACATACAATATAATTAATATAATATATAATTATAATATATAATTAACATATAATATAATTAATAATTAATTATAATAAATACCAAAGTTTTCTGTCTTTTAGGTCTTTGTTTTAATTCATTTACATTAAAAAAAATTATAGGGTGCCTGGGTGGCTCAGTCAGTTAAGCATCTGCCTTTGGCTCAGGTCATGATCTCAGGGTCCTGGGATTGAGCTCCGAATCAGCTCCCGATTTAGTGGGGGGTTTGTTTTGCCCTCTCCCTCTGCCCCTCCCTCCCAGTGCACTCTCTCTCCCTCAAATAAACAAAATCTTTAATAATATTCTGTAACATCATAAATAATACAAGTATTAGATTAAAATACATATTTCTGCCATCTAATTTCATGTTTTCCATTTACCATGGCTTCTTTTTCCCTTTCTGCTTTCCTACTTTTCACAGCCACATCAAATTTCCTTTTGTCTGTTTAAGTTTTACTCTCCATCTTTATTATTCTAACGTAAGTTAAATTGCTCTTAATTTAATAGATTATCTCAGAGTATTATCTATTATTTCAAGAGGTGTTATATAATTCTTTCTGAAATAAGGGCTTATTGACTTTAATAAAAGCAAAACACTGTTCAGTTTCCTGATAATTAAATATGTGCAGATGGAAAGCACAGTAAGAGTTTGGTAATACCCAGTGTGGGGAAGGTGCATGGAGACAAATACTATTGGTGGAGGCATGAACTTTGGAGACAATTTGACAAGTATCTATCAAATGTTCATACTTTTTGATTCATCATTTCCACTTCTAGGAATTTATCCCATAGATAAGACTTTTGTTGTAGCATAAGACATTGTTGTAAAAACTCATACTCTGTTCTGTCTCAGTTTTTTTTCCGATGAACATGCATCACTTCTTTCATTAAAAATGTACTATATAAAAAAATACTATATAAAAATTATATATATATATATATATATATATATATACACACACACTTGAAAAAAGGAAAGAAATGTAAGATGTCACACAGCCAAAACAAAAAGTTTCTAATATCAAAAGTTTGAGAATCTCTGATCTAATGTATCACTGTAATTGTTTCTATTTAGAAATATTAGACAGTCAGTACTGTTTTAGTTTGGGCTGCTGTGACAAATCACCATAGACTGGGTGGCTTAAACACCAAACATTTATTTCTTACAGTTCTGGAAACCTGAAAGTCCAAGACCAAGGCACCAGCAAATCTAATGCCTTGTGAGGTCCACCTTTCAGATTTGCAGATGGCCATTTTCTTGTTGTATCCTTACATGGTAGAAAGAGAGACTGGGCTAGCTCTCTTCCTTCTCTTATAAAGGCACAAATCCCATCATGAAGCCTCCACCTTCATGACCTACTTACCTCCCAAGGGCCTCACCTCCAAATACCATCACATTAGGGCTCTGACATATGAATTTGAGGGGAACACAAACATTCAGTCCATAGTATTATTGTATTTCAACGAAATAAAAATGAGATTTTCTCTGGTCTTACAATATGTTTTTATATGAGTGCTTTGAAAATTCAACATAGTTTTCCTATTTTATTCTATCAGTGGGTAAACTAAACTAGGAAGAAGTTAAAAAAACTCAACTCATATCCCACAGTAAGTTAACACAGCCCTGAGGCCTGACCCCCCTGCCATCTCCGGCAGGTATGTTTGTCTGAGAGATACATCACAGAGGTAATAGTGAGTCTCATTCCTCAGTCATCATTCAATTCTTTGTATACATGTCCCAAGAAGAAAAACCCGATCAAGAGCAATGAAGCAGCTTACAAATACTTTGGAATTATTCCATTTATTTTTACTGTTACGGACCGTTCAGATTATAACCATTGATCAGTCATCTACATGGCTTGGTAACCAATGAAATTGGACAATCTTAGTGGCCTTCCATTAGAAAGAATTGCATAATAGTCCATGAAATTACAATTTTGCATTGCATTCTTGAAACAGGCCTAGAAGCCACAGAATGAAAGCAAATGGCAAATGTGAGTTTAGAACAGGCAGTCCTGTGAAGCCATGTTCATGAGGTCTGGAAGGGAGGATTTTGTAGTGGAACTCACAGACTTGAGAGGGCTTCAGAACAGGGAACCTAAGCAGCCCCCATTTCCAGCTTTGATTTGTGTTCTGTTCAAACAAAATACCTTGTTTTCTGAATGCTGCTTTGGCTTAATTTCAGCAAAGTAGCGATTCTTAATCCAAAACAATCAAGAAGAATTTGTGCAGTGGTCAAACAGCGTTTTTCTAAGTGCTTGGAAGTCATGAACGTCCACTGTTGCAAAATATTCTCTAGCAAACAAGGCAGAGAAAATGAATGAAAGTGCCAGACTATGCCAGGGTCAGCTCCAATGGCCTTGAAGCCAACTGAGACTCCAGAGAGGTACGTGTCTCGATTCCCTCAGCTGTGAAATAGGAACATAATACAGCTTTATGCTGACATCTAAAACTGTACTCCAATAGGCATGTGTATATATGTGTGTGTGTGTGCACATAATTCATCCACTTTACAACTGCCATGCCAGTAATTTTACTATTGTAAAATATTGTAGCAAATATAACTTTAATTCTCAGATTTTCAAGCATATATTATTCACTACCTCTTCTATGCCTCCGAAGCACTTTGTCCATGTTTTCATTATGTATTCATCATATTTTGTCGTGGTTAGTAATTTATCCATCTTTCTTCCCAGATAGACTTTAATTCCTTGAAGGTAGAGATTATGTCTTCATCTTCATATTTTCAAAGCCAAGTGCAATAACTGGCACATATTAGGTACTATATAATGTCTAAAGAATAAAGATATAAACCAACGATTAAAGTCTACCTATATTCTAATCATGCTGTTACAAGATACTTTGGAAGAGTAAATACATCATTCACTGCACACAGATTCAAAGCAGGTGTGTGAAAACAAGATATAGCAGGGAGTACTCTTTCCTGGATGCCAAAGGGAAAAATACAGATACATCATCCTCTTTAGATTTAGAAGAAATTGAGGTCAATTTCCACTCTAACTATTTATTATCTAAATTCCTGGTCACCAAGGTACTTAGAATGTTAAAGGTCGTACAAGTTGGCATTATTTAAAATACATTCCTAGAGGTCTTAGAGATATTCATAAGGTCACAGAAAAAGCTAGTGATGCAGGCCAATTTAAATTTTCTCTTTTGTCTACAAAACTTTTATATGTGAGAAGAAATTGTTTGAATTCTTATCCACCTTAAACCACCAACCCCATCAATTTGCTGGATACACATTTATTTCAAATTAATCTAATGAACAAAATAGACAGGTACTCATTTTATCCCTGAATTTCAGTTAATCCTACTACTGCCCAATAATATAATGGTAACCTGAAAGGAGAATTTAGATTACTAATGGCATATGTGCAGGCCTATGTGTTGAAAGGGACTTGCACTTACAGTAAGAGGAAAAACATCTTTGTTTATCAAGCCAGTAGGAAGGAACTAACTTGAATTGATGGGATGATTTTAGCAATGGATCTTTGGATAATTTGGTATAATTGGCTAATATTTTTAGAGAGTTGGGAATAATTGGTTAATAATTTTTAACAAAAAAGAATCCCTTGGTTGGATGAGTAGTTTTTCCTTTAATTTGAGATATAGTACCAATAATTTTTCATGGCTCACTCATCAAAGAGATGACTGATAGGGAGTGGAGGAGTGCAGCACGGGGAGGCCAGAGCACAGTAACAGACACTTGCCACACAGCATCTCAGAATCTTTGAAGGTCAAGATCTTAGGACCCAAGAGAAGTAATGAAGTCAAGATCATGGTTAGTGAGGGCAGGTACTTTTATTTTTTTGATGTAATGACATCATTAATGAAAAACCTGTGAGGTTATTCTATATGGACCAGTCCTTGAGGATGTAGAGAAGAGAAGGGTAGTAACTGGGGAATAGGCAGGGAAAGTGGACATGATTTTAGGGAATCAGTTGAATGTCCTCTATGTTCAAATTTGGGGATGCTTTGAAAAGGAAGAAGAACACTATGAGTAGTAGCCCTTGAATTTCCAATAGGGACCAAGGACTCCACCCAACATGAGGTGATGCTTTATAGTATGACAGGAGCTTTGATGCTACTGCAATACAATTCTGTTTTGTTAAGGTTCTGTTCACCTTCTGAATGGGAACATCAAACTGCTGGGATTTCTGGATACTGTTTGCCAAACCACTGTTATTTCATTAGCAAGATTGTTTCCCCTATGTCAAGACACCACTAAGCTCAGGAGATCTCTAGGCATCTAGACAGATAGAAATAGGCAGCTGAGCTTCCAGAGTTGGTCCTAGCTGAGAACCAACAGACTGTGCATCCCTATTGCATTCTCAGGAAGATCCCAATATTTGAGGTAACTTGGATAAGTTCCTAAAGCTCAAGAAATTGCCATCAGAGCATTCATTTTTGTATCCTCATATCTTGGTTCCATTCCTGGTATCTAAATTATATTTGTTGACTAAAGCTGGATTAATTTGAACTGACTTTCCCCAAACTGTTTTTGCCTTTTTGTAAAAGGAATGAAACTGTGACATCTCAGCTACTAGAGAATGTTGCCACTGCTACTGATGATGGCAAAGATACTTTAATTAAACAGCATTTAAAGTTTTTAGTCCGTTGTTTCATAACAACCAGCTGAAGTAGGTGGGCAGCTTTGGTTTTATTCCACCTTAGGGAGCATTCCAAATTCTCAGAGGCTGTCTTGGCACTTGAATTATATTGAGATAAAGTCAAACATACTTCCTTGCTTCGCTTCAAAGTCCTGCAGAGAAAAAAACAAAAGAAAAGACTTCAACAATTTTTCCCTAACTTTCTAACTTTTGAAGTATCCTATTCTATACATATCTCCCTGAGATAGTTCAAAGTCACATAATTCTAAAATAGCATATTAAATCACTTTTTAAAATTAGTACTCTCCAGATTGGTATTGCCATAGGGTTAAGGTTAAATCTATGTCTGCCACGTTTGCTGATCTATCCCCTGGAACAGTGCCTGGTACTCACTCACTACTAAGTATATGAAAAAACTGTTAGAATGTCTTTATTTCTTTCTTTTTAATTAAAGTTTTCTGATCTCACAAAACCAAGTGGCACAGTTCAGAGTTGTTAGGTTGGAAAGCTATACGCTTATTCCAAGATTCTTCCATTTTTCTAATCCCTTTTGGAATTCTCATATTGGAATTCCTGTCTTAGACCAAGGCATGTGGTTTTGAAGGATTTATTGGTGGCAAACTTTGCTTTTGTGAGAGGATCTGCTATTTAGAAAATGTAAAAGGCATCTGGAGCCCAGTCTGGTAAATAAGTTGAGTAATCTAACTTTATAATCTCATTCATATGTGATTAGAAACTGACAAGATTAATTTTCTGATGCATTGCATAAACTATATCTCAAAATAATTCCCAAACAGGAATTTCACAGATGATTTGAAGAATGATGGCTCCACTGGAATAAATGTATATTTAAGGTGGGCAACCACCTTAAATAGAACTACATTGCTTTTATGCTTCTTAAAAAAAATCTCATAAAATTTTGTCACACCAGAGAAACAAAATTCCAAGTGGTTCTTGTTTCATATTCACAGGCAATGCCTGGAGATTATTTGAAGCCTAGTACTGTTGAGCCCAACACTTTGGTCACCTGGACCCGTGCTCCAGAGAACCATGATAAGTTTGAATTTGTGGTTATCTTTTAAGTCCTTCAGCATGCCAGAAAGGATGGTGTTAATGCCTTTGGTTCTTTAGTCAATTGTGTTTTCACTGGAATTAAAATAATAAGCTTCTGTGCTACCTATTAACTTCCTACATGCTGAGATGAGAATAGCTTGAAGCTGTGGAAAAATGCTGATAGACTTAAAATAAAGAACCAAAATAGCCATATAAACAAACCTCAGGGAATTTTAACCAAGAAGTTACTGCCAAATGAATCTTCGGCCAGTGAAAATGCTGAATATTTTATTTCAAAAAGGAACTATATTTTTAGTCTCTGCCATGCTTGTCAACACTCTATTGTAATAATAAACATGACCATTCATAAAAAAAAATGATGGAAGCAACCATTTTCACCAACCCTATCAGCCTCCCCATCCCATGTCGCAGTGGAAGCAGAGATGCATGAATAACTGACGGGGTTCACAACTATCACGTCGGGGCATTTGCCCCTCAACACTAAGAATAAGAAAACACACAGCTCCTGTCAGGGGGCAGTTTCATGAAAATGGCTGGTTTCCATGGCGTCCTTCCCACAAGAACGAAAGATAGGAAACGAAAGGCCAACACTGGTCTTGTTTCATGATACTTCATTAGCGGTTTTTTTTCTCTTTCTATTTTTCCTTTTAGTGTTTATTTTATGGATAAAAATACTGTTGTGAGGTGGAAGGCTGAGGCAGCTAAGCAAATAATTCAGGCAACAAGGGCATTGAAATAAGTATTGTAAATATATTTCATATTATAAAACAACTTACATTTACCTCAGACAATTAGGAAAATAAATCAACAATCAAGAAGAAAATACAGGGGCACCTGGGTGGCTCAGAGGTTGAGTGTCTGCCTTTGGCTCAGGTCCTGGGGTCCTGGGATGGAGTACCACATCAGGATCCCCACAAGGAGCCTGCTTCTCCTTTGGCCTATGTCTCTGCCTCTCTCTGTGTGTCTCGCATGAATAAATAAATAAAATATTTTTAAAAAAGACTCATGTCCCTTACTGTTCAGAAATAATCACTGTTAACATTCTGATGCATTTTCTTTAACTGCATTATGGGCAAATAATAAAAGATAAAATTCAGACCAGACATGTAATTTTCTTTTTTTTTTTCCTTTAGTATATTATGAACCTTTTTCCATGTCAGTAAATAGTCTTCAGAAAGGTGATTTTAAAAGGCTGCATGATAGCTGGCAACATGCATAGAACATAAATTTGTCATTGAAATTCCAATTGATAGTTAGGTTATACGTAATAATATATATATTATAATATATATATATAATATATATATTCATAATGAGCACTTTTCTCTATAACATTTTGTGTTCTATTATGATTATTTCCTTAGTATGCATTCTTTGAAGTGAAATTCCCAGATCAAAGGGATTATTTGGATACTTTTAATTAATATACTTTTGGTTAAAAAATAAATGCCTCCACTAATATATTGAAATATGCTAGAATAATTCCCCTTACTTTTCTTTCAAAAATAAACATTATACATTTGGATCTTAAGTTTATTAGTCCCATCCCTGTTGGGCAGTCTATGCAAAACCAAACATGATGTACAGGTTCACCAAGATGGATGGCTTATCTCTCAGCTCACTACCTGCCAGGGGAAGTAGGGCTGGATTTGCTAAAAGGTTCAAATATGAAAGTAAAAATTATGGTGAACAGTTTGGGGTGCCTACAAAGACCATTGCTTATCTTACAAGTACATTTTATAGACTTTGTTGGAAGAGTGGAGTTCGGCAACTATTTTTGTAACAGTAGATCAGGGACATCAGACTCAACCTTGAAGAACCCAGATATAAATCACAAAAGTTTGATTTAAGTGATAAAGAGACACTTGTTCCATGCACGTGTCTTCACCCAGAAGACTGGATTAGAGCAGCCTATTGGGGCCATGAGGACTGGTATACACACAGAGAGAGCCAGTCTACCAAGAGAAACCAGAGGATGGAGCAAAGGCATACAGGGAAGTAGAGGTGAGAGGCCATCATGGTGGGGTTGGAGGAAGTGGGAAAAAGAGAGAGTAAACAAACATTTAGTTTTCAACTGCTATGGATTTCCTAGGTGTATATTTTTAACTTCATGAAATATTCCACTCTTCCTGCAATAGATTCCCCTTTAAAACTGCCTGAAATGGGTTTCTGTTTCTTTTAACCAACTTATCTTGATTGAAACAATGGGAATGATGTTGACCAACTTTCCTCCCTGGCAATCTGAGGCACAGGCCCTTGGCTTATGTGCTTCATTGCTGGTCAATAAATTTTAAAGAATAAGGAAAAATTCAAACAAGAATGTCTAATTGCTGAATATACCTTAATTTGAAAGTGTCCTTTTTTCCCCTATGGATACGTCATGTTGGTCAGACCACAAGCTGACATGTGAATTTATTCCCCTCAAATGAGTCAGTTGAAAAAAAAAAAAAAAGCAAAACCCAAACACCTCCCAATTGTTCTGAAGGATAAAAAGGGAGCTGGTTGGTCCTATTGGTTTGTACTAACAAATATAACCCCCAAAACCTGGCTTCAGTGTATTTAAAACAATAATATTAGCTACTTGTGTTACCCCAGTGGGAACAGAGTTTTAATAAACTGCATACTGTCTGGATTGGTGTGATTTTTAACCTGACAGGGGGCTGAAAAGTACTGAAAGGTACTTGTTATATGGTCCAAAGTTGAGATAGTAAGAGTAGGGTTCTTTTTTATTCATGCTTTAAAAATTTATTATTATTATTATTATTATTATTATTATTATTATTATTCACACTTTCCTGAGAAGGTCTCTGTCGGTAGAAGACAAAAAAACCTGGGTCTGAGCAGCTGAGACACACTTTTGAAGCATATCAGCTCCTCCAGACCCCAAATGCTACTGGATAATCTATATACTTGTCCTCGGATGAGACTCTGAGGAGACCAGAGTGTTTTGGTTTTGGTTTTGGTTTTTGCTTCTATTTTGGAATGGCCAAGTGTTGGTGTGGAGAGGATCATGTGTTTGAGGAACAAAGACCTAAGGGACAGGGCAAGGACATAAACAGAAGCTCTAGCTTCTCTGTTTTCTTCAGAAATTCAAATTCAAGTATGTTAGGTCTGATTTCCTGGGAAACCCCCATCTTGGCTGGAACTTTCAGAAGGTAAAAGAAAAACTGAAAGGACCATTTTGCAATTTCCCCAAACTCTATGCCTAGAGGAATTCATTCTGTGTCACATTGAAATCCTTCCTGCAGGGTGTCACCCTTGTTCGCCTGTGTGTATGTGGAGCACAGCTGAATGTGACAGCCTGGGAGTCTCCAGCAAACCAGTGCAGGTGCTTAAAAAGTGCTTAAACTAAAAGTATTGGTGCTTCAGTTGTGTGAGTGAATTTGTTTATGAAAATGTGTGAGACAATTATGGGGGATCACCAAAAATATTTGAGTGGAAGCTGGAGGTGCCCAAGTTCTTAAACTAGCAGGTAGGGGAGATAGCTGATTACATTTGGATTTCTACTGTGACTATCACAGCATCTGTGTCCCCCTTGGGGAGGTTGGCACTAGTGAGACAAAGGCATGACATTTTACTCATCTTAAGTTAGTTATAATGGGTTGCTGTTGACTGACCATATCCCCCTAAAATTTGTATGTTGAAACCCAATCCCCAATGTAATGGTATTTGTAGGTGGGGCCATGTGGCTGGAGCCTTTATGCTGGAATGAATGCCCTTATAAGGAGACACAAGAAACATGATCACTTTCTTGGCCAGTGAGGACCTAGTGAGAAGGTGGCTGTCTACAAGCCAGGAAGCTGGCCTTCACCAGATGTTGGATCTGCTGGCACTTTGATCTTAGACTTCCCAGTCTCCAGAGCTATGAGAAATAAATTACTGTTGTTCAAGCCACCCAGTCTATGGTATTTTGTTATGGCAGCCCAAACTGACTAAGACATGGGCGCCGAAGTAACTTTTATTCTCCACCCTCTGCTTGTCAGAAACAATTGGGAAACTGACCCCCCACCCATAGTTTCAAAATGTTTATAAATCTTTTTTTCTTTATCATAGATACTTCATATTCTAAGAATATTTTTTGTCTCTGACTCATCTTCTAACCAAGTGTCCAATGCCTATCTGAATTTGTGATTCCAAGCATTAATTTCCCCCTCTGGGTTTGCCTTGTGTGAATTAATGATTATAGAAATGATAAAACAGATGACAAAGTAAAATATCAAAGAAGACACAGAAGTTCACAGATGAGCAGACATAAAGACATAGCAACCTGATGCTGGTCAAAGAGTACACACTTTCAGTTATAAGATGAATGAATTCTGGAGATCTAATGCATCAGATGGTGACTGTAGTTAATGTTATAATGTATACTTAAAATTTGCTAAGAAAGTAGATATCAAAAAAAATAAAAAATAAAAAAATAAAAAAAAAAAAAGAAAGTAGATATCAAGTGTCCTCAATGTACATGCACATATGCACACATACACATAGCTTACCTATGCAACATAAATATTTATTAAATATTAAATACTTATTTAATATTAAATTAATTAAATATAATTAATATTAATATTAATATTAAATTAAATATTAAATATTATTTAATATTAAATATTACCTATTTATGTTGCATAGGTAAGCTATGTGTATGTGTATTAAATACTTATTTAATATTAAATATTAAATATAAATATTTATTAATAAAAGAGCACTTAAATAAATTATGGTACATCTATCCATACAATAAAAATCATTGCAGTCATTCAAAATATTGAGGAAGTTCTTTATGAACTGATCTTTAAAAAAATCCAAGATACATTATTCAGTTAAAAAAAATGTTGCAATCTGGGTGGGGCAGGGAATTGGAAAGGAGTCTGAGCATGCAGAAAAATATTATGAAAGTATTTTAGTAAATGATTGGGTAAGCAGACAGACCCTAAGATTGAACCAGGGCTCCCCTTCTTAGCCTATGGGTCAGGAAATATCATCCCATCGTTCAATGGTAAGATCTATTAGTGGACTCTACCCTGGTTGCTGAGCCAGCCAAAGGTGCTAATGCTGGTCTTCACTGGATTAATTCATAAATCCAGGATAAGAAGATGAAAGTAATATTGATGTTATGTAAGATATGGATTTGTAAAGATCTTACAAATGTAGTAAGTTTTGTCATTACTGTGCTACATTTAATATGCTTTATGTGATTTTAAGACGTGAGATTAGAATTATTGGCTTTACTATATTTTAAAGTTTATTGGAGTCGCAATAGTTAATTAAATGTTGGAAAGACTGTACTTTTTAAATTTGTTAAATTTACTTGACAGGCATTTGACCTATGTATTACATATAGATGTACTAAATATGTAACTGTAGTGTGAAATGTCTAGGTACGTTTTGTTATTTAAGAGAGAAAAATTTCATTCCTTATGAGTTAATTTAAACATTAATCAAGGGATGTGAAATGGCTTTTCTTATTTTTGGACAATTACTGTATTTCTAAATAAAAAAGAAATGAGATTCATAAGTTGAACTTAAACATTTATAAGGGCTGAGATTCTTAACTGATAGCTTTAATAAATTGAATACTACTTTTAAGCCCTGCTACAGAAAGTCTTCCTTTCTAGACACAAACTCCTTCTGACTTTTACAAACTGCTCATTCCCATTGTGATCTCAGAGATGTGGAGTAACTTTTTGCTTGAGATGCAAAAAGCTCAGGGAAAACCTTAAGTTAGTTGTCCTAGATTTTTAAAATCCCTCTCCAAAATCCAAGTTAATGCAGCTTGATTCTATCTTTATAATCTCCCATTGAAACATGCCTTACATTTGTCTTTACTCCTTTCTTCCTTGGGGGATGCCACTGCAGGACCAGCATCAGTACAGGATTTAATTTCCCCACAGGGTTTCCTATGAGGAGTTAATTGCAAACATTTTTACTCCTTTTCTAACCACTATACTTCTTTTAGTGGCTTCCTAACCTCATTCTTCTCCTTGTGCAACTATTTCTAAGAAGCAATTCACTTATACAGAATTTCTCACAGTTGATAAAAGGTATCAGCAGCGAATTCATGGATATGGGAGGTCCATCATTAGGTCACTGTTGATGGAGGAGGCAAGCACTTGCAGATCCTAAATGGGTTTTGTTCTTCCTTCTCTATGACTGCAAAGTCCTTTCCTCTCTTTGTCTAGCTCACTCCTCATTTTTCAAAATCTCATCTTGACGGCTTGAATGTATTTTCAGGACTGACTTTTGTCCCCCTCCACATTTTGGGGACTCATTCGTGCTGCTATTTGGTATTCTATTCCATGAATATATCACATTATATTTATTCATTTTTCCATTCATGGAAATTTTAGGTTGTTTTCAGTCTTTTATTCATCACAGACAATGCTAATAATAAACAATTTTATATGCATCTCATGGTTTACATGTGCAAGAATTTTGCTAACATCTTTAAGTATCTGGGAGTGGAATTGCTGGGCCAAATATAATAGATGATGCTGAAGGTTTTATTGATTTTTCTACAGCATATGAGACATCCAGTTGCTCCATGTCTTTCTGAACACTTCTTCAAAATTGAGATATAACTGATATATAACATATTAGTTTCAGGTGTACAACATAGTTATTCAATATGTGTATGTATTGCAAAATGAGCACAATAAGTCTAGTTAACATCTGTTGCCATATGTAGTTACAAAATTTTTTCTTGTGATGTTAAGATCTACTTTCTTAGCAACTTTCAAATATGCCATACAGTATTATTAGCTATAGTCGTACAAACACTTGATATTGTTAAGAATTTTAATATTTGCCAATTGTGTGTGTCTAAAATTATATCTCCTTGGAGTTTTAATTTGCATGTCTTGGTTACAAATAGTTGAGCATCTTAGATGTTTGTTAATATTTGGCTTCTTCCTTTGTGAAATATGTGGGATTTTATTGGTCTTTTTCCATTGGGTTGTTTATTTTTTTAACAGAGCTTAGAACATAGGAAGATATATATCAATAGATATATCATATATACATATGTATATATGACATAAAGAACTGTATTGGGCATCTTGGTGGCACAGTCGGTTAGGCAGCTGACTCTTGGTTTCAGCTCAGGTTATGATCTCAGAGACGAAGGATTGAGCCCCACTTTGGGCTCCACATTCAGCTTGCTGTCTGCTTAAGATTCTCTTTCCCTCTCTCTCTGCGCCTCTCCACCACTCTCTCTCTCTCTCTCTCAAATAAATAAATAAACCTTTAAAAACAAAAAGAACTATATCAAAGGAATTCTTTACATATTTCTGATCCTAATCCTTTGTCAGTTTTGTGTGTGGCAAATATCTCCTCCCAGTTCATGGCATATATTTTGTACCCTCTTTATGGTATCTTTTAATGAATAGATAGTTTTCAATTTATTTTATCAAAATTTTCCTTCATGATTTTTCACTCTTTGTGTTGTATTTGAGAATGGCTCCTATGCCCCGTGGTGATAAAGACTGTTTCCTGTATCCTCTAAAAAAATTTGTGTAAATGAAAAAAAGGCTATTTATTTGGAAATCGCTTCAAGTTCATAGATAAATTGAATGGCCAAAAATAGTACTAAGGGGACTCAGTAAACCCAATCCCTAGATTCCTATATTGTTTACATTTTATCTTCATTTCCTTTTGCATTTTCTTTCTCACTACTTTTTCTCTCTTTTTCTCCTGAAACATTTAAAAGTCAGGTAGATCAATCATGATGCTTTATCCCTAAATACTTCAGTGTATGTTTTCCTAAGAGTAGGGATATTCTTCTAAAGTTTTCAAAATTTTGCTTTTTCCATTTATGTTCTTGATCCTTCAGGAATTTTTGAGTAAGTTATGAGTTTGAGATCCAATATAGTTTTTTATAGAGATAGTTAAGAGTTCTGCACCATCTGGAAATACTCCAAACTTCCTCTGTAATGCCACTTCCAACGAATGTCAGTTTTTACACCTGTGTGGGTCTGAGGATAGGCATGTTAGTCTGTCCCATTGGGCTGTCTATTTTTTTTTTAAAGATTTTATTTATTTATTCACGAGAGACACAAAGAGAGGCAGAGACATAGGCAGAGGGAGAAGCCGGCTCCCTGTAGGGAGCCTGATGCAGGACTTGATCCCAGGACCCCAAGATCACAACCTGAGCCAAAAGCAGACGTTCAACCATTGAGCCACCCGGGTTCCCCTGGTCTGTCTATTCCGTTAAGACAGATCACATTATCTTAATTACTGTAGCATTGTAGTGAGTTTTGATGTCTGGTTGAAGATGTCCCCCTACCTTCTTTATATCAATTTTAGAATTAGTTTGTCAACTTGCAAAACAATCATTTAGAGATTTCAACTGGATTTTCATTAAATCTATAAAACACTTGTATAAGAACTAACATCTTTGGAAAACTGTGCTTTCTAGTCTATGAAATTAGTACGTCCTTCCATTTATATAGATATTTTTATGTTTATAAATATACATTTATAGAATTTTTTTGCAGAAAAGTATTGTATGTGTTTTTTTGGACTTATTTCTAAGTATCATATATATTTCTTGGTCTTTTAAATGGTATCTTTTTTAAAGCATAAAACTCTAAATATTTGTTATTGGTATGAAGAGTATATACAATGAACTCTTACAAATTGGTATTATATCTAGTAACCATGCTAGAAGCTCTACTGGTAAGAATTTGTAGATATTTTTTCAGGTTTCCTATGCAGTCATATGATCTATATATGGCACTAGTTTTGTTTCTTCCTTTTTTTATTTTTACATATCTTTTATCTTCTTGCTTATCTCAGAAGACTAAAACTTCTAGAACAAGATTAAATAGAAGTGAGAATGCATGTCCTTGAATTGTTCTTGATTTCTAAAAATATACTTTTTTAACATCTCAACACTAAATAAGGCATTTATTGTCATTTTGTCTATGGGGACCTTTGATCAGATTAAGGAAATTCTCTTCCTACTCAGCTGCATGTTGAATTTCATTGAATGTTTTTTTCTGAATCAATTTAGATGATCATCTCCCTTCCTCCTTTTAATCTATAGTGTCAGTTACATCAACAGATTTTTCTGAGTTTGCAGTAACCTTGTATCACTAAAATAAACCTAACTTGATTATGTAGTACACAACAGGTAGAATTCAGGTTACCAATATTTTGTTTAGGGTTTTGGCTTCTATTCTCCTGGGTGAGTTTTTTCCCCGCCCTGGTTTTCAATAAAGAATTTTGCTAATTTTGTAACATAAGTTAAGGTAATGTTTCCTCTTTTTCTGCTTCCTGAATTTGGTAACATCAAAAATATCTGCTCCTGAATTTTGGGAGAACTCACTTGTAAAACCAGCTAGGCTTGGTGTTACTGTGGGAAGATTTTAAACTCTGGTCTGATTTTGTTTGTAGTTATAAAACAATTCAGATTTTTAGTTACTGCTTGAGGCATTCTAGAAAATTGTCCATTTCATCTAAGTTTTCAATTTATTTTTATAAACTTATTCATAACATTCTTTTTATCTTTATAATCTCCACTCTATCTGTGGTTTGGCCATTTCCCGTCCTCAGTCCTAATGTTGTTTATTTATACTTTCTCTCTTTTTTTCTGATCAGTTATGCTACACAAATATTCATTTATTAACCTTTTTAATTTTTTTTTTTTATGATAGTCACAGAGAAAGAGAGAGAGAGAGAGGCAGAGACACAGGCAGAGGGAGAAGCAGGCTCCATGCACCAGGAGCCCGACGTGGGATTCGATCCCGTGTCTCCAGGATCGCGCCCTGGGCCAAAGGCAGGCGCCAAAGCGCTGCGCCACCCAGGGATCCCTATTAACCTTTTTAAAGATCCAACTTCTGGCATCTGGATCCTCATTATTTTTATTTTTCCCATTTCATTAATTTCTGCTTTTTCTTTTTTCTACTGTCTTTGGATGGATTATATTGTTTTTCATAGTTAACTTCTTAAATTGCATACTTATTTCAGTAATTTTGAAATTATCCTTTTAAAGAATATATTTTATTTATTTGTTTATTTGTTTATTTATTTGAGAGAGAGAGAGTGTGTGTGTGAGAGAGAGAGAGAGAGAGAGAACAAGAGTCCGTGTGAGCAGGAAGGGAGAGGCAGAGGGAGAGGGAGAGAGAAAGTCCTACGCAGGCTCCATGCCCAGCACACAGCCTGACACAAGGCTCAATCTCAAGACCCTGAGACCCTGACCTGAGCCAAAATGAAGAGTTTAACACTTAACTCACTGAACCACCCCAAAACACCTCAATTTTTCTTTTTTTATATAAGTAATATAATGATTATATAAATTTAGGAAATAAATTTTCTTCTCTGTACTGCTTCCTTACCCCCCTTCTAGTCTGGAAGTTATATACTCTATAGCTAGTCTTTCTATAGCTCCCTTAGAAATTTTATTATGATTATCTAATTACCAAGTCAATGTTAATATTTTATCCTTTTGGGTAATCCAAGGATGTTTCTATGTTTTTCCTACAATAACCTCTCAATTACCCTATCATTACCCAAATTTTAATTATGTCTTATTTTTCTTTTCTAGCCCCCTCAAATTGAAAGTTACTCTCTGAGAGTGAAATCCTCATCACTTAGGGCCCCAAATTAATTCTTTCAACTCCTAAGACAGTCCACTGACTTAACCCTGCATTTTGTAACGGTAAAGAGCATGGACTTCTAGTCCAAGCCTGATTTGGAGGATACCACAACCATTGAAAACATCAGATTCATGAAACGATTGCTATTTCTGAGAACTGTTTATCTCAGACAAATTTCCCCTTGAGTGAGATGATCAAACAACGGTGACTCTCTCCCCTCTTTCCTGTTTTCATACTCTGACACATACTGTGCTTTTTAATGAAACAACTCTAGGGGAAATTTTCTAGTACCCATGAAAGCCTGCTTTTTAAAATAAAATTAATGAAATATTTTCCCTTTTACTGGGATTCCACTAATTTCCACTGGTTCCCTTTCTTTTCCCTGTGGCTGAAGTCTTGAGTCTTTATTAGCAAATAAAGTGTTCAGTTAAGGCATGAGGTATGTGATACGTGAAAACAAAGAGCCTCAGTGAATGGTGGAAACGTGGGCTTTACTTGTCAGGGTGCATTCCATGTGCTTCCTGAGTAAACATTAAAAAACAAAACAAAACAAAACCCTTTAAAACAACAGACTCTGAGTAGGCCAGCTCAGGGCTGAGTGAAAGCTGAAGAGAGAATTTTTCTCTTTTCTCTAAAAATAATTTTTTTCTCTTAAAAGAAAACTGTATTTCTGAAATGGGCCCTGCGGGGTCAAAGCAATTTAATTCTTTGTCCTTCCAGTCCTGCTGTAAGTGAAGAACCACTTGATTTCAGACTCAAGATGGGAGGAGAGACTTGACCTCTGGCTGCCCCACTCTGAAACCCATGGCCTGACTCAAATGGCCCTCTTAATGGCTCCCTAGTAAACTACATTAGGCACTTCTGATTTTGTTCTATCCCAAAACTAATTACATGCCAAATCCATAAAAACAGGTGGGGGAAAAAAACAGTCTGTGATGGGATGCAAATCTCATCTATGATGTTGGAAAGCCACCACTAGGCCCCGCTGCGGAGGCAGCGTGGCTTCCCTGCCAGAGTCCTGGGGGGGAAGACAACAGAACTCTCGAAGGTGATTGGCCAAGTTAAGCCACAAAGTGATCATGGTGACCTCTGACTGAGAAAAATAATGGGGCAGAGAAAGTTAATATCGTGGGTAAGGAATTTTGTTTACAAAGTCTATACTTAAAATGATTTTTTCAGTTTTTTAGAATCCATAAAATGAGATTTTCTAAGATAAATAGCCAGCTTTTTGTTCAATAATGGGGGAATCTCTATCATAAATATGCAAGGGGATTTCTCTTTCTCTCTCTCTCTCTCTCTCTCTCTCTCGTTGAAAATTCACTTCTTTTAGTATCTCCTGTTGGCAACCTGCGAACATTAGTGATATTAAGATAGTTTGCTTCATCACCTTGTGTTTTAAGTTTTACTTTTCTATCTTGAATGAGACCTGCTTTATCCACACTGTCAGACGGAGGTTTGGGGCATATCCTTTGGAAACCTGTCCAGATTCCTCCAGATTCTTTTTAGATTTCACATTTTCTTAAGACCAAGGGCTGTCATATTCAACAAATTTTTCTTTCAATGTCTCAAATAGAAAATGCATGTTTTAGTTTTCCAAGGTATGCTTTTTGAGAGTATACTTTTTTGCTTTTTACATGCTAATCGGTTCAAAATATATAAGTGTTTCGTGAGAATATAAACTCCCTAATTTTACAGATGTTCATGTATGTCCTTTGTTTTAAATTGTCTTAATATTTGTCCAATGTCAACTATGTGCCAGGCATTGCTGTGTTTTACATATATTATTTGATCCTCACAATAGACCCATGGATATGCACTGTCATTATGTCCATTTTACATGTGGGGGAGTCCAGGCACAGAGAGTTTCAGTGACTCGCCCCAAGTCACACAGCTGGTTAACTCCTGATTTTGCTTTAAAAGCAGGCATTCTGGGCAGCCCGGGGGGCTCAGCAGTTTAGCGCTGCCTTCAGCCCAGGGCATGATCCTGGAGACCCGGGATGGAGTCCCACGTCAGGCTCCCTGCATGGAGCTCCCTCTGCCTGTGTTTCTGCCTCTCTCTCTCTCTCTCTCTCTCTGTGTCTCTCATGAATAAATAAATAAAATCTTAAAAAAAAAAAAAAGCAGGCATTCTGCCCTCAGCTGCCCACCTCCTCACGATCTGCTATGATACAAAAATCTCTGGCCAGATTTGCTCCGTATTTCACCTGTTTCCCAGGCTCATGCACACATGGAAGCTGCATTAACTTCTAAAAGCCACTAGCACACTAGGCTAAGTCCAGTAAGCAGGACACAGATACGGTATCATTTCACTTCTATGAGGTACCTAAACTGGTCAAATTCACACAGGGAGAAATCAGAAGGATGGTTACAGGGTTGAGGGGGTGGAGGGAGAAGGGAGTATGAGGAGTTGCTGTTTAATGGGTACAAAATTTCAGTTTTGATGAAAGGAGTTCTGGAGCTGGATGGGGATGATGGTTGCTCAACAACTGTATTACTGCCACTGAACATTGCTTTTCAAGATAGTGAAAATGCTAAATTTTATATTATATATATTTTGCCACTATAAAAAAATGCAAAAAAAAAAAATCCCCAGCAACGCCCAAACAAAACCTCACTAAGATTCTCTTCAAGAGGCCAGTGATTCAGTGAACAGAGAGTACCCACTTGTCGCTAGGAGCTGCCAGGTAATGGAAAAATTGTGTTCAACTTCTTTGAACAGTTCAGAAGAAGTTGGAGATTGACTTGACAGATACTTATAGTTTGGGAAAGTATGTGTGGATCCAATTTTGTCATACATTCTTCTCTGTAGTGTTTCAAGATGGTGCTGTGTATTGGTGGAGAAGAGAGCAGTGCCTGGCCCAGATGTCCGAGACCGGGCAAGGCAGCTCCCTTCCCGCACCGGCTTCTCCGTGGTCTCCGGGCTCCGCTCTGCACTGGCTCTCCCGTTGCTGCTCCAGGTCCTGGACGTTTTGGCTTCTGAGAGATGGTCTGTGCTTGCTGCCTTCTCCCAGCCCGGCTGCCTCCCTGGCCCCGTTGCCAGCCAATGTCATTTCTCCTTTGTCCATAACTTGAGCCAATAGAATATCTTCTCGAATGGTCTGCCTCTCCCACAATCCTGTTGTAACAACTGCTGTCTTATCAGGTGAGGCAAGACCTGCACAAGTGTGCTTGCTCCTCACGGCCACCGCTGGTTCAGTGCCAGGACCCCCGAGTATCAGATGAGGAAGCTTCGTCCAGTTGATCCAGAGAAGAGGATGCCCCAATACTCCTCTCATAGGTCACTACACATTTGATTTACAGCCTTTTTCTCAATGTATAGTTACAGATCTGGGTATGTGTGTTTTTTAATGTACAAATGACTCTTTAATGTCATACACATCCACATTCTCTCACACACAGACTCACACATATACGTATGCTCGCATACACAACTTTACACTCATGCCAAGGCGTGCGTATACCACACATGCACACACACGCACACATACACTTGCACAAATATGAGTCTGAAAGGTTGTTTATTGTGCTTTCTGAGGCTCCCTAAGACCCTTAGAATTAGGTTCAAATTTCTTGGTCTGGCATTTGGGATCCGCTGGAATCCCAATGTCTTTCCAGTCTTTTCTATTCCCACACCTCTCTCACCTCCATTAGGAATCCAGTGGGTGACAGCCAGGACTATGCTGGTTGGCAGGGAGGCTGTGAGGTAGAAAGCTGATGCTGGGATTCCTGTGTCTTTTTTATCTATACCATTGAGGCCTTCTATTGGTATCCATTCCTATCTAAGGAACAAACTCCCATTAGGACCCTTCCTACTTTACTCAAGCTCTTTTGTCTACCCTGATCCTCTCCCAACTACTTTTTTGAAATCTGACCTTCATCAGTACACTTTATGTATCCATCTGCATTCCCTACACCCTGGGCAATGACCTTCTCAACCCAGGTCTCTATATTCCTTCCTCGTGCCACATACCAGCCTTGTGTTAAAGTTACCTGGCTTACTTTACTCATCTTGTCTTCAAACCTGGAGACTTGGTTGGTGAAGTGTTGAATTTGCCAGTATCATTTCAAAGAGTTTAGCAAGATATCTTGCACAAATCAGGTGCTCTAAAAACTCATGTATAAGGTATAAAAGTCGGCATATTTTTTGGTCAGTAAATTCTTCCACAGTCATTTAGTTCAATTTATAACATTGTGTATTGAAATTATTTAAGGCAACCTTTTAGGTGTAAGTATTATTCGATGAGGATAAAACACTAAACCAGAATCATGGGGGGCCCTTCTGTGGGCTGGTCCCAGGGGAACAAGATCTTGGGCCAAAGGGATGTGCAAGGTGTCAGGGAAGAGCCATTTTACAGGATCATAGTTTTTGGTGGGATGCATGAAGAGACATCTAGAGCATAAAATAAAGTGAGAATGTTCTAGAAAAAGGAATGCCTAGAAGGAAGACAAAAAGAAAGATATAAGGAGTCAAAAGACTCTTTCTCTTAATTAAAAAATTTGCCTTGGTTCAGCATGCCAAGCCAAAGGGTCAAAATTGAATTTAGGAGATTTATGCAAGAGGATTCCTATCTCACTTCCCATGAATTTGTTGAAGTACAAATTGTTTTATCTCAACAGTTCAGTGACAGTTGCTTCTGTGTCATTATTATTAAAATGAGGCTCCCATATGAATAGCATATCAACTTTGTGTAAGCTAACATGGGTTATGAGCTCTTCAGAGGAAAATGTCTATCCTAGTGAAAAAATATTATTATTGCTACTTTATTACTTTCAAATTCAGTCGGAGCTTTGTGTTGAGGCCACTGGGACAACTTACATCTATTGCTTTGATCTCTACATTATTTATTTCCATATCAGTGTGAATGTTTTTCCTGAGGAATCTCTAGTTTCTGGCCCAGGGGTTCTTTGGCAGTGCAGATGCTGTGTCAGAGAGTGAGGCCCTGGGATTTGCCATTTCAATTCAACATGTAGACTTACCTTTGAAGGCTTAAAAACTATCCAAAGAGAGGGTTGGGAGGAAAAGAGTTATTTTTTCCTCCTACCTCCGAGTCCAGTTACCTAATAAAGATTCATCATTCCTTTTGTCCGAGGAGCTCTGTGACCTAATTTTGCTCCTTGCTTCGTTTCAGATATCACAACCCATTTTTATGCATTCAGCTTTCCTAATGAAATCCACATGTCTTAAATCAATAAAGCCATTGTTCAGCTTCCTTTCCTATTTCTGTAGTGCTTTTTGCCTGGTCTATTTTGTTTGCATACTTGTTTGTAGGAAATATGGCTCTTTATCTAGAATTCCTGCCTTTTGCTGGGGGGGGGGGGGTGGTGGTGGTCTTTTTCTTATCTTTCCTTTTAATGATGATCAGTTTGTTCATGTGCAGCTATTAAACGTATAGTTCTTTCTTTAATGGGCTAGTCTAGAGGAAACTTTGTTTATACAGGTTTTCTTTGTCATTAATTGTTTGTTTTAGATGGATTAAGAAATTAACAGTGAGAAACTCAATGTCTTTGTTGATTGTCTTTGTATACATATAGGATGTAAAAGACCCCTGTGTAAATTTCAAAAACTCAGTTTTTATTGCCTGTCAGTGTTCTACCTTTTTCCCAGAATCCCAAGTCTGTCCTTTCTTCCATTTCAAGAGCCAGGCATTACTGAGTATGTAGATCTTTTTACATTCTTGAGGTCCTCCAGATTGTGTTGAGACTCTCTTTGGTAGCTTTCTGCTCCTAATGAACTATAAACCCATGAAAGTTGCCTGATGGGTAGTCAGGCTACTTGGCAAGAAACATTTTATTTATCTGAAATCCAAGACTTCAAAATAGAAACCTACCCACAAGCCTTAGAGTTGGTACCAAAGGGTGTTTTCTTCTCAAGTAGCTCTCTTCCAGTCTTCTCATAAATTCTAAATACTCTCCATCCCATCATGACTTTCAACAGAGTTGAGCAAGGGCTAGCCCAGCAGCAGCTCCTGTGATTCCCCCAGAAATCTTTCCTTTAAACATTTTTTTATCTAAGTTATCATGGCAGAAAGAATGGGCCATATTAGCAAGTAGGTACTTGAATACAGAGGATGATAATGATGATGATGATGGAACACCAGATCCCATTTAAGAGTTAAAACATTAATATTGGGCCATTTACTCATCAAATTTTCTTGGATTCAACCTTGCCAATGGGAAAGATAGAAGAAGGAATAAATAAATGTGGATCCCAATGTTCAGACATGCTCCATGATCCTATTCTTTTTTCCTCATTCATGGTCTTCCTTGGCCTTTTTAGAGGTTGTGTCTCTTTTTCTTATTGTAAGCATCTTGCCAGAGTCGTGGCAAGTCTTCTCCCCTTATCCTCCTTTTCTGCATTTTTATTTAAGTCATATCCTAATGGTGAAAAAAATGTCTTTTTTCTCTCCTGAAAAGCTCTATTATTAACTATTCTGGACTGGATGTGAGAAGATGAGCTTAGAATTATTTTTTTTTTAATTTTTATTTATTTATGATAGTCACAGAGAGAGAGAGAGAGAGGCAGAGACATAGGCAGAGGGAGAAGCAGGCTCCATGCACCGGGAGCCCAATGTGGGATTCGATCCTGGATCTCCAGGATCGCGCCCTGGGCCAAAGGCAGGCGCCAAACCGCTGTGCCACCCAGAGATCCCGAGCTTAGAATTAAATCCACACATGTAGCATATATAGCTAGCTAGCCACTTTAAAAAGCACAAAGAAAAATTCAAACTCACTCATAGCTGCTTTATTAACATGTTTCCTTGAGGGGAAGTAGTTGAAAGGCAAATTAATTAATGAACACAACCATTTGGCTTTGTCCACCCAAGAAATGCCATCAGTCTCTAGCACACCAGTTTCCTTCAAGAAAGGTAGAGAAAGGGAGAATCCCATTCTGCTTTCTGTGGCTAAACTTCTTTTCTGTCTTCTACGTCTCTCCCTCTAGACTTTTCACTTTCTTGAAACATTTTCTCTTCAATGTCCAGAGTTACTTCTCAGTCACTTCTGTGAACTCAATTTCACACATCAATTTCAAGTCCATTGGACAGGCAAACATTTCTTGTGGGCCGGCACTCTTTGGCTCATTAGAATTACTTTTCTTCTTGACCTGAGAAGTTAAGAAGAGCAAGATGGGTGGCTGGAAACTGAGCTTACTTTCATTGGGGCTGAATGATCTTGAACTAAAAGGAGGAACACCATGTTTGAATGAAAAACAGACAGTTCCCTGGTTTAAGGTCCCAGACATCCTGCCTCTGGCTGGTGACAGGACCCTTGGGCTGGTTTGTGGACTAGACTGAGGCTGGGAAAGCTCTCACAGAAACTCTGTTTCCCCTTCCAGCCTGGATTCAGGAGTGGGACCCAATCCCAACTTGAGGCCAAGATCCCTGGCACCCTCTTGCTTTTTCATAAGTGTTTTCTCCTCCCTGCATTATTAATTGGCCCTGGGCTGCCCAAGGGGATGTTCTTGGAATAACAATTCTGAGCATTATCAAGTGAGGCATTGAGGATTGAAGAAGTGACCGAAGAAGCTCCAGAGCTGCATGTGACTGGCTGGTCATACCTTTGTTGATTCGGTCATGATTTACTGGCTAGTTCTGATGTGACAGTGTGATGCCTGACTTATAAGTGAGTTTGAGAGGCCTTGTAAGAAAACAGACCATGTGTCAGGTCAAGAATAGCAAAAATAAAAAAAAAAATCATTTTGATCACCAGTTCCAGTACTGTGTTGACAAAGATTTTACAGCTTTGTTCTGGCTTAGGGTAAGGGGAGTAGTCTATGGCAGGCATGGAGAGAGAAGTGGCAGTAAGAATTTTGGTCTTTTTTCTTTTTCATTTTTTTGGTATATTTTTTTATTGGAGTTTGATTTGCCAACATGTAGTATAACACCCAGTGCTCATCATGTCAAATGCCCCCCTCAGTGCCCATCACCCAGTCACCCCACCCCCCTGCCCACTTACCCTTCCACTACCTCTTGTTCGTTTCCCAGAGTTAGGAGTCTCTCATGTTTTGTCACCCTCACTGATATTTCCCACTCATTTTCTCTCCTTTCCCCTATAATCCCTTTCACTATTTTTTTATTCCCCGTATGAGTGAAACCATATAATGTTTGTCCTTCTCTGATTGACTTACTTCACTCAGCATAATACCCTCCAATTCCATCCACATCGAAGCAAATGGTGGGTATTCATCATTTCTAATGGCTGAGTAATATTCCGTTGTATATGTAGACCACATCTTTATCCACTCATCTTTCAATGGACACCAAGGCTCTTTCCACAGTTTGACTGTTGTGGACATTGCTGCTATAAACATTGAGGTGCAGGTGTCCCAGCGTTTCACTGCATCTGTGTCTTTGGGGTAAATCCCCAGCAGTGCAATTGCTGGGTCATAGGGCAGATCTATTTATAACTCTTTGAGCAACCTCCACACAGTTTTCCAGAGTGGCTGCTCCAGTTCACATTCCCACCAACAGTGCAAGAGGGTTTCCCCTTCTCCACATCTCTCCAACATTTGTTGTTTCTTGTCTTGTTAACTTTAGCCATTCTCACTAGTGTGAGGTGGTATCTCATTGTGGTTTGATTTGTATTTCCCTGATGGCAAGTGATGCGGAGTATTTTCTCATGTGCTTGTTGGAATTTTGGCCTTTTGATCTCATTCCTTCTACTACAGAGGAAAGAGTGATTGAGAGACCAAGGACTTCTCTCCTGATTCTCAGATCTGGCCCAAGCTCTTTCCTGGGGCTCTTTTGGTGGCCATTGCAACACATCCAGTCTCACCCCACAAGCTCAGTGGAAAAGATGTGTGAAGAGAGAACCAAAGACATGGCTCAAAAAAGAGAACAAGGATGCCCATCCAGCACATTCCCATGGAGTTTAGTGACTACATGACCAGCCCCTCCACCTGTCAATTGGGAGGCCTTGAATGATTCCCAACCTCTTGGTGTAATAGTTTCCTCACATGGTTTTCTAGAATGGGGATGATAAAGCTTTGTTGTGAGGATTAAATGAGATAACACATAAAAAGCCCTTGGAATATTTTCCTGGCTGTACTAAGTTCTCCATAAATGTCAGCTATTGTTATTAAATTATATATAATCTCTTTATTTTCCCACTAAAAGTTCCATTCCTTCTATGGTGGCTCAATACCATGTATTGCTAATGATTCCACTTTATCTTTATCCAGGGATCCTCCCCTGTGGGACTCTCTGAATGTCTCTTAAAGATAGTGTGTAGCTTTTTGGGAAATAGAGGCATCCCGGAATCAGAGAATGATGAGTCCAGAAGACCATCCTCCTATATCTGAAGTTCATAGCATGGAACCAGAGGCGGGCAGTTTCCCCCAGCAGTTGTATGGGTTGATAGAAACTTTGATAAAACTGTGAGGAAGATGAATGATTTGGACGTCTTCCTGCCCTTTTATCCTCTCTGACTTCATCAGCTCTCTTTCCTGGCACCCAGGGCTCACCTCAGCGTGTATCCCAGGGTCAACCTCGGCCTGGCCTTCTCCTAGGCTCATTAAACCTTCATTCCCTGACAGAAGCATCCTGATTGGGGTTTAGGAGATGACCTGATTTCTGGTGATTTACACTTTAGGAATGGCTGATGCATGTGACCACATGGCAGTATTTACATTTTAAAAAGGAAAGCTATTAATCAAGATTAAGGGAGTGTATGGTGCAATTTCTTGTCTGGAGGACTTTTTATTTTCCGCCAATATTTCAGAAAATCGGGAACTCATACATGGGTGCCCCTCTTTGTGGAATGTTGGCTGCCAATTACTGGTTCAAAGTTGAGTTTTCTTAAAAAGATATTCAGAGAAGAGGGTCCTAGAGTGTCCCATATAGCTGTCCCTGACTGTTCGATAATTCTCACTGTCAGGACATTTTTTTCTCTTAACCATGCTAAATCCTGTCTGTGCTGTTTGAACCATTCTATTTTCCTCTCGACCTGCCCTCAGTGGAAACAAAACAGCTGGTGACAGCTCCTTGCACACAACAAAGGATTCTGGCTTCTAAGGACTCTTGATTTAAAGGTAACTCGCTAGTGCAGCCACCCCCAATACGGACCTCTCGGGCCCTAACGTGGAGGGTTGAGCCACGGTCTCACAGATCAGAAAAAGCAGGAGCACCATCGTACACCAGTTTTATGTCATTGCCATGTGTGTGACAAATCTCGTGTTTAACTTGGGCGAGCTTCAGAAGGCTGTCACTGTACCGCATTCCACCTAAGAGCCTGCCACCAAAGGCCCCCGTATGAACCCTGTTGACGTTCTCCACAGCCTCGCAGATTTTCCGAATGCAGCCAACAAAGTAGCTTCTGTGGAGGACATGGATATTGTTGCCATTGTCAAAATGTAGTATTCATCCATTGATTAAAAGAGGGGGGGATCCCTGGGTGGTGCAGCAGTTTAGCGCCTGCCTTTGGCCCAGGGCGCTATCCTGGAGACCCGGGATCGAATCCCACGTCGGGCTCCTGGTGCATGGAGCCTGTTTCTCCCTCTGCCTGTGTCTCTGCCTCTCTCTCTCTCACTGTGTGCCTATCATAAATAAATAAAAAATTAAAAAAAAAAAGAGGGGGGCGGTCGGTGTATGGACCATGTTGACACACAAAATTGCATGGCTCAAACTGTGTGTATTCTCATTTATGTTATTCTGTGATTCATGGAGCACAAATCCTTCACCAGCTTGGTGGAGACGGGGAGACAGTTTTAATTCCTGAATGGATTCAGAATTCTTACTTCAGAGTGTCTGTAGTACAAGTGTGTGCCCAAATGTTCTTGCCAATACAACAAAAACATATTGCTGTATCTTTAAATCCACTATTTTGAATCAAAGATAATTTTCCAGGGGACCCTGGGTGGCTCAGTCGGTTAAGCGTCTGCCTTCAGCTCAGGTCATGAACCTGGGGTCCTGGATCAAGCCCTGCAGCAGGCTCCCTGCCCAGGGGGTGTCTGCTTCTCTCTCCCCCTCAGCCCCTCCCCCTGCTTGTGTTCCTTCTCGCTACATCTCTCTATCTCAAATAAATAAATTACATCTTTTAAAAAATTAATTTTCCAGGCTTTTTACCTTGCAAGTTTACCTTTGCTGTGCTATTTACTGCTTTTCAAGTGGGATCTAGGTACAGGAGTAAAATGCCAGAGTGTAACCCATAATAATAAAAATTAACATTTACTGAGCATGTGTACCAAGTATTTGATGCATTTTAACTTTTTAAGCTTCTCAACAATGCTATGAAGTAGGCACAGCTGTAATCCTCATTTTATATATATAAGGAAACTGAAGCACAAAAGGATTAGGAACCTTGCTCTAGGTCATCAGTTAGCAAAAGGCAGAGGCAGGACCTGAATCAGACAGTTCACCTCCAGAGCCCCAACCCTCAGCCACAGCATGTCAGGACCCCTATGCCCGAAGCTTGAGTGAGCATGGCCATCTCTCTGAAGGGTCAGGTTGCCTGATGGTGAGTAATTCACATATTTTTTACAATGATAAAACAGATACAGAGTCTTATGCAAACGTAAAACCTCAAAGAAGTGTTTAGTGTGTAGTGAATCATCTCAGACTGCACCCTGGCTGTGAGGGTAAGTACTTCCTCTCCTCCATGTCTGCGGCACACATTCAGTGAAAAATTGACGAGACACTGTGGTGTGCCTCATCTATTCTTCAGTTGCACTGAGGTCAGATGTCAGAGGTGATAACAGAGTTTCCGGCCATTCTTCTTGGACTTTTGCTCTATCTCATTCCCTCCTAGGGATGTCAAGGGTAGGTCATGCTAATGTCCTCACCTGCAGGGCAAGAGGGGAGTATTTCCTTAGGCAAGGGGACTAACATCCCAGAGGTAGGGGCTGTGTACTGTCATTGGCCAGTCGTTTCCTGTGCCCTTCCTGGGGTCCTGTCTTTCTGATGCCCTACCCCTGGGTAGCCTACACTTCCTCCCCAGTATTCTAGGCACATGTGCTTAGCTCTACCCCAGATGTTTGCTGATGATGTCATGAAACTGGACAGAAGTCAAAAGCTGAGCTCCTTTTATCAATTAAAGCATCAGAGATGAGCTCGATGTTTGACTGTTTGGATCTTGAAGTGTGTCCCTGCCACACTTAACCTTCTTTCTGGGAATCAGGGGCACAGAAAAGCAGGATCCTATCAGCTTCTCTTTAATGGCACGTTTGTAAGGAGAAGCCAACACACAGCTGGGACGATCTCTTCTGGAAAGATTCTGAGTACCATGGTGGGCTATACTCCATTTCTCACTGAAGTGTCTGGTGAGCAGCAAGTTTACATGAGCAAAATGAGTCCACTCTATCGATGCCATTGTTTTACTCCTTTCCTTTCCATATTGGATAATCACAACTCAACTCTAAGAAAGACTGTGTTCATAAAATGACAGGATCACAAATAGCCTCCTGAACCAGACTCTAATCTGGAGAATTTTCTCCTGGTACTGTTGGCATGCACTTTTTCTTTCTCATGGGGTTTTTTTTTTTTTAACTTTTTGAAATAACTGCAGATTCACATGCAGTTATGCGAGATCACGCAGAGAGATCCCACATACCCCCTACCAACTTCCCCCAGTGGTAACATTCTACAAAACTATATAGTACAGGGGCGCCTGGCTGGCTCAGTCCGTTAAGTGTCTGCCTTCAACTCAGGTTATGATCCCAGGGTCCTGGGATCGAGCCCCGTATCATGCTCCCTGCTCAACAAGGGGGATTTGCTGCTCCCTTGCTCATGTGCTCTCTCTCTGGCTCCCTCACTCTCCAATAAATGAATAAAATCTTCAAAAAAATTTAAAATAATACTGTAGTACAATATTGCAACCAAGATATTGATAGTGACACAGTCAAGACACAGAACATTTCCAACAGCACAAGATCCCTCATATTGACATTTTAGAGCCAAATTCACTTTCCTCCCTGCTGTCCCAGGCCAACCATCAATCCTCCCAGCATGAGGGAACACAACCATCAATTTCTTGTTGCTGAGAAGTATTCCACAGTGAGTCTACTGCAGTTTGTTCAACTAGTCGCCCACCGAAGGACATCTAGGTTTTTTCCAGTTTGGGGCTATTATGAATAAAGTTGCTATAAACATTTGTGCCAGGTTTTTGTGTGAACGTGTTTCATTTCTCTGGGATAAATGCCCAGCAGTGCAATTGCTGAGTCATATGGTAGTTGCAGGTCTATTCTTTTTAAGAAGCTGCCCAAGTGTTTTCCAAAGTGGCTGTACCATTTTACACTCCCACCAGTAACGTATGAGTAATACAGTTTCTCTGCAACCTTGCTATCCTGATAAGTGTGTTGTGATACCTCACTGTGGTTTTAATTTGCATTTACCCAATAGCAAAAGATGTTGAACATTTTTTTGTATATGTACTTGTCATCTGTAGATTTCTTCTGTGAAATATCACTTCATGTTTTTTGCCCATTAAAAAAAAGATTTTATTTATTTATTTGAGAGAGAGAGAGAGATGTAATATATATAGAGAGAGAACAAGCCAGAGGCAGGGCGCAGAGAGAGGGAGAAGCAGGCTCCCCACTGAGCGGTAACCCAATGCAGGGCTCTATCCCAGGACCCTGAGATCATGACCTGAGCTGAAGACAGATACATGCTTAACCGACTGAGTCACCCTGATGTCCCTCTTGCCCCTTTTCTAATGAGACTTTTTTTTCTTACCATTGAATTTTGAGCCTATTTTAAATATTTGAGAGAGTAGTCCTTTGTTGAATATGTGGTTTTCAAATATGTTCTTACCATCTGTAGCTTGTCTTCATTCTCTTAACATGGCTTTTGGTAGTGCAAAAGTCTGCAGTTTTAAAGAAATCCAATTATTTATTTTTCTTCTATGGATTGTGTTTTTGGTGTCAAGTCTAAAAAAGTCTTAATCTCAAAATTTTCCTCTATTTTTTTCCTAAACACTTTATGTTTTTACATTTAAGTCTGTGGTCCATTTGAGTTTATTTTTGTACAAGGTGTGAGACAGAGGCCTAGGTTCATTTTTTGTGTGTGTGTCTGAACATCCAATCGCTCTAGTACCATTTGCTGGAAAGCATACCTTTACTCCACTGGATTGTTTTTGCATCATTGTCCAAAATTAGTTGGGCATATTTGTGTGACTCTATTTCTGGGTCCCTCATTCTGTTTATTGCTTTATGCACCAATTTCTCTAATAGTGCCATACAGTTTTGGTTACTTATTGTATAAGATTACTTACTACCTAATAAGTCTTGAAATCAGATTCTTCCTACATTATTCTTCTTTTTCACTTTTTTTTTTTAAAAGCTATTCTACTTCCTTTGCCTTTCATAGATATTTTGGAATAATATTTACTCTATATCCACAAAAAAATCTTACTAGGATTTTGTTAGAAAATACATAAAACCTGTATGTCAATTTGGGGAGAATTGATATCTTTACTCAGTTAAGTCTTCCAATCCATGAACAAGGTATATTTATTTAAATAGACCCTGTTTGATTTTGTTCATCACCATTGTGTAGTTTTCAGTATACAGATCTTAGGCCTGGTTTGCTATACTTACACCTATTTCATTTTTTTTTAGAATTGTAAATAGTATTGCATTTTTCATTTCAGTATCCACACATTCATTTCTAGTACATAGAAATACAATTGGTTTTTGTATGTTTATTTTATATGCTGTGACCTTGATGAACTCATTTATTCTAGAAGGTTTTTTGGTAAATTCTTATGATTTCTTGGGGGATCCCTGGGTGGCTCAGCGGTTTGGCGCCTGCCTTTGGCCAGGGTGCAATCCTGGAGTCCTGGGATTGAGTCCCACATCGGCCTCCCGGCATGGAGCCTGCTTCTCCCTCTGCCTGTGTCTCTGCCTCTCTCTCTCTCTCTCTCTCTGTGTCTATCATAAATAAATAAATAAATCTTAAAAATAAATTCTTATGATTTCTTATGTAAGTGATCATGTCCTCTGCAAAGAGGGACAGTTTTATTTCTTCCTTCCAATTATGTATGCCTTTTTTTTTCTTGCTTTATTGCACCGGTTAGAATTTGCATCACTGTGTTGAATTAGGGTAGTGGGTGTGGACCTCCTTGCCTTATTCCCAATCTTAGGTGGAAAGCATTCAGTGCTTGTCCATGGTCTAAATACATACACCAATTAAAAAAGAGATTAATGGAGTGAATTTAAAAACATGACCCACCTATATACTGTCTACAAGAAACCTGCTTCAAATAAAATGATCTAGGTAGGTTGGAAGAAAAAAAATTGAAAAAGAGGAAAAAGATATATCATGCAAACGTCAAAGGCAAGAAAGAGTAGCTATATTAACATCAGATAAAGTAGACTTCAAAGCAAAACAAATTAACAAAGACAGATAAGGAGATTATATAATGATTAAAAAATCAACCCACTAAGGAGACATAATAATCCACTGTTGTTTAGTTTCCAAGCCTTTGGACATTTTATCTGTCATCTTTCTTTTATTGATTCTTACTTTGAGTCCATTATGGTCAGAGAAGTCATTGCATGATTTCAAGCCTGTTAAAAAAAATTATTTTAATGGTCCGAGAAATGGTCTATTTCCATATCCAGTCTGTAGGCACTTATGGAAAAAGTACATTCTGCTGTTGCTGGATGGTGGTGTCACCACCCAGAGGGGTGAAGTTCCTGCTCCTACTCTTCTTTGATATCCCTCCACCCAACCATGAGGATAGAGGGGGGAGGGAGAGGGCCACCCCATTGCAGTCTGTGAAGATGAAAGTCTAGCCTCTGCACTTGACCTTTTCTAGGAGTGGGGCCACAGGTTTTTCCATGGCGTTTGATTGGAGGAGAACAGTTGCTGTCTGTTCTCAGTACAGCCTAGTTAAGACAGATTATCTTAACTAGGCTGTCCCTTTCCTGGTCCTTTGGCTAAGGACAGTGGGCCTTCTTTTCTCTGTGCGCATGAGTTTTCCTGGTTGGCTGCTTCTTCAGCTCCATGTCTGGACACATAGGACAACATGAAAGCTCAGGGAACATGAAAGCCAGTGTCATTCTTTGAGTCTCTTAATGCATTAGCCTTCTTCTTTCATGGTTTCATACATAATGTCTGAGGTTTCTAGTTGGACTTAGCCAATGGAATGGGCAAAACTACATCTACCCTCTCTTCCTAGAAGTCAGTTTCTCATGGCTTCACCTGTTAGCATAAAAAAGCACAGCCCTTTGATGCTATAGCCCTCATCTGCTCCATCATTCACTTCTCTCTTTTTAGAAAAAGGTCCTCAAATCAGGCAGAACAATGACTTCTCTTTGGGAAAGGCTTGAAGCGAAGGAGACAGAAACATTTCTTGGATCACTGTGTGTTAAACTCCATTCCTCTACTTCTTCTTTATACCCTCTTTCAGAAAATGGGCATGGACTTCCTGTGTTTGTCTTCAGTGGTTTGTTCCTGGTTGTACGTCCTGAGTCTGGCATCCCAAACTTCTGGAATTGAGACCTTGTCACAGATTAAGGATAAAGTTAAAGTTACTGGGATACCTGGGTGGCTCAGTGGTTAAGCATCTGCCTCTGGCTCAGGTTGTGATCCTGGGGTCCCGGGATCGAGTCCCACATCAGGCTCCCTATGGGGGACCTGCTTCTCCCTCTGCCTGTGTCTAAATAAAATAAATAAAATCTTTTTAAAAAATAGTTAAGGTTACTTAGGTGAAGTAGACACAGCTGGAAGGAAGTAAGAGCAGGAATGTGGATCCTCTCAACCAGGGAAAGGATCTGCCTTAGCTTGGATGGCCATAACAAAGTACCACAGATTGGGCAGCTTAAATTTGAAAGTTAATTTTCCCTAGTTTTGGAGGCTAGAAGCCCTGGATCAAGATGTTGGCAGGGTTGGTTCTCTCTGAGGCCAGTCTCCTTGGCTTTCAGATGGCCATCTTCTTCCTGTGTCTTCCAACAGTCTTTCCCCTATGTGTGTCTGTGTCCAGATCTCTTCTTCTTATCAAGAACACCAGACAGATTAGATTAGGGCCCACCCTAGTGACTGCATTTAACCTTAATTACCTTTTTAAAGACCCTATCTCCAAATACAGTCACATTGAGGGTTAAGGCTTCAATATATGAATTTTGGAGACACCATTTAGCCCATAACAAACCCCAGATAGGAAAATGTGAGAGTGGAAGGCAGACAGGGTACAATGAGCCCTATGGTGAGACTTCAGGATAGAGCAGATCAGCAGAAGGGTATCTACTGATTTCACTCAGTGTTTTTTTCAACAGATCATAAGGTGATGTACATTCCCAGAGGGTCCTGGCCTTGTCTGGTTCATCTTCTAGCTTTATTATTTATTTATTTATTTATTTATTTATTTATTTATTTATTTTAAAGCTTTTTATTTATTTATTCACAGGTAGAGGGAGAAGCAGGCTCCCTGCAGAGAGCCTGATGCAGGACCTGATCCCAGGACCCCGGGATCACAACCTGAGCCAAAGGCAAATGCTCAACCACTGAGCCACTCAGGTGCCCCTATTTCTTATTATTTTTAACACAGGGAAAGTTAAGTCACTAGGGGAATTTTCACAGACATTAAATGCATGTCAAGTCCATTTATCTCTTTTATTGAGATATACATACTGTAAAGTGCATAAAATGTGCCAATCTGAGTGTGCTACTCAATGTTTAAATACGTGTACACCCTTGTAATCACCACTTCAGATCAAGACATAGCACATGCCTAGCATATATGTCCAGAAAGTTCTTTGTTCGCTTTCTAGTCAATCTCTGGTTTTCCATCTGGATGTAACCACTCCAGACCCCTCTTCTTGAATAACATGTAAGTGAAATCATACAATACATTTTCTTTTGTGTCTGACTTCTACTGCTTAACATAATGTCTGTGAGATTCATCTATGTTGTCTTGACTGGTCTGTAGCCTTCATTGCTGAAGGCTTCATAGCCTTCATTATATCCCATTATATGAATGCAGCACAATTTATTTATCTATTTTCTTACTGATAGATGTGTGGGTTATTTCCAACTTGGAGTTATTATGAATAAAGCTGCTATAAACATTCTTGCATATATCTTTTGGCAGATCTATGCACAAGTTGCTCTTGGGTACATAAATCTAGGAGTAGGGTTTCTGGGTCATATCAAAACCACTTATTAAATTAAATTTGATAAACAGATATAAGCAGGTTTAGGTTACTTTTTTCTTCTGTTACATTACTTTTTGCAGTGATCCTCTGGACTTCAGTCAAGGATATCATATATCTTTGCAATATTTAGTTATATCATAACTTTAATTGAAGGAACAATAAATCATTAAAAACATGATGACTTAAAAATGTGATCAACATTTTACATTAGACCCAAGATGTGGCAAGGTGGGGATTATCCAAAATAAAATAGAGATTATATCCTTAGACTTTTTTGGTGGATGTCACATTTCAAAATAGAGCACTTTTTTCCCAAGATTTCATGGAAAGAAGAAATGATGTCCTGAATGTCCAGTAATGATGTGAATCGGAGACAAATTCTCATCCTTCATAAGCTCTTCTAGTGCTCTGTTAACAGAGCATCAAAAGGACCCTTCTTCACCATCAGGAGCTCAGTATTGCTGGGGGATTAAACTAGGGAGAGGTTGGGCCAAGAGAGAGAGGGTTTAAGAGATTGCTCTAGACCCCAAATAGTTGTGTGGGTTCCTGAGCTGCCTGAGAAATGCTCACATCAGTAGTAACAGGATTGGGTCCCACTGACTTTTCATCAGACCGTCCTATTGACTAGTAGAGAGGTCTCCACTGGTGTGTCCTGACTTTGGTGTCTCAGTTCTTGGGCTGGCAGTGAGACTGAAGCTTCCAGAGCTTTCTGGCCTTTGGCTTCTGGCTTTGAGCCACCACATATATTCTTACCTTTTCCCCCTGTGTGTCGTTCAAACATGATCATATTCTCTGTGTTCTGTGACACCAAAGAGGATGGGAAGCCCTCTACTGGACCATATTCCATCAAGGTAAGTTGGACAACCTACTCCAAAACTCTTCTACGAGAGCCGAGGTTTCACTGACTCCCCTTTTCAGTGACTCAATACACCGACTCTTCCATTACATCTTCTTCTCTACAGTTTCCACATCACCTCATTTTTATAGATATTGCTGAAAGAATCCTCATGCTTACCTCCCTTAGGGCCAACCACCCAAAGGAGAACTGTGAAACCTGGGGCAGACTTGGTGGGACAGCTACCTTGGAGGACATGTAAGAGCTGGGCATCTGGTAGCCACTGGCTCAGAAATTACAAAGACACTGTGGACACAGCAGTCCTGTTCTGCAGGTTGATGATGTTGCCTCAAGCCATAACACAAACTGTGATAACCAGAGAGAGCAGGGGGCTCCTAATGCTGGTCAGGAGTGAATGATAGGCAAGAGGACCTGAGCTCACAAGACCAGCAGATTCCCACCTTCTCTTTTTTTGGGGATGAATAGCTAAAACTACTGGGCATATTTGCTTGGTGGGGATCAGTTGAGGGGCGGGAGGGCAGCTTGCAGACCCTCCCTGCCCCAGTGCCATTTGCAAAAGGCACCAATGTGTTCTCTTCTCTTGTAAACAGTCCATTTCATATGTTTCTGACGATGAAATCTAGGTCATTTCAGGGAAAAAAGGGAGAGAGATAGCTACCAACGTTAGTTTTGATGAGCACAAGATAGCTGTGGCAAATACCTGGAGCTGATGTGACACCCCCCAGGAGCAACACAATTTTAACCTTCAGCATTTTAACCTTATCTGCCTAACCTTAGTGCAGATCAAGGTATGATTTCTCTTAGCTCTTATCAAATACCTAAAGGAGCTGAGGGAGCCGTTGTCACTGCCTTTATGGATGTCAGCCCCTGGGGGAGCCACAGGTGTTGTACAACCACCAGTGACCCTTGTTCTGATCACTAATAGGCTCTAGGAAAGTTCCTTCCAATAACACCAATCCCTGGGGGTCTGGCCTTATCTCAGGTGCCCTCAGATTTAGAATCTCTTTTGTCCTCTCTCCTCCATCCCTACCCACACTCAGTGGAACTTTCAGGGTTCAGCATCGTGTGCCTGGGAAGGGCACAGGCTCTGGAACCAGACTGACTCTTACTTATAATCTAAGTTATTACATTTACTGAACCTATTGCCTCATCTACCAAATGGAAATTATAATATCCTTTCCTAGGTTTTTAGGAGGCTTGGAAGAAAAACAGGGCCCAAAGCACCTAGTGCAGAGCCTGGCACACAGCAGGCACGTTCCCATGTCACAGTTTCTCCATGTCCTTGGCAGAACCTGGGGACTGAAGAGGAAGAGGAGAGAGAGAACAAATGATCCTACTTAAGATCCTCAATCCTGAAATCCCCTCAGAACTGACCCAGAGCCCACATCTGGAACCATCTGCAAGGGGAGCGGCTTCCAGGGGGGGCTCCAGATTGGCCCACTAACAGCCTGAATCCACTGGAGTTAGCATTCACCAGGCCAGCTGGAGGGGACACAGTGACCGGTCACAGTCAGGAGCCCGTCTCGCAAGCTGAACAGCACCATCTAGAATAGTGAGCAATAATCTAGGCTCAGCTCAGCATTAAATAGCCTCCCTTCTAAGTAAGCAATTTACTTCCTGATAGGATCAACATTTTTACTTGAAAAACCTTCCAGCTCCTTGCAAACGATCACTGGAGCAGCATAACCCCCTCTGGATAATCCTGCAACTTTCCAACATTCTTGGTTAAACGTGCAAGTTTTATACTTTTATACTAGTAAACAACCAACCGGGGACAGGAGCACACCAGCAAACCAGGAAGAAAAAAGAGCAGAGGACCTAGGGTTCTCTGGCAATGGACATAGTCCTGCCCCCATGTCATCTCCCAGCCGGACCAAGGCCCCAGGACTGGGGCTGCTTGTTGCAGTTGGGGAGAGGCTGGGAGTAAGGCAGGTAGCGAGGGACTCAGTCAGCAAGCATGGGTGGACAGGGAGGAATTAGGAGATCCATGAAGAATTCTTCAACTTTTGGGGCACCTGGGGGCCTCAGCCTTTGAGTATCTGCCTTTGGTTCAGGTCATGATCCTGGGGTCCTGGGATAGAGTACTGTATCAGGTTCCCCCTTACGGAGACTGCTTCTCCCTCTGCTTGTATCTCTGCCTCTCTCTCTGTGTCTCACATGAATAAATAAGATCTTGAAAAAAAATTCTTCAACTTTTTGCAGCTCTGAGCATGTGGAGGACCCACCACAAGCTTGTTATGCTCCCAGCCTGGGCTTCTGTGCTGCTGAGGCACGCCCGACCCCCCACCCCAGCCTTACTTCTAGCGGTCCCCAGCTGTGCCTGGGCTGGTGCACACCCTCACGTCAAGGGCCTCAGTCTGTTGCAGGGGTGGTGACAGGACTGACCCAGAGACATGTTTGCTTTTCAACTGCTTCTTAGAACAGAGCTCGGGCCCATCTTAAAATCCTTGGGGGACGCCTGGGTGGCTCAGCAGTTGAGCATCGGGCTCCTTGCAGGGAGCCTGCTTCTCCCTCTGCCTGTGTCTCTGCCTCTCCCTGTGTGTTTCTCATGAATAAATAAATAAAATCTTAAAGAAAAAACAACAACAACACCTAACCCTTGGAAATACTTAGCCTACTCTGACAAGAAATGGTCAGTGAGGACAGTCAGAAACAATAAAAACACCAAACTGTTTTCAAACAGTGGTGGATAAGCCAAAAAGAAAACTGTTCTCAAATGTTTTGTGTTAAAACTCACAAAACTGACATTTAAAAGCTGTCATGGAAATCTTGATAATGAGTTGAGGCCACTCTTGTGCAGGAGGGAAAAAAAAAATCCTCTGCTTCGAGGTGGAGAAATGGAAAGCCTCCCAATCCTCAGTCTCCAGGGGACGCCCAGCCCTGGGGAGGGCTCAGAAAGGTCACCTCTAAACTTCAGGCTGAAGCCATCAGCACCGAGTGAAATGAACATCATCCCCGAGGAGGGGGGCTGCAGTGAGGCTGATCCCTGCCACCGCCACCCCCACCCTGCCACCTCGTCTCTACCACAGAGGCTTTGCTCCTCAGTTTCCAGGATGAGGTTGCATTAATAGGAAGGGGGGTGGGGATCCAAGTGAGGGAGTTCAAAATCCTTCAAGTGTCAGCTCAGATACCACACCGCCTGCTGGGGCTTGACTGATCCCTCAAACACAACATACTTCCTGTGGGCTCCTATAGCACTGCTTACCCCTATGGAAATATCACACCATATGCTTCCTTTTCAGAATGAAATATTTTAAAAAGCAAAAATTTCAAATGAACATACATGGGTGTGTGGGCACCCATGTGCGTGCACACACACAGTTAAGGGCCATATACTTTAAACCGCCTGCTAAAGGTTTTGTGGTCTCTCACTGGCTGCCTGATGCAGGTTGGCCAAGCAAACTTGGAGAGAGATTGAGAGAGAGGGAGAGGGAGAGGGAGAGAAAAAGAGAGAGAGAGAGAGAGAGAGAGAGAGAGAGACTCTTGCCAGCATGGCAGGGCAACCTCCCAGCCTAGATCCACTCCTAGGGCCTCTCATGACAATGTCGTTGGCCTGGTCAGGAGTCTGTGCCTGTGCTCTAGGAATGCATTTTTTTTTTTTTTTTTGAGAGCTTTTACACTTTTGAGTGGATGTGTAACCAGAAAGTGCCAATGACCATTGCACATGGGCTCTCAGATTAAGCACTAGTGAAAAACAAATCCTGACTGTGGAGTCACTAAAAGTTTTGGGTTGCAAAGGGATTGTGACATTGACCATGGAACTCACCTTATTGAAAGCTGTCCCGAAGATGATAGTGCTGAGTTTGGAAGAGTGCTGAATCTTCTATGCAAACGTTCCAGTAATGGAGACCTTGGAGCACAGCACAGCCAGTGGTTGAAGAACGATCTGCCATGTGATCAGACCTTATTAGTGAATTCTGAGGCTTTATAAATAAGCATTTTTATAAGCAAGCATTTTCAATATGCAAGTTTTCCATAAATGATATGTTTACTATTCGTGATAACGTGATGAACCCGTAGAAAACCAACATTTTCAGCCTACGAAAACATATTTCCAGCCCTTAGTTAATTTCTTGATATTTAAGTTTAAATCTTCAGACACTACTTGACCCTTCTAGGGATCCCATCACACTGTAAGTCAGAACCCGGGCATACTGAAATTGCTTGTGTCCGCGTGTATTTCCTCGCTGAGTGGCAAGCTCCTCGAGGCCAGTCAGTGAGCTCTGCACTGCTTCTGCCTGGAGCCTCGCACAGTGCCTGGCACATGTGGGCACTAGGACATGCCTGGTGAGTGGAAGAGAAAGTCTGACATTCTAGGAGAAAGCTTGTTCTTTCACGGGATGGCACAGATTTGTGATCTTGTTGGCAGTTTCTTACAGCTATCTTGGCTTGATGCTGTTCTCCATGAATCTTCTTTACTGAATTTGTGTGAGGCAGCAATGTGCCCAGTTAAAAACTACATTGTCCAGCTTCCCTTGCACTTGAGGTACCCTTGAAACTCACCTCTCACCAATGAAACATAATGAGAACTCTGTTGGAGATTTCTGGACAAGTTTTGCTTTTTCAAACACAGGTCTTGTCCATTCCTCCTTGGGGCTTCCTGCTCTTTCTGCCAAGAATATAGTTATGACAACAGAACTGCAGCAAAAATTGTCAGAGGCCTCAGCCTTACCTCCCTGAGCCTCTCTCCCAGCACTTGCAAGGGTGCCAATAAGGAAAACGAAACCTCCTGATTGGGGGAGACAGATTTTGTGAATATCCAGCGCTTATTTGCATAAATCCCTGGGCCAGATGGGTGTCTCAGGAAGAGTGAGGTCACAAGTAATCTGATTGACTGGGTGGCGCTATCCCTTTGAATGAATGAGCACTTTGTTTTGGGGCTTATCGAGACATTACTGATGAATTTAATGTGTTTGAATTGTCATTCAGGGTTGAGCACACCTGGGTGCACCTGGTATTGTTGGTTTCCTAATAGAATCTAGTTTTAAACATATTACTATCATTCAGTAGAGCCACAGTATGCTCTTAATTTTTCTTCCACAATATCCTGGCTGGGCTCCATTAGTCTTCTTGGAATTGAGCCCCAGTTGGAAGTGGAAAAACCGAGGCTTGGGGTCACACCCACCTGCTTAACCCAGCTCCACAGCTAGAGACCTCGACTGAGCTACTTAAACACTCAGTCTTAGGTCCCACATCTGTCAAAAGATATCAGCAATCTCGACTTCACCAGATTGTCAGCAAAGAGCCAGTGTGTGTTACTTATTCCCTGCCTTATCCAATGCCCCTTGCTGCCGATGCTAAATTGACTTGGAGCTTTCCCTGCCCTTTACAATGAACCAAATCAGAGATTACCCACTTTGAAACTCTTCCATGCGTAGTCTCTGGTAGTGCCAGAACCCAAGATTGACTTGTCACATGTCAAATGACTGAGCTTGGCACCTTTCTCTATGCTCCCTGAGTTCCCCCAAACCATTGCACATCTAGGTCACATCTGATGTTTGTTATTGGTCAGCGGTTCCTCATATTTTGAGAATCTTCTAAGCTTAGGGCCCTGTTGTATTCATTATTCTATCTCTAGTCCCTAGAATAGTTCTTGGCCTTACCTGAGACAAGCTCACGGATTCGAAGACTGAGTGAATGAATGAGCTCCTTGAGCATTATATACATCTTTGTAGCACAAAAGGGTCCTGATAAAATGTTTTGTGTGCATAAATTCTTAGCCAACATTGTAGTATGAGAACATTCTAGTCCTAACATTCCAACTTTGGGGAATTCTCGCTGATTGCTATCAACTTCTTTCCTAAGAAGTTGACATCTCTGTATTTTGTAACCAGGGGTAGTGTGGAAGCACTCTAGCACTTATATAATCCTGTTACTGTGTTTTAGAGTATCTCTGTTCTTCCCCCAAACCTTCTCCCCACTAGCCTACTCAAGGTTGGGAAATTGGGACACTTATCAAAATAGCAGCGGGTAGTCTCTGAAAACAAAACAAAATAAAACATTGACACTGGCTCACCACCTTGAGCATAGCAAGTTGTACATGTAAGAGGTTACAAAGGAATCCTGTGGTTACACATTTAATAATGGTGACAGCCACAATTGACATTAATAAGTGCTAGTATGTAGCAGGCATTATTCTAGACATTTCACTCATCAACTCTTCTCAATAACCTTATGAGGTAGGTAGGATAATTATCCCCATTTGTATCCCCAGAGATACCAAAAGGCTAAGAAACTCGCCTAAAGTTACTGGTAGCCAGTGAGGCTGGGATTTGAGTCAAGGCTATCTGATCCAGAACTGGAACTCTTAACCACTGAGCTTTACAAAAATTTATTGCTATTTTGGCAAAAGAATTTGGTGGCATTGGTCCAATCCAAAGAAGTCTCGGTTTTTTACTTACTGACCATAACTTCTGAAAGGACAATTTCATGTACATGTCACTCCTCTCTCTCCCAATTGGATCTCAAAGATAATGTCACAGCCAAGTTCCACATGGGCTTGCCTAGTCTTAATATGGCCTAGTCAGTATTTTAAAATTTCACCTAGAAGAACCTGTAATCTGGTTCCCACCCTCCCTCCTTTGCCTGTTTCACAGAAGGCATCTTGCTTGTGCCGAGAGCAAACCTCACCAGTCACGAGCCTACAGTACTGTGTGCACAGTTGGGCCAGGAATGAAAATAACTCCACCGTAGTAACAATCCGTCATTCTGTCCATCTGCTGCCCTAGAGGGATCTTAAAATAGTTTCAATTCACCTTTAAAATCTGCTACTCTGTGAAGGGCTTGTAACACTTGGCGGCCTGAGGAGCCTGCCTGCGAAACAGGGCTGGTATTCGGACTACTGGTGTCCAGCTGTAAGCCTTTTTGGAGGGAAACAAACCATCCATTCATCAGGCCTTTGCGAGATTTTCCTTCCCCACCAGTCCTCCCGGCGGAGGAGGAGAATACCTGGAGGAATGGCATTCTGGGGTTCTGTTCTTCCTAACTGGGTCTTGATGTTTTATTTTTAAATTTGTCCATGCTTTTTTCCCCCCTGTTAACCTTCTTCTGCCCCAACTCCCCAACTCTACAACTTTCTCTTTCTTTTAGCTTTTTTTTCTCTATCCCTAAAGCTGGGGGCTTGGGCATGAGTTGATGTTTAATTTTAAATCAGTTAGTGGGGTGACAGTTTATAATGTATTACCCACACCAGGACACTTCTGAGGATGAAAAGAAGAGAGCTATTAATAATTAGGGTGGGAGTAATAGGAGTAAACCGGGACCTTCTTGGACCAGCCCAGACACGTGGTCACCTGGTTTAGCTCTGGTTCCACTGCACAGTACTGAGAGAGCATTTAAATGCTCGCCGTACAGCGGCAGAGGTAAGAGCATTGCCATTTCTTGCTCTTGGCTCTACTGCCAAACTGTGGTCTAGGTCTTGCACAGGACGTGGTCAATGGGGCTTAAAACAGGACAGATTGTTCTCTTTTTTGCTTACTGTATCTTTAGTCTATAATGATTCGTTTTCTGTCTAGTTCTGTATTTTTCCAAAAGGTCACATTCTCAATATTCAAGCAGTGTAGCCTAGGGTCTCTACTTGGAATTTGAAAGTTACACAGTTAAATTTCAATCTCATGCAGATTTTTTTGTTCCATTTTAAATTCTAATTAGGGTGGGAAACTGAGTTTAAAATAAACCTACAGTGGGCAGCCCCAGTGGCCCAGCTGTTTAGCACCGCCTTCGGCCCAGGGTGTGATCCTGGAGACCCGGGATCGAATCCCACGTTGAGCTCCCTGCATGGAGCCTGCTTCTCCTTCTGCCTGTGTCTCTGCTTCTCTCTCTCTCTCTCTCTCTCTCTCGAATAAATAAATAAATCTCAAGTAAAATGAAATAAACCTACAGTTCTGCTCCTTAAGTAATTCTTTGGGATTGATGTTATCAGACTAAGAATACCTTGCATGTGTTAAAGAGTTTTGTATAATTGCACAAATTCTTATTTGCTATCCATACCAAGGCCCTGAAGTAGGCTACAAGAGTTCAATATTTTTTTTGAACACAGAACATAGCACTTTGCATTGGAATCAAATTATGGAAAGTAGGAGTAAAGGGGCGTGGAGAATCAAGAGCATGAATGCAAAGTCTTGTCACACTCTAGTTGAAGTATAAACATACAGATACGTCATGCTAAAGCTACCATTCGCTCATTTTTGTTTGTTCGTTGTTTGTGAATACTCATGCTGCGGTGAGTAACAAACACTTGTGATGGCAACCAGCAGCCACCCTTCTCGCATATCTTTGTCAGCAGAGCCCACTTCTACTTAATAATGAAAAGACTGACTTTCCCAGCAGCCATGCAGCCATGGGCATCCAATTAAGTCTTGGTGAATTAAACCAGAGAGGAAGTCTTCCCTAGAACTTCTGGGAAAACTCTTCCTCTTTGATAAAAGAACCATGCAAGGGAAAACCAGTGCCTCGGACTTTTGGGTCCAAACCGAGTGGGTGGCTGTGGTCTTCATGCAGCCATGGAGGGATGAACCTGAGGACAAATGCTAAGACATTGAAAGCAGCAGATGAGAAGACTGACACCACCTGGGCTGTTTTCCAGCTCATGAAGCCACTAAAACAGTGTTGGAACTACCTACCTCTGGGCTTCCTGTTATATGAATATATTGTCTTTATGTGTTAATCTAAGCTGCTTTTAGCACACGATGACTTGGCAGTGAAGAGCACCAGTGATTTGCTATGCCACAGTTCACCGTCAGTCTCATCCCCCTTCTGTGGCAAACTTTCTGTTACATTCCTTTCACTCTTTTGAAACTAACTGTTTAGGTAATAAAACTTACTTATACACATAATTTAAAAAGTCAATAGGACACCTTGACTATAATATAAAGGAGAAATGTTAAAAATAATTTGAAAGAAGAATAGGCATTTAAATGGTAAATGTTTAGGCAGAGCGATGCCAAAAGATGCAAGGAGGTGGTCAGAGCTTGCAAGTTTGGGCTGAATGACGATGGTTACAGCTCTCCTAGCAGGCCTGCTGCAGGCTCTGGAGATGCAGATCCCATTAGAGGTGTGGACACGGGCACTATGATTTTTCCAAAGGTAAACACCTCTTGCTAACGTTCCAGACCAGTGTACGATCTTACATGGACTTCAGCTGTAGCTGCACTCTCGAAAAACTCAGCATTCATTATACTCATGCAAAATTCCTTTGTGATGGTATGTGACACAGAGTTAAGACCCAGGATTACAAGATTATAGCCATATTTTGACCTAAGTGAATATCTGATGGGACATTTGGAGGTGATTTGGGACCTTGGAGAAGTCTCTGCTGTGTGGACAGTGCCTGCACCTTGCAAAAATGTGACAGTGATCCCTAGTTATCATGAGAACCAGAAAGTGCCCCCATGAGTTTTCAAAGTACCCCCTGGGGAGGTCCTGCAACCTTCTGGCTCATCACAGAGGACAGTGCATGGAGGTCAAACTGTCTGGGGCAGGTGTCCTACTCACTCATGTGCACTAGTGACAGGAGCACCTTTTATGCTGGGTCCACACGACATAGGGATGCCCGTATTTCTTGGGGGTGGGCGTGGACAGGGGGAGAGGAAGTGCAGGAGCTGCTGGTGGATTGCTTAGGATAAGAACTCTTACTGAATCTTGAAATTCCACTCTTCACCCTTCCTCAGTACAGTGCACTTTTTCACTGGCTGCTTATTGAGGCCCTTGTTACGTACTGGGAACTGTGGTTACTACTGGTAGAAGTAGGGCTGACCAAGATTTCCTTCCTGCCCTCAGGTGGGTAGAAATCTGTCGAAATGGAGAAAAGTATCCAGCTGAGATGGAGCAGATGTTCTTAGCCTGGGGTCTCAGGAATATATTTCAATGAATCCTTTAATTCCTTGAATTGCAGGCAAGATTGCATGTTTATCTGTGTGTTGTGTGTGTGCGTGCACATTTTTTTTTCTTAGCAGAGGATGCACATAGATTTAATCGCATTCTTAGAGGAGTCCAGCACACTGGAAAGGTTACAGGACTGGTAAGGGGGTGCCACCCTGTTTGATGGGTTTTCACAAGTTCCCTCTGGTCTAAATGTCTCTCTTACTCAGACACTTCTCTCATGGAAATTCTACTCGTGGAGATTCATTTCCAATGAATGGGTAGTGAGCACGGATCTCTGTGGACATCATCTTTCCCACAACATTCGGGAAATGTTTACTGAGCTTCTTCTGTGTATAGGGCACCGAACCGAGGACTAAAGACCCAGCAGCAGATGGACTGAAGCTTGCAGTAGTGTGGTGGATGGGGAGTGGAAGACAGATGCTAGGATAACAGAAGTGCACTATCTTTTGGGAGCATGCTGGGTAACCTCACCCACTCCGGGGCAGTGGAGAAACTCTCAGCGGGGAAGACAATGAGCCATCCTGGGCTGCTGACCTCTGCACCGATGTGAATGCGCACATTAGCCAGCAGGCTGGTGTGAATGAACAGAAGGTCCTTGTCACGAGGATGCTGCCGTGAGTCTGTGGGCATGGGGGAAGCACTGTGCTAGAAAGGCTGGGTCAGAGTGGACAGCCTCCACCAGCGCTGGGCCTCCGCTGTCTCAGGGCTTTGTGTGGGTCAGGCACCGGGTGAACAGGTCAGACCTGGAAAGGCTGACTCTGATAAGGCGACCTGCAATTTGGTGCATATTTAAAATTCCGACTTACACGGGCTATCGCTATTTGTTGCAAGAGTGTGTTTGGAAAGCAGATCGTGGACTATCTGGGATGGGAGAATGAGGGGGAGGGTGGTTTATAACTGAGAAACTATGTGCTGACTGTAACCATGTTGAAAGCAGTGTGGTTTCTATGGGGTTCATTCTGGAACTAGTACATATCGTTTTCCCTCTGGAACAAGGCCTTTGCCAAAAAAGAAAACATACCTTGGTCATGAAAACGCCAAACACTCTCCCTCTGCAGCTCTGAGCAGTTCTCTCTATGGAGGGTTAACTTGTCCTGAGGCCATCTTGCCTTTGGAAACGCAGAAGTAGCAAAACACAGATCTTTTATGCCTTCCCCTCCTTTACTAAAAAGGAACGGGAATAATTGCCAATTCAGTAGGCTCCTTGCTCTTTTGTGCATTTTAAAGGCATTTGCTGTTTGGGATTTGGAAGAAAATCATGAGAAATGAGAATCTCTAGCTGCCTTGGCTGGAAGCAGGCTCATTGTTTGCAGAAAGAGCTGGTTTCCATGGTTTTGGACTATAGACAGCTGCATTTTTTTTCAAGAGTAGTTTCTACTTGCAATTGGATCTAATAAATAGCCAAGGTAGTCGGTCTTCCAACAGCAAGAGGTCTTAAAGTTAGTTGAAAGCACCCTGGTACGTTATCATTCACAATCAATAGTGCAAGCCTTTTAGTTATTAAAACCCATACATTTCTCTCAGGATGGGCCCTGTTTGGCCCAAATTTCTGCTTCAATAGGGGCAGCCAATCATGTTTCAGGCTCAGGGTCCTCGTCTTAAAAGTAAACACATTTTTCTCTTCTAACTAAAGGAGACTCAGGGAATGGTCTGGGAGAGGGGAGTAGGGCAGGAACCTGCAGTATCTGAGGCCTGAGCGATAGCCAGGGGATAGCCAGGGGAGCGGCACACAGCTGAGACGTCTTGGCCTCCCCTCCTCCCAGCGGCAGCCTGGAGCAGGGCCAGTCCCCGCCGCCCCCCCCCCCCCCCGCCCCTTCCCCAGGAGCTCCATGGCATGTTGCAGAGGAACCAACATGTGGAAACTACCTATTCTATCTTCTGTCCCTAAACAAGACATAGGACAATTTTTTGCTTCTTTTTTCAGATGTCCCATAAAAAAGAACAATCTGCTAAAAACAATAAAAAAAATCCTTTATGTCTTATTGGGACACCGGCTTGGAAGTAAGGAGGATCAGACAACGAATTTAGCAATTTCCAGGACTCAGAGCAGGAGGAAAGCACCTCCCAGTGTCCCCAATATCGCCAGCAGCAGGCGCAGCGCAGCGGCCTCAACCTCAGCCGACGCCTCACCACCACGTCAACAATACATGTCGTCCTTGTGGCCCTTTTGCAAAGACCTCTGCTCTTTTCCAACAGGAGTGAGCTATGTGTCTACGATTAAAACTGCAACTATTGCCATACAGTTTTTTTGTAGGGTGTTATGGTCTTTCTGGAATGTACGGCAGTCGCTCTGTGTCATTTTTCACTTCGTTGGCGTTCTCATCATTTGACCCTTCTATGCTGTTTGACTTTTCTCTGTCTAGATCTTGCCTTCCCGACTGGCTTGTTGGTGCTTTGGGAAAAGAGAGCCCTGGGTCTTTCTGATGCATTCTGTTTCCTCACCAAGGATGATTCTGGGTTTCACAGAGGAAACTACCTGGGCCTGTGTTGGACTGTCTTTCAAATGACATTTTGGTCACATAAGACTAGAGATAACCCTTTTCTGTGTCCCCATCTCTGCTGTAGGCATCATGGTTGCTGAGGGTTAGGGGTTTTTGAGGATCACTTAAACCCAGATTTACAGCCAAATGTGTAAAATGCTGACAGCTAAATTGGACAGATTAACTAAAATGAGGCTAATGGTGACTAAGTAGAGTTTGGGAAGGTGAAGGAAGGGATTCTACTTTAATCTGCGATGTAAGCATTGCAACATCTTATTTTTCATAGCCACTGCCTGTTTCCTTGGCAAGAAGATTTCTTCCCTACGTGGCTTGAGTTTTTTCATCTTGATTGAATAAACATTTGGCTCAGGATCCATTCCTTCTCTTCCTTGGGGACCAATCTGAGCATAATAATAATAACAATAATAATAAGCACTTCCTTTCAAGTAACAGCGCTAAACCTCTCAGGGCCAGACAGAGCTGGTCAGAGAAGTGTGACTCGCACTCAGGAGAGTATTCCTCGGTGGAAGGAGACACTCAAGAATGTGCCTGTCTTCCAGGCTGAGTGTTGCAGAGACTCCAGGCTCAAGCCTCACCCCCAACAACTTTTGCAGCTCCTTCCACAAATGAGGACCAACATCAGGAACATTGTGCCTCGCTCAATTCAGTCTTACAAGATGATATAAAGTCACTTTCTCAAGTGATCAATACTTTCAGGTGATCAGTATTGTTTTAAAAAGGGAATCACTGTGAATTTTTGTAGTAACACTCTATATGAATGTATTTCAAGGTTGCTTCCATCGGGAAACTTCCACTTATCAGGAATCTAAGCAACTGTCACGGTGAGATAAGAAGTGTTCTTCTCCGTGGTCTACTGCAGTGTGTGAGAGAAGCTGGGATGCTGGGAAGGATGGGGTAGGGGGAAGAGAGAGGACAGGAGAGGAGAAAAGCAGTGAGTGGGACTGCTTTTCTGGGATGTGGAACTGGGTGTTAAAAAGAAGCTTCCATGATGTGCTCTGAGACCAGACTTGATTTTAAGTCAATCCCCCTTATTCTAATATTAAGTCAGAAGGAATGTTGGGGTATGGGATGTGGAATCAAAAGTCCTGCATTTGAATCCCATTCCTGCTTCATTCTTGAGCAATGAGAGTTCAGTTGATTAATTTCCTATTTTAACCTCTTGAGCCTGGATGCACACATCTGGAAAAGAAAGACACTATCTCAGAATTGAGAAAGGACTTGACTAGCTAGCACACAGGGCAAGCATTGGAAGCTGCTAGTTATTATCACATCTAGACACAGAGCTCCTAAGAGCTCCGTTAATGCTTTTAAAGAATTTACTAGCATTTAACACAAACAACTGACCTAGAATAGACACATTTAATCAGTATGTGGTTAATGGTGCAAAGTTTAATATGTTGAAATAAGTTGAGTACACAAAGATGAAATATTTTGAGAATTTTAAGCGTGAATTGCGTTGTGGTCATATGTGAAAAATTAACTTCTTCCTTTAATACAGCTTAATTAAATGTCTCCTGACATCAGGCACTGAGTACCCACTAGGAAGTACATGAAGAAATGCATCCTACAGAAGCTCATAGGATAGTCGGGGAAGCCAGACATGAACACAAACGATGAGAGTGTTGTTAATAGAGCTGAGGAGGTAGCTATTGAAATGAATACACAAGGAGCTAGAATGCTTCTTCCTTCAATCATGTGGAATCCGTGGGGGTTTATTATTTGTGATCCTTGAACTCTTCACACGGAAGGTGGACAGACACCTGGATAACTGACACCCTGGGTTACCCAGTACACAGTGGTCAGAAATCCTAAGAATGCTCCTTTAAACTTCATTTGAATGTGCTTAGTTCCTAGGACCTCAAAGGGGAGAAATGTGTAACTTTGGATTATTTTTCAGGCTGAGATTTAGACTTCCTTGAGCTCTGGGCAGTGTTGGATTGTTTCAGATTATTTGTGATGGGGACCTCAGTCAACACACAAGCTCCATGGCAGCTTCATTACTGGGATGTTGACTTTTTTCCAGAAATTGCTCAAAAAGTAATTGAGTTTTTGAATGAGTGAGGTGGAGTGAGCTGTCCTTTAAAAAATTAGATAAAAGGGGCAGCTGGGTGGCTCATTTGGTGAAGCGTCTGCCTTCAGCTCAGGTTATGATACTGGGGTCCTGAGAGGGAGCCCCGTGGGGGCTCCCTGCTGAACGGGGAGTCTGCTTCTCCCTCTCCCTTCCCGTTCGTTCCCTGTCACTCATGCTCTCTCTTGCTCTCTGTCTCTCAAATGAATAAATGAAACATATTTTAAAAAATTAGATAAAAGACACTGTTTTATAACTGAAGCACATTGCTACCCAACTATTAAAGATATCTAGATGTCCAGCCAGAAGATGCTCAGTGACCTTCAGAAGTGTGCTCTTCTCCCCAGGAGAAGACTTCCTGGGGCCATAGATGTATTTGCTGATGTTGGAACACACAGGTATTTCCTTGCTATGTGACCAGCATAACTGCTTGGGCTTATTCTGTGGTATAATAGGAAAGGGTTTTGTTTTGTTTTGTTTTTAGCCTCTGAAGAAGCTCTGTTATTGAATTATTGATTTTATGTTTCACTTGCCACTGCCACATCCCTCCCACCCCTTCCTTCTACTCATAAATCTGTGATGAAGCAGCTGATATTTTTTTACAAATCAGATCAACTGCAATTCTAGATGATTTGTAGTTCGTCCAATTCCAGCTAGCTGTTTCTTTTGCGGATTAGTTGATTGTCTCACCTCGGTAGCTAAACAGACTGTATTTATCTTTAGTTTAACAGAGATTCTAACAAAGCCACCTGTTATCTATTAGATGGGTTTCCTAGGGCTCTCCGCACTATAATACTGTTGAAAGACAAGTATCAACTGGTGCATTGGTGTTTTATACCTCAGGTGCTTGAAAAGCTCTACAGGCACTTTTCTGTTCCTCTTTTCATTCATTCATTCACTCATTCATTCATTCGTTCATGTGGGATGTCAGATTTTGTTGCTCAAGGTTTCATGATAAAGGTCACTTATAGGCTCTAATGCTTCCGATGATAGGCTGTAGGTTGAATGTTAGTCACGTTCTTCCCAAAATTAGTGACTTTAGCATTTTTTGTTCCTCTCCTGGGCTCCAGCCTACTTTTTTTTTTAAGGAAAATGGTCAAGGTTTCACCTGGCTTTTTCACACCTCCCATTCTCCTTCATGGACACTGCAAATAATCCAAGGTTATGACCACTTAGAGGACCTCTGGTTGGCAGTGGCAGATATATGCATGGGGCATCTCTAAGTCAAAGAAATTGTCAGACTTGGCTGCTGAATTAACCAAGAAGGGATGGATGAGAGAGGAGGGAGAGACATGCCCAAGAAGAGAGACATGAGAAAGCCAAGAGCACCATCAAGGTGAAGGGAAAAGTAAGCGTGGGCCTTGAGGGGCTGGGAATGGAGGAGGCAGGCACCTTTTAGGACCTACCTGCCAAGAGGCTGTTTGCCAAGCGCCCAGCCACAATTTTGTGCTAGGCCTGCAGGCCTGGCCTACATCTTTGGCTGTTTGGATCTAGCTTCCTCCTTCGGACAAATAGAATTTATGTCCACTAAAGAAAAGCTTGCTACATGTTTTTCTCTCCATGCTTTGGAAAGTTACCAAAACTGGAAAAGAAAATCCTATAAATCTCTGCTCATCCAGATCTTTCTTGTACTGAAAAGAAGCCCAGCACGAGTTCCCCATCAGGGGCACAACCTTCTCTAACTCCTCCAGCCCACACTGAGTTCTCCCTGAGAGCCCCTGCAGCTTGGAGGCCGAACCACGAAATTCAGCCATTAATCATCCCTCGGCACAGAGGGGCCTTGGAGCCAGGAAATCCCAGGACACCCGGAGGCCAGGCTCCCGCGATGCGGCCCGGGCGGGCTCTGCTCCTTCACACCTCAAGTCGTGCAGTCCCTGCTTTCCCCTGCGCGTCCCTCAAAACACAGGCTCAGTATCTATACGTTGACTTGTTGCTCTAAGGCCACAAGCGCACGTGTTGTTCTGTCACTGCTGGTTTCAAGTCACAAGAGCAGAGAGTGTGTTTCATACGGTTTCCTCCTCCCCTTCACGTGGCATCGGGGGGCTGAGGGCGCAGCACGTTGTCCACGCAGCTCTTCCTTGAGCACCTACTGGGACTTGCTACACGTTCATGCGGCGTGCTGTGTGCTCCACCACGAGTCCCGGGACACGCTGACCGGCCGCAGAGCCTTCAGGGACTCCCCTAATCAAGCCAGCAGGGGAGTCTCCTCGAGGCTCTAAACGTGCAGCTCTCTGGGCTGCACTTGCAGGGTTTCTGATTTTATGATAGGTCTGCCTTCTTTTTAAAAACATTTTTTTAAGATTTATTTATTTATAAATGATAGAGAGAGAGAGAGAGAGAGAGAGAGGCAGAGACACAGGCAGAGGGAGAAGCAGGCTCCATGCAGGGAGCCCGACGCGGGACTCGATCCCGGGACTCCAGGATCACGCCCTAGGCCAAAGGCAGGCGCTAAACGGCTGAGCCACCCAGGGATCCCCCCGGTTTGTATTTCTAACAAGATACCAGGTGATGCCGACGCTGTCAGTGGAGAGAACCACATTTTGAGAACAGGTTTGTTCTCACAGCAGGGCTACTTTAGCCTGTTTGAGAAACATGCCGTTATGAGCCTGCTTGGATGGGGTGAGACCTTTGGATGTCACCAGCGCCAAGATATTGGGGACGGGAAGCCACTCCTCGGGAGACACACGCAGAGCAGAGAAGGAAGGCGGGAGCTGTAGGACCAGGGAGGTGGGGGCCAGCCTTTCCTGGGAAAGTTTTTGTGTTGTGCTGTAAAACCTGTCTTTAAAAAAAAAAAGTATTTTAATTCCAGTATAGTGAACATACAGTGTTATATTACTCTCATGTGTACAATACAGTGATTCAACAATTCTATACAGTACTCAGTGTTCATCATAAGTGCGCTCTTAATTCCCTTTTCTTTTTTTCACACACATACACCCCCACCCCCGCCAGTGACCATCTGTTCTCTATAGTGAAGAATCTGTTTTTTGGTTTATCTCCTTTTTTCCCCCTTTGTTTGTTTTGTTTCTAAATTTCATATGTGAGTGAAATCATGATATTTGTCTTCCTCTGACTTTTTAAAGATTTTTTATTTATATTCAAGAGAGACAGACAGAGAGAGAGAGAGAGAGAGAGGCAGAGACACAGGCAGAAGGAGAAACAGGCCCCATGCAGGGAGCCCGATGCGGGACTTGATCCTGGATCCCCAGGATCATGCCCTGGACTGAAGGCTGTGCTAAACCGCTGAGCTACCCAGGCTGCCCTATCTTTCTCTGACTTATCTCACTTAGCATTATGCTCTCTAGATCCATCCATCCATGTTGTTGCAAGTGGCAAGATTTCTTACTTTCTTATGGTTGAGTAATAGTCCATTTTATATATATATATATCCCACTTCTTTATCGATTCATCGATGAATGGATACTTGGGCTGCTTCTGTAATTTAGCTATTGTAAATATAATGCTGCAATAAACATCGGGGGCATATATCCTTTTGAATTAGTGTTTCGGTATTCTTTGGGTAAATACCAAGTAGTGTGATTATTATAGCATATGGTTGTTCTATTTTTAATTTTTTGAGGAACCACCATAATGTCTTCCACAGTGGCTGCACCAATTTGCATCACCCCCCACAACAGTGCATTGAGGGTCCCTTTTTCTCCACATCCTCGCCAACACTTGTTGTTACTTATGTTTTTGATTTTAGCCATTTTGATAGGTGTGAAGTGATATCTCATTGTGATTTTGATTTGCATTTCTGTGATGAGTGATGCTGAGCATCTTTTCCTGTGTCTATTTGTCATCTGTATGCAGAAATGTCTGTTCATGTTTTCTGCCCATTTTAAAATTGGATTATGTTTTTTTTTTTTTATGTTCAGTTGTATAGTTCTTTTTCTATTTGGATACTCACCCTTTATTAGATACGTCATTTGTAAAACCTGCCTGTATTCCCGTCTCTGCCCCAAATCTACCCCCTCAAATCTTCAACACAAAGAAACAGGAACTCAGGGGAAAAGAGACCAGAAGAAGACTTCAGAAAACACAGGAATCCTGCAGAGTCTCAAGGCTCCACAGATTCTAGGACTGGAATTCGCGGCAGCCCTGGAGCCCATCTTGCCCAGCATTTCAGGAGTCGGAGAACTTCAAGGGCATCTGGGTTACTCCATGGCTGCAAGCCGAGTTTTCCATGCGTTCTTTCAGATGTAGACAAGCATTTATTTTATTTAATGTTTTAATTTTAAACACTAGGCCTTTAAAGAAAGAATGGAGCTGAAATTCCATTAACATCACTATAATCACAATGATATCATATTGTAGTAGGGTTATGAACTTTTTCAAACTTACAGAGTTCTTTGAGCTTCACCATCATTTTGTCAGGGAGCAAGGGCTGGTATTAGTTTTATTTTTCTATTGGAAAACAGAGCAAAAGAGATACACAGTAAAGCCCAGTTCAGAGCGCAGGTCCCCTAACAGCAGGTCCAGCGAGCTTCCCCCATGGTGACCCTGGGAAGGGTCTTTGTTCTTCGCACTTTATTTTCCTCTTAACTGAGCTAGCTACAGAGTACAATTCTAATTCTGAGCAAATCAACATTTAGAATAGCATTTTGGAATACTCCAGTGAGGAAATTAAATCATTTTGTCCTTTAACATCTGAATCTCAAACCCGGAGCCTTACCTTAGATCTTTCCTTTAAAATCTGCATGTCTTTTGTCTGCAAGAGGGAAGTAGGGAAAAGCGTGATCACACTTCGCTCTCTCTACATTTTACAGCCACATGTTATATATACTCTGATATAAATCTTGTAGCTAGAATATAAGATGTTCGCAGCCAAATCCCTCCATTTTTTTGGCAACACTGACCCCGTCTGTCTTTATGGTCAACAAACAAATCAACTTCATTCTAAGTCGAAATGATGGGTTTTCTAGCAACTGGAGGGCTTCTAGCACTGGCCCAGGAGAATTCTGGGATGAGCAGGACCCAGAGGCCCCCTCTCACCTAACTCACCTTTGCAAGTATCATCTGTAGTCAGGTGAGCTCAAGTTTATTTTTTTCTTTTCTTTTTTTTAAAGATTTTTTTTTTTTTTTTTGAGAGAGAGAGTGTGTGTGTGAATGCATGAGCACATAAGTGGAAGGGCAGAAGGAGAGGGAGGGAGAATCTGAGGCAGACTCCAACTGAGGGGGGAGCTGATCTGATGACCCTGAGATCATGACTTAAGAGGAAACCAAGAGTAAGGCTGCTTAACCAACTGCACCACCCAGGCACCCCAGGTGAGGTCACGTTTAAATGAAACTCTCTAACAGGGAAGGGGACAAGATCCCACAAAACCTAGGCCAATCAGGGTTTGTGGTCCAAAAGAAGAGCAGCTCCATGTTGGGGGGCAGGAGTATCAAGAGAGACCTTTGTTCTCTCGCCTTGGCTCCAACCCCACACTTACATATGCTTATATTCAGTCTCAGATGATGCACCCCAGATGATGCACCCCCAGATAATTGCAGCTACCCCTTAGTAATCCCTGACATGCCAGATTCATTTCCTCCGTATTCATTTCCTGTCCTTAAGTGAGCATCCCTGCTTCACAGGAAAGAGCACTAAGTGGTGGGTATTGGAAGCAACCTGCCCCAGGTAGTAAGCAGGTGGTAGAGTCGGGATTTGAACTTGTGTTACTGCCAAGCCTCTATCCTATGTTAGTCCATCCATTGGTCGGCCTGTGAGAAAATAAAAACAAGTGACTTTTTTCATAAATATGAATTCATGTCTTTTTATCTTTATTTTTAAAAGACATTTTATTTATTTATTTGGCAGAGAGAGAGCACAAGCAGGGGGAGTAGCAGGTGGAGAGGGAGAGCAGGCTCCTCGCTGAGCAGGAAGCCCGATGTGGGGCTCCATCCCAGGACCTCAGGATCCTAACCTGAGCCGAAGGCAGATGCTTAACTGACTGAGCCACCTAGGAACCCCAAAATTCATGCCCTTTCAATTTGAAGACTATATTCTTAGTTTTTTTGGTGTTAAACTGTCTTTTCTTTTCTCTAAATCATGATAATGATAGATAGTAGTTCTTCCTCCTCTTCCTCTTTTTTCTTCTTCTCGTTCTCCTTTTTTCTCTTTGTTTTGACTTGACCAGGAAGAAAAGTTCTTGACAGTTCTATTTTGGTTGCATGTTTCCATTATTATTTTTTTCCTTGTTACATAAATTCCAAAAGTCTGGGACCTCTGCTTTATCTGAAGTAGCTCATTAGAGTTGAATAGCTCAGCTTAAATCATAGGAAACAGACTGAGGGTCACTGGAGGGGGTGGGACTGGGGTTGGGGGGATGGGGTAACTGGGTGATGGGCATTATGAGGGCACTGGTGTGATGAGCACTGGGTGTTACATAAGACTGATGAATCACTGAGCTCCTTCTGAAACCAATAATACATGATATGTTAATTAGTTGAATTAAACAAAAAAGAATCGCTCAGCCCTGAGGGCAGGGCCACACCTGTGGCCTAGGTGACTCGCTGGAAATGTGACCTAGGATTCACAGCCACAGAGCATTTGGTTCACATTTGAAGCTAAATTTGAAATAGGACTTACTGAGGACACCTCAGTGAAACGTCGGTCGTCCCTTCCTTAAGCTGGAGCTCCTCTTTCCTTTTCCTTTTCTGGATTCTCCAAATACCTGGTTTCTGGCATCACTAGAACTTGCAAATCAGTCGAGATTCTTCGAAACAACTTTTATTGCTTCCTTACACAGTTATTTTCTTGGTCGTGTTGAAGCCTGGGCACGTTTGTTCTATTGCAAGCGTCCTACTAATTTTTACACGCGATCGGAAATTGTATGGGGCTGGGTGCAAAGTGACAGCTCCTCACCCTTGAACAGAGAGCTGCAATGGGGGGGGGGGGGAGGTATCGTGCGGGGTGGGGGGGACCAGGGAGCAAATCTGCAGGCTGATCAGCAAGCTCCCCGCGCTGACTTCACATTTCGGGGTGTTAATCAGCCGTGGGACCGAGCTGCCAGTGACCCCCGGCCCCTCTGAGCACGGTCACCCGTGGACCCAGAGTAAGCGCGAGCCGTCCACCCCGCGGCCCCGAGCCGCCTGGTCAAGCACGGCCCTGCCTGCGCGCCCCGCTTCAGGCCCCCGAGGGTCTCTCGCTCCACGTCCCTTAATTTTATGGATGTAGTAAATCATTCTCCACCGCGGAGCGGGAGAAAGCTGATTTATTAGACCTACCTGCTTGGTTCCTTGAGAGTAAGATTCCCACATTGAATGATTTTTCTCTCTTCCAGTTTTTTATTTCTCATATTAAAATTTTTTTTTAAAGATTTATTTATTCATGAGAGACGCAGAGAGAGGCAGAGACACAGGCAGAGGGAGAAGCAGGCTCCATGCAGGGATCCGATGCAGGACTCGATCCCAGGACTCTGGGATCAGGACTTGATCCAAAGGCAGATGCTCAACCACGGAGCCACCCATGTGCCCCGACATTGTTGAATTTCTGTTTACAACAATGGTTTAGGTTTTCTTTTTAGCTAGGTGATTGGTAAAAAAGATAGTGTATCAAATCAATGTGATCAATGTTGATAACATGACAGGATCAATAGATTTCACTTGTGGTGTTTATTGATATTGCCTTGAATATGGATTTTATTTTTATTTTTATTTTTTTAAAGATTTTATTTATTTATTTGAGAGACAAAGAGAGCACACACAGGGGGAGAAGGAGAAGCAGGCTTCCCACTGAGCAGGAGGCCTGGTGCGGGACTCGATCCCAGGACCCCAAGATCACGACCTAAGCCAAAGGCAGACACTCAACCACTGAGCCACCCAGGTGCCCCCAAAAGTTCAGGTGAATACACTCAAAGCATCCCTTAGTGGTTGAGCAGGGCAGTTCCAGTCCTGTCAGGCCTCTAACGATGGCTTCAGAAGGCACCAAGTTACCTTCATTCTCTCTCTCAAGTTTTTATTGCAGCTTCCTCTTTCTCAGGGCATCTTCCCCATCCTCCTCTGCTCTGTGAGAAAGGAGCAGTTCACCTCCTCATTCCTTCTTTCCTGTGTCCATTCATCCCAAGCTCTGCTGAGGTGCCGCAGACCCAGCAGTGAACAAGGCAGGCGGGGGCCCCTGACCTCCCAGAGGGTGTGACCTAGGGGGCAAGAGGATGGTGCAATGGGTTTTACCGTGCAGTGTGGTGAGTGCTGCATCTGGAAGGGGCACCCAGGGTCCCTGACCCAGCCCTGGTGAGGGGCAGTTTGGATTTCCAGAAGGTTTCCCTGGAGCTGAAGCCCAGGGCCTGGAACTCAGGGAGTGGGCCTGGCACCTGGGCAAATGCTGGTTTCGTTGATCTTCTGGAATTGTCTGGCTTTCCTTATGGGCCAGAGGTCGTATTTTTGGTAACTTTAAACTGTGGCTGTCAGATCATGGTAGGATACTTGGTGGCAGATAGGACAGAGGAAACACAGTCAGAGCAGAAGCTGGAAGACAATCCCTTAAAACGGTATATAGGGCGCCTGGGTGGCTCAGTCAGTTGGACTTAGGACTCTTGGCTTCCACTGGGGTCATGATCTCAGGGTGGTGGTATGGCACCCTGTGTGGGGCTCCATGCTCGGCCTTCTCCTCCTCCTCTGCCCCTCCCCCTGCTCGAGAGCCTGTGCTCACTCAAATAAAGAAATAAAATCTTAAAAACAAACAAACAAACGCAATATAGGTCCTTGATTTTGATATGGTAAAATAAACCCAAATGCAAATGGCAGTTCCAATGTGGATGTGTATTTTGGGTGTTGTGCGCTCTAATACCTGTGTGTGTGCTGCTCATTTCTTGTTTCTCATAACTAATGAGACCAGTTTTCATCCAAATTAACTCAGTTTTGTGAATTATAAGCATCACCTAGCGGAGACTTGATTTCCTCCAAAGCCAAAAAAGTTTAAGAATTTAGGATTCCTTGGTCTCCAAATTAAGACCAACAATATCTCTTGCTCTTTGATTTTTCTTTTTCTCTTGAGGGGAACATTACTTTGATTTATTCTTGCCATTTAAGTGTTGATGGAAGATGCTTAGAAGAAACCATTAACTTTAATGAGTTAAAATATCAATTGTGATCAAACTTGCTCTGCTTTATATTTTGTTTTTTACTCTTTGCATCCTTTTTGACATTTAGGAAATATGTGGGTTCCTAGCACAGAGTAAAATGAGACTTAGAGGGAAGCAGATGAGCACTCCATGTTTTAGATTATCTAGGTTTTTCTCCTCTTTGATTTGCATTTATTGAAATGAGATAATTGTAATGCAGAATAGTATTTGGGATCCTGTTTTCCTGGCTGCCTAGTAAGAAAGTGACCACAGGTTCAATTAGAGCTGCTCTAATTGTATCTATGCAATTAGATGTCTAGATTATTTTCTTCAATCTCTGAAAGGGAGAAGAGACTGGGAATTTCTTGCTTCAGTTAAATTATGAAAAACCACTTGAAGTAACTTAAATTGCTTTTCAGTTGTTAGAAATTAGTGATTAAAAACCTAAACAAAAGGAGCTTTAAACAAAATCTTTCTCTTCCTGACTTCTGGAATAATTTACTTGAAATTTATCCTGAAATTGTAAGAATTGTTTAAATAAACTGAATAGCTAGCTAACTAAAGCCTACCCCAATTCAATGATATTTGTGATGTCCCCCTGTCTTATTTGCCTTATAATATTTATTATCATTATCTGATTATCTTGCTTGTTCATCTGGGGAAGAAATGAAATCCGGAAGGAAAATGGATATTATTACCTTTTCTGCCTAGAATGTTAGCTTCTTGAGATCAAAGACTTTATCTTGCTCACTGCTGAGTCTGTAGCTTTAGCACAATGCTTGGCACATAGTAGGGCTTTCAGAAGTATGAATGAACGAATGAATAAATATTTCCATTTGCAATAACTTTCCCAGGTAAATTATTATTATTTATTATGATTATTATTTTGCTATTATACAACAATACTGTGTACATAATTTGGATGCTGAACCAAAAAAATAAAAATAAATAAATAAAGTGGGATAGATCTAGGGATCAGGAACCCAGAGCTCAGTGGCAACATTTATGTGTGAACTTTTGGCTGGAAATATTGGATTGTACTTAGTGTCCATTTGTTGTGTGATAAGGTGAATTTAAGTGTTTGTAAGATACTAATGGTCCTTGAATTGGTTATTGAATAGAAGGCTATTTTGTGAGATAGCAATATTAGGCCTGAAAATATCCAGTTAGTGAATAAAAAAACAAACAAACAGAAATAGGGAGTTTGACACAAAATGGGCAATTAAATTGATAGAAATGGAATTGACATTTGAAGACTTAAAAAAATTAATCACTGGCAATTATTTTTCAAAACTTTTCTTCTTTGTTTCTTTGTTTCTTTCTTCTAAAACCCAGATTACTGTATAGGATAATTCTTTAACTCAGTACTAAGGAAATGGCAAATATATTCATATTATAGTCTTAATGAACTGAAGGTCACTTTAGCAGTGTGCTCTTTTTTGATATTAGGTCATTTTCTTTGGAAAAACTTAAGCACTTTACCAAAAGAATTTCAAGATTACTCTTCACATTTCAGTGAGGATGTGGTGAAATTGTACCGTTCAAAACATGAGAAACGAAGGTTCCCGGGAGACCGCTTGAGCACCAGGTTGAAGTTACAAAGAGTTGTTAGAAGACAGAATATAGCCATGTAATTCCCAGCCATCACCACTGGATTTTCTCAGTTATTTGGTCTGGTTGCTTTCTGTGTAGCAAAGAACCTGTATTTTTCTCTCATTAAGGTAAACTCTAAATTCTGCTTTGCCATGTGCTGAATGGGAATCAAACAAGAAGAACAGAGTTTAACCTTAAGAAACTTAATAGAATTGTATATAGAGAAATGGATCTTCTTGTCACAAGCACCTAACAATATGGCAAATCATGGGATGGATTTGACTGAACAGAGGCACTTGAAATGGCAGATGCCGTGACAAAGGGCCCTCAACCCTGGGGTCCCCTGGGCTAACGGGTGAGGCCAGACGCAGGCCAAGTTTCAACGGCGTCTGTAGTTCTTGTTTGAGAGTGAAAGGTATCCCAGGGAAACACCACAGTGGGGTTGGAAACAGAGTAAGATAAAAGTGCGCAGAGGAACAGAAAATGGGACTTCTGGGAGGTAGAGGAGAGCGCTAGCAGCACAGCGTGAAGAGCAAAGTCTGCCCAGATCACTTAAGTTCAGCCAGCACTTACTCAAAGAGGGATACAAAGGGTTAAATCCACCGAAGTTGGGTACACCAGGGAGGGGAACCTTGAATAATAGTTGGCTATTTAGCTTGAGAGAGGTGAACTTGATAATTCTAAAAAAATTCTCTTTGGTTGTGAACTGTCCATGCTCTTGCCCAGAAGTCACTGCTCCAAGCTTGGTTCCTGGAAGCCCTGGTGATTCAGGTGGTGAAGTGGCTTTAGGCTAAAATGGCCACTCAGTGCTATGTCTGCCTCTGGAATTCACCATCAATACCAAAAACACAAGTTTCTCAGAATCTACCTTCTGTCTCATAATCTCGTCTCCATACACCCCTGGCTCCCCTGGTCCCCAACCTGTGCCCAGTCAGGCCCCTTTAGCTGTTAACCCCCCACAGTGCATACACACAAGCTGTGGTATTCACAAAAGCACTAGTCCTGACTTTAGGGTAAGGGAGCTTTGCTGAGCTGAGATGTTGGACACCAGCAAGGCTCACCCACAAACCAAGGATCTGGCTTGAACGTATTGATTCAAATACATGCATTTGCAAGTTGTAGTGTGCCACATGTCAGGAACCTATATGTCACTTGAGACTAGGTGAAAAATAAAATATTAAATATGTATCAGTTATGGGTCTATTGTAATGTACATGGAAGTGCTTTGGAAACCTGAATGCCCTTAACCTTTTCTTGGTCACAGACCACTTTGAGAATCTAGTGAAAAACCTATACCCCTTCCCAAGAGAAATACACAGAGTATGGTAATACCTATAACATTTTGTGTAGAAGTTCAAGAAGTTCATGTATCTTCTGGTGTCATAGATTCTCTGACCTAAAGGGATTTAGAAATATAAAATCTTATTGTTTTTTTTTAAAGATTTTACTGATTTATTTGAGAGAGAGAGAGAGAGCATGAGCAGAGTGAGGGGCAGAAGGAGAGGGAAAAGCAGGCTCCCCGATGAGCAGAGAGCCCGACATGGGGCTCGACTGGCATCACCACCTGAGCCAATTGAGCCACCCAGGTGCCCCAGCATAAAATGTTAGTAAGAGTATTCTTTTCATATTTAAATGAACAGCAGAATGTAGAATTGTACATTTAACATGATCTCAATGACATACTACAAATAGGAAAGTATACATATATATAGAAAAGACAAGAAAGACATGCACTAAGATGTAAATAGTACTTATATTTGGATGGTGAATTTGTGATTCATTTTTTTTTCTTTGAATTTGTTGTATTTTCCCAGTTTACTGATGTTTTCACCAGCTCATTTTCACAAAAGTGGCTGTTTATTGTGACCAATTATGGAAATACTGGCCAGAGCTTTCAAAAACAAATTTAAAAAGACACTGTAGTGGTCATTCTTCTGGGTGTCTGTCATTCACAGCATTTACCCGGCTCTGGGATCTCGTGATCTGTACCACAGGAATCTTCCTCCTGGTCTTCCAATTGGTGCGAGGGTGGGGGCCTGACTCAGCTGAATCAATCAGTGTCTTTTCTCAAGATCTTTCTGAATTGTAACTAGCAAGGAGCCAGCCAGTTCCTCTGTGGTGACAGAAGCTGTGAGTGAGGTCTAGAAGCTTTGAGGCAGGGCGGGGACACACTTCCTGCTGGTCTGCAATGAGAGAGAGAGTGAGAGAAAGACAAAGAGACACCTCATAGTTCCTGGTTCCAGTTGCCTGTGAGTCCAGCTCACCCTAGTCCTTCTTACATTTTGGTTTTTCAATTCTTCCTTTGATTTATACCTTTATTCTTCCAACAAATTTTCTTTTTGTCTGAACTAGTTAGAGCTGGATTTCTGGCACCTGAAACCAGCAAGTCCACACAATTAACAAAAGTACATTTATAAGTACTCAAGAATAAAATTTGACCCAAATTGTGAAATAAGTGAAATCGACAATATTTCGTGATACAGAAAGTGGCTGATTCTGGGTGTCTGGCACGATGCAGGCCAGAGGGAGCTCAAAACGCAGAGACAAATGGAGATTATTGGTGCAGATCCTTAGATCCTTCTGTTCATTTAGGAGGTAGAACTTGTCTTCTTGGCTCTAGGTAGAGACAAACAATAACGAGATTGTTCAAACCTTGGTTATAACCATAAAAGTTACAGGTCACTTCTCTCATTTATGAATATGATGCTTGGGATAAGAAATTTACAAGTGAATGAAAGATAAACGTATTTTCTAATTCAACGAGCTAGAAAACAATCCCTTCATTAATTTGGCAACGTGAAGATATCTGAGCTCTGCTAAAGAGAAACTCTCAGTGAATTGGTAGAGATACTGTGCAAGAATAATCAACTTTACAGATGAGTTTGTGCTCTACATAGCTAATTCCATTTCAACAAATATTTAACTCTGATGAAAGTAGTTAGAAATACTGGGTCATGGCTTAATTATTCTAGGAATATTTGACAATGAAGTTTCAAATGACCTGCTTAATTAAAATGTAAGTCATTTGAGCTAAAAGCTCCAACTTCAAGTCCAGTTCTGTATATAGCCTATGGAAAATTATATTTTCTAGGAGCAAATGTATGTTTCTCCTGAGTTTAGAAATGGCCTGCCCTGGATAATGTAAGCAAGGCATGATAGAGCTAATTTCACCTTTGGAGGCTGGTTAGAGTGGTAAAGCCAGAGGGAAAGAATTTTGAGTTCACATCCAAACCGACTATAAGATAATGAGACCTAGATTTAAAAAAACAATCAACATACTATAACCTACATACTTTAATTCAAGTAAAAGATATGTTCACATTTCTTGGAGGCTGAGAGATATCATTATCACAATATTGAGACTTTGAGTCATCTGATCTTCCATGCCTTCCACCTGATCTTCCATGCCTTCCATGCCATGTCTTTATTCTAGATTTGAGATTTAATGCTATAGCTATAAAATTAGCACTTTAGGCAGGCAGGGCTTTCAAACTAGTTTTAATCTCAAGTGTTTATTTCATTGTGGGTTTTGATATGAATTACTAAACTACTTTTAAAAATTGTACCAATTTTATTCCCATCAGCAGAGTATTTCATCATGCCCTCTGTTCATCCCATGCATTGGCACACTTAACTTTGTCACTAAAGTACCAACAGTAACATTACATTGCTTCACTTCAAATTTCATTGATTATTAATGAAGATAAACATTTTCTCTTGTTTCTAAGCCTTCTGCAGAGCTAAGTTCTGAGAAGTAATATGTTCTTTGCATATGTTTACTCCTTTTATTGATTTATGTAAGTTCTTTATATAGTAATTTCAATCTTTTTTCTGCCATTTTGCCACAAATATTTCCTTATTTTATCTTACTTTATTTTAAAGTAGGCTCCACTCCCAGCATGGAACCCAATGTGGGGCTTGACCTCATGACTCTGAGATCAAGACCTGAGCTGAGGTCAAGAGTCAGACCCTTAACCAACTGAGCCAGCCACACGCCCCTCACTGTTTTTACATTGTGACACTTTTTTTTTTTTTAGCCTCAGCAATTCTCACTCTTTTTTTTTGTTATTTCTTCCATTGTGCTTACCTTTAAGGTCTTTCCCTATCCCCAAATCAGATACGTCTATGATTAGTGTTCACCCATACGCTATAACATAAATCTTGTCAATTCACTGGATTGGAGAGACGTGTGTGGGGTAATAGTGTGAAATCATTTAATTTTGAATAGTATGTTTTTCTTTATGCTATTTTAAAAAGAGAGAGAAAGGAGGGCAAAATGGGAAGGCAAATATCCATCGTCTTTGAGATCCCCTGGTGTTTGTTAAGTCTGAGTCTCTGTGTAGAAGAGGAAACCAGCAGTGACTTGCCTCTGCCCTCGGAGTGCTTCTGGGCTTCAAGTTAGTGTTCTGGCCAGAGTCAGGAAAATAGCTAGAGGCCTGGATTTGCTAACAACAGCCCTAGTGCAAGTTACAACGAAAACACGAATGTCTCCTATCACACCTGACCATCAAGTGGATTAGGTGCCTGGAAATCCAGGGATGAAATGAAGGGCAGTCTTTTTGGGAAGGGAGTTTAGTGGAGGAGGGGGGAGCCTGGGGACCCTGATTTCCGGCATCTTTTGCTTCTGCCCTCCCTCTTTCCTTCCTCTCTCTTATGCTCTGCCCCACCCCCCTCCTGGCCTGATGACTTGGACATTAATTTACAAGGAACAGAAAAGGGGACATTTTTATATTTCCTCTCAACCGATTTTACGTCCATAATCCAACTTCACTGTCATTTTTCTCTCAATTTCCCTGAAACTAAAATTTGTGTTAAAAGTGGAAGGTAGAACAAAGTAAAGATCAAAGTAGGTAAAATATATGTCTTCTGGTTGAATCTCCCCATGAGAGGCTGGTGTCTGGAAATAGAGCTTCAGAAATGCCCCTAAATGTGGAACAGCTGTTTCCTATTTGTTTAATCAAACTCTTAGGCTAAGAGTTCAAGTGTTACACTGCCCTCCACTCACAAGGGACCCTGCAGTTCTTAAGTGATAAACACATCTAGTGAATGAAGGAAAATGAAAATTATTTCCCATACTTTAGCCATGGGGGCATAATTTAGACAAAAGAGCAATAGAAATGGAATCAGAAGGTTCTAGAATCAGTCCAGCTAATAGGCCACTTAACAGCCTCCTTGAGCCTCAGTTTCTATATCTAATAGCAGTCTATCCATGGAGTTGATACAGCATATTCAAAAGCACATGATCTGGAGCTCAAAAGTGCAGCACAGTATGTTCAACTGAAATAAAAGTTTACCTGATTCCTAAACTATCCAATCAAATAAACTATACTTTGTATTTTAAATTTGTGAATTCTAAAATATTCATTTAAAACTATTTTAACATATATATTTCAATGCTAAGTATTACACATAAAATCCTCTTTGAAGGTGACTAAAGACTGGACATTGATCAGAGGTTAGCTGGCCAATACTAAGAAATATTTATAATTATGGAAACCTTTTACTGTTTAATCACTTTAGTGAAAGGGAGACTCTAGGTGTACAGGTTAATCATTTTCAGTGTGAGAATGGTAACAAACGATTCCTATATTTCCTGGGATATATGGTTGGCAACTTTGTTTGAGGCTGATGCTCATGAGCCTGAGGTCAGAGATCTGTTTTTAGGCCAATCAGTTTTGCAATATTTTCTACCGATATTGGTCTCAAACAGTCTAAGACAGGCAGGTTTCTAATCCATCATCTTTGCTCAAAAAATTAACCAGGCCACCTTACTGTCTGTATGTACTTAACTGGAAGTCAAAGAAAAATTAGTGTAAAACAAAGAAACTGCAAGACCTGGAAAGAAAAGACTTGTTTTAAGAAGAAACAAAATCAAACCTGAAAACTCTGTGTATTTTGGGTAAATTAGAGCCATCTTCCCAATCTTTTTTTCATATAAAAGCACATCTAGAATATAGTTTGATTTGTATAATAGCACTCTCATGTCAACAGGAGGGAATGTAGGATGCAGTCTCAGCCGCTTGTGGCCACACAGAGGGCTGAGGAGATTGATACAATGCCCATTAGGAACCTTGCCTCTGAGGACAATGAAATCCAGGAAGGGATGAGCAAGCTCGTGGGAGGCAGCACATCCACACATCTCAAACTGAAATCCTCTGACCACTAGGGCAGCTCTCTCTCACCCATTGCTCATTTATATCACTTGCATCTCTGTCCAAGCTGGACATAGCTGAGTTAATGTTATATTTTCCTTTAGCTCCTTTTGATCTATTCAACTCAACAAATATTCACTCACCTTGTGTGGAGTGCTGTTGGTTGAAACCAGTCATGGAGCCCTCTGTAAGTTCTGTCTTCTGTGCTTCTCTAACCTCTTAGCCAACCCCTGTCCACTCCCCACACACATGTGGAGGTCTACAGAGTTTTGCCTTTCGGGCCTTCACCCATTATATAGTCAGAGGCAGAATTTCACTCAGATGTTGCCCATCTTCTCTGTGCCACCCATTGGCCAAAGCCAACTAAGAGGCAGCAGGCAGGGAGCCCAGGTGACATAATGCACAGGGCTCAATGTCTCAGAATTAGAGCCTGTGAGGAGGGGCGGTGAATGAAGGAGAGCTCTGGGTGGGCAAAGGGAGAGTAGTCAGCTCACCTGTTAACTGATTTAGAAAAAAAAAATGATTTTCTCATGTTTCTTTAATATTCTGAAGAATAGAAAGTCATTTCTAAACTACTGAGGGTCCCTCATTGTCCTTAGAATGAAATAACAATTCTTCCAAAGTCATTGGCAGTCAGGATCAGTTATATCTTGCCTTTTCCAATATGCATCCTGGCCTTGTCACTTAATGGGCTAATGCAGGCTCATTATTTAACTTCATGGAGACTTTATTTCCTATAACATACACAAGGTACAATACCTTTCTCATAGATCTGCTGAAAGATCAGGTCGTTGTGCTTCAGATCTGCCAGGCTATTTTTTATACAAAATCTGCTCTCCCTGGAAGGGGACGAATTCCACATGAAACCTCTCCCCTGTTCAAGTCTTCCCTCATCTCTTACCTTCTCCGTATTTAAGCCCCTATGCATGCTGATAAATTTTTGTACATTAAAAATATTTGGAGAGTACCCGAATCTTTTTCTAGTTTGGACTACCTTGCTGACAATATGGGATTTTTTTTTTTTTAAGATTTTATTTATTTATTCATGAGATACACACAAAGAGAGGTAGAGGGAGAAGCCGGCTCCCTGCACAGAGCCTGATGCAGGACTCAATCCCAGGACCCCAGGATCTCAACCTGAGCTGAAGGCAGATACTCAACCACTGAACCACCCAGGTACCTCACAATGTGGGATTCTTACCTTCCTCCTACATCTTTGTCTGTTTCATTGTACTCACCTCATACTTACAGCTGCAGCCCGTGGTATGGTATTGCCTGAGGGTTATTATGACCGTCAAGCCACTGCATGAGGCAACTCTTGATTATCGAATCAGAACTTCATTCATGTTGTAATTATACAGCACACTCAGGAAAGATGATCTGATAAAGACTGATTGTAAACATACTATAGTAATTTAAAAATAATGGCAACAATACGAGAGCAGGTCCCACAGCTTGGGAAAGAGAATACCCTATGTGCACATTGTGTTTTAAATACGCTAACCGAGATGATTGCCTTCTGGGCCATTCTCCTGCAAAGCACTGAAAGAAAGTAAGCAGGTGTGGGAGAGAAATTAAGTTTGGAAAGACTTTGGGATTTCCTGAGTAAATTGTTATGGCTCCGGCTCCCCCTAGTGTGCTGAACAACATGGGTACCCCAGTGTGCAAAGGCTGAGTTGAAGCTCTGGAGCTGAGCATTTTTTATCTCTAGCCACCAACCTTACCTGAACAACTTGAGATCTCCATTTTGCCACTCTTTGCTCCCCTAGTGCGTAACCAACCACAGACGAAGTGGGGCAGGTGTTCTTTATCCAATCTGATTTGAGCACCAATCTTCATGGAAGTCGTGAATTGATTCGAGGCATCCAAATAATATTAACAAGTATTTTAAAATTACGAAGAGTTTCTACTTTCTCGTGAAGTAGGGGAATATAATTACGGTGCATAAGCAATTGAATTTAAATAAAATGTTAAATAGCTAAAAAAGGTGCATAAGCAAAACTGAAAGATGATTCCTTGTTTTTTTTGATTTCTTGCTTTTTTTTACTAAAAATGTTATTTGCCCCCACCTTCTATTTATCAAAGTGTTAATCATCTGCAAATATATTTTCCTCAAGCAGGATACATGGACCACTTGGAAGACCAAACACTGAACCATAGCAGAAGGAAAGCGCCTCTTCTAATGGGGGAAAAATGACACATTAAAGCAATGTTTCTTCAAGTGTAATCTCCAGAACACTAGTTCCACAGCTATTAATGGGTCTTACTTAATAAGGATTTCATGACAAATAGTTTTGAGAGATGTGGGGTTTGGCAATGATAAACTGATTTTTTTAAAAAGATTTATTTCTTTATTTCAGAGAGAGAGAGAGAGAGAGAGAGAGCATGAGTGGGAGGGCCAGAAGGAGAGAGATTCCCAAGCAGACTCTATGCTGAGCATGGAGCCCGACATGGGGCTCGATCTCACAACAATAAGATCAACCACCTGAGCTGAAACCAAGAGTCAGACAATTAACCAACTGTGCCATCAGGTGCCTCAAGATAAACTTTTAAAGACTGTACTATTCTTCCAAACCTTTAGTGTGCTCTTAATTTTTTTTAAAGATTTTATTTATTTATTCATGAGAGAGAGAGAGAGAGAGAGGCAGAGACATAGGCAGAGGGAGAAGCATGCTCCATGCAGTGAGCCCGACATGGGATTTGATCCTGGGTCTCCAGGATCATGCCCTGGGCTGAAGGCAGGCACTTAACCGCTGAGCCACCCAGGAATCCCTTAGTGTGCTCTTAAAACACGACTGTACTGTGTGGCACTGTGAACCATACAGCATTTTCCAAATTGTTTAACACAATGATTTCTTTTTTCATGCCTATCTCAGACACTTGGTTTGTGAATGATCTTTTGGAAATATGCTCTAGATTAGAATTTCATTAACCTTCAATCAAATATGGAGAAAAAAATAAGAAAGTATGCCAGAGAAGGAAAGGAGATGGTAAATTTGATATAAGCAGCAAATAGAATGGCTGTAAAGAACTTTATGATCTGTGGAAAATTAGTTAACACCACAGATTTAGAGTCCTATAATGACAGTCCTGTAATGGAGTGAGAAGGATTAACTATGCTGGACACATCACCAGCCTACGAAATCATTACTAGATTTCTCCCCAAACGTCAAAGCGGTGATGCCATTTTAATAATGAGAAAGACTCCAGAAAGTACAGTACCCCATTCTATCGGGTTTTCAACCTTTAGTAAAACTTCTCTTGTGTACAACCTGTACTAACTGACATGGATTAGGTTCTTTATCATGAACAGGATCACAGATACACCGGGTACTTTAAAGAAGTTAGAAGATGCTTGTATTTAAAAGCCGAGTTAGAGAAGATTCCTATAATGCAGAGCTACACAAACTCTTCCCAAAGGGACTGTTAGAGAAAGCTGGAAATCCATAAAGGGGTTTGTTTTGGATAATGGCATGGGATAAGGATACTGACTCATGTCCACTAGAATGTGCCTATTCCTATTGGCTCCATTCAGATTTCTGAAGTACTGCTTTCCATGGACTCATTGGCATGTTAGGTAGCAACATGAGCAGACGTGAGGGGTTGGGGGACCAATGGACCTAGAATTGGGTGTAATTGTAGGCTCTCTTGCTGAGGACAGACTGTTTTGTGAAGAAAATGAACGTTCATCAGCCCCAAACGGATTGTGTCTTAGCATATGGGGGTCGGAGGATGGGACAAAGTTCATCCCAGAAGCAACCCTTGGTTTTCAATGGCCCTCCTATTTTCCAGCTGGGCTGATTTCAGGCATGGAGAGGTCAAGTGATTTACTTAAGCGCCCAGTGAAAGAGAGCAGCTGGGAGGTGAACTCGGGGACTTTGCTGGTGTGCAGCCTGTGCCCTAATCAGTCAACAGCTCTGCTTCCAGGTTCTAGCCCCTTCTCTAGCTGCACCACGCAGCCAGCATGCTGTGTCTGGCGCGGCCGACCTCCAGGCTGTCTCTGCTCATGACTGGAAGAGGAGGCGTGTTACAGGTCAAGTCTGAATGTTCTGGCAGCACAGTGCAAGGCAGATTGCTCCATGCCTGCTCAAAGCATACAGTGTCTGGAGAAAGCCAGATTGAAGATAGCTAAACTCACACGCCAAGATTCCAAAGGAAAAACTTAGCTCACATTTTTCCTTTGCACGGTGATTTTTCTTCCCTTCCTTTTTTTCTCCCTCCCTCCCCCCGCTTTTTTAAGGGAATCCCCATGTTTACAAGTTGAAATCCAAAGTGCACAAGTGGTCAGTTCACAATTCTGTGACCCATGAACATCTGTGGGCTCGGGTGTTCCTCGGGAATCAGCAGTGCGGGGAGCTGGGAGCCAAGCCTGCCCTACGCAGAAAGGAATTCTCTCGAATAAGTGAAGCAGTCAGGGAGGGAAGAGGCCTGGGAGCTCTCAGGGCCTGGGTACTGTCTAGCTCTGGTTTTCTGGGGGCATGTCCGCACTCGACTTCCACTAGTTTTATGATCTGCATTTGACTTTATTTTTTGAGGCAGGACCTTCTGAAACTCCTTACAGGACGTAGAATATGAATCATCATTTTGCTTTTAAGAGAAATACAACTCTATGACCTAAGAGGGGCAAAATGTGGCCCCAATCTAGAAACTCTTAGAACTTCTGTCTTTTGGGAGAAAAATCTAAAATGAAACATGTTTATTTCAACACCTGTGTCTGAGACCCTAGGTGATTGTGGGGTCTCCCTCTGTGGGAGGTCCCCAGGCCCCACACCCAGGAAAGCCACATGATGTGGCAGGTGGTCTGGACGTGGCTGAATGTGCCTTATTCTTTGCCCGGATTTCAGTCAGTAGAGGGACTTGGACTATATCATCATTCCCAAGTTTTGATTTGTTCAATGTTCAAAAGGTAATTAAACCCTCAATGGAAAAAATGATGTATTTGTGTTTGTCTGGACCTTCGATTCCTGACATATAAAACCTGGCCAGAGGACCACCGAGCCCCCACTGCTCCAGGGGTCTGGGATTTTAGCTCATTTTTCTCCTAGTCAAAGATGAGCTCCTCTGCTCTAACTTCTCTGTTATTATCTGGGTGTTCTGAGAACTTTGTCCCCACAAAATTCCTATGTTGAAGTCCTAACACCCAGCACTTCAGAATGTGGCTTTATTTGGAGATAGGGCCTACATAGGGGTAATCAAGTTACAGTGAAGTCATTAGGGTGGGCACTAATCCAATACGAGTGGTGTCCTTATTAAAAGAAGAATTCGGGTACACAGGTGAGGCTGTGTGAAGACAAAGGGAGAAGACGCCCAGGTACAAGCCAAAGAGAGGCCTTGGAAGAAACCCACACTGCCGACATTTTGCTCTCAAACTTCTAGCCTCCAGAAGTGTGAGAAAATAAATTTCTGTTGTTTAAGCCGCTTAGTCTATGGCACTAAACACACTGAGCTCTACCACGATGACTTTTCTGAGCCGTGAAGGAAGTTTTATGTGTTTTTCTTAACAGACTCCCGATACTGGTTTTAGCCAAAAACAGGCTTTTCTTTTGTAGGATATTCAAAAGACTTAAAAAAATTATTTTCTTATCAGATGTGAAGTTATTTTAGTAAAATAAATCCTCTTTGCTTTTACTTGAAGAGAATTTCATCATTTTGACCCACAGAACAATTGTTCTGAATGCTTATGGACCATTGCTCTGCCTTCTGAGAAATACTACCATCATCCACAAAATTCATTTAAAGCCAAATAGTCCACTGGATGAACTTTAACAGCACAGTCATGAAGAACTTCAGACTAAACAAGCAGCTCTGGGGTGGGGGTGGGGGGGCATGGTCTGAGTTTTCTTCAGTACTTTTGTCTTTAAAGATCACCTAGAGTCAAATGTCACGTGACTACGTTACAGAACAAATTAAATGATAAAGAAAGGTAACCATTTGCCACTTGCTCAAGGTTCAGACTCTTACTTAAAGCATGTGATTACCAAAATGGGGTTTTCTTTCATTCAGTACCAAGATTCTGATTCTTTCCTTTTACGAAACAGCCACACGTAGTTGGCATGTGTTGTCCACTTGCTAGAAAGCCTGGGGCCTCCCTGACTCTGCAAGTCCCTTTTGATGCAGCTGTGAAATTTCACAGGAAGAGGGTTTCTGGACCAAAACTACTTGCTTGGTAGGTGAGAATCACCCTGCTTTTAGGCTCTACCTGTCAGAGAGATCAGAGTACATGCTAAGAGGCATGGTGTGGCATCTCCTTCCTTGCCTGTGTTAGGGAAGATGTGCAGCAGAGACACCTGGCATTGGGGGTTGAGGGTTCTGTTGAAGCCCCCCAACACCAAACCAACCAGTGCACATGGAGGTCAAGTCAGCTGCTTGGGATTGTATATACACAACTAGATGAATTAAGGCCTAACTCTAGTTTATTTTTTCAGCCAGCTTTTTGGTGTCATCCCATTATAAGAGTTTATGGACTTAAAAAAATACATTTTTCTAAAGAAAAAAAAAACACATCTTGATGGAAAAAGTTTATCCACTTAGGAAGGCAGAGGGCGCTGTGAAGAATGGCAGGTACTTTTATTTCTGGCTCTCAACAGAATGGAAAAAAAATTAGACTTATTTATATTCATTTATTTAAATGGATAATGAATAAGTTAAGGAACACTTCATCTCAAACACAGATTGCTTTTATTTTAGCTAAGCTCATGTTTCAGTTCCATATATATTTTTGAATTTCCATCCATGTCAAACACCATTTTTTTCTTTCTTCTTAAAAAAAAAATTTACAAGCACTTTTACGGCACTCAAGGAAAGTAGGCTGAAGGTTCATAATAATAATTTTCCTTTTAAAAAACATCCATCAGACCAAAATAAAATCATTTTAATTAACTCTTTCCTGAGTAACTGAAACCTTGGAATGTGCTGAAAGGTTATAATAAATAAGGCAGTCAAAGATCAACCAGCTTAAAATGTATTTTTTAAATTAAACTATGTAAAATGTACAATATATTTCATGAAGTACAAACTGCGTTGGGCTCGGGGCCAAAGAAATGTTGTCATGTGTGCCAATAAACTGATGAAGTGCCTGGACTTTTAGGACTTGGAGGCTATTTGTTGGGACAAAATAACAGTAAGGCCCCACAAGTGAATCTGTCAGCATCTTTTGTTGTGATGTTGTCATGATCACTGCTGACAATAAATGCCTTTAAACACCCAGGTAGAAGTGCTCGTGTGAACTTACACTAGGATGATGCATTTTTAAAATGACCAATGGTCCTGATATTCTGACACAAGCAGAGAACACTAAGCTGATTCAATTTTATTTTCAGAGAATGAGCTTGCACAATATGTAAACGAATTATCATTCTTTATATGCGATTTCATAGAAATGACTCACAATGTACCAGGCCGTCGTTCTTGGTTTTGTTTTTAATATGACAGCTGTTCTCTGCATTGCTTTTTAAGGTATGCCTAATGGTAGGGCCCTGGTCCCTCTAAACAGGACAAAGGATATTTCCTCTTCTAAGAACATTTTTCTTAAGCACGTCTCTACCCCAGTTCTCTGAGGCAGAAAGGAGGCCCACCAGTGGCCAAATGCTGGACTTTGTGCCTCTGTGGTCTCAGCCTTCACTGGACTCCTGTGGGGTGGAGCCTTCTTAATACATCTCATGATAAAGTAGCTTTAGTGCACACTCGACAGGTTCCAAATGACTTGCTTTATATCTTGGCTACCATCCAATTTTAGTGAACGAAGAAAAAACTCTAGAGAGACTTGTTGGTTTCTGAAAAGTAGAAAATGTGTAGCTTGTGTAAAGTCAGTCTTATTTACTATTAAGTATTCCCAACTCACACTTTTCTAGTGCTCTTAAAGGGCTGGCTTGAGGGGAGAAAACATGAAGGAGACAAAATCTGTTGCAAGTATCCTGCCTACTGTCACCACCTGCACCCCTGCTTCTCAGTTGGCTGTAGGCGATCCACCCAGGAATAAAGGTATATTCAGGGCTGGGGGATTAAAGATGAAAACCTTTTAGAATTCGAAGACTCACGGGATCATGAATTAGTGGCAGATGATGGGAGAGAAACGGGAAGAAGAGATATTTGGAGCAATGGAACTGCACAACGGCTGCGCAGACCACTCTGGGGGCGGACAGCTACTCATTGAGCTGGTCAGGTAGTCTCTTACCGGAAGCTCTTGCTTCTTCTCTTCTTGATGTCTTAGTAAGGGTTTTCAGGAAAGAGCTGCTTCCATAGGAAATGGGGCTGTCGTTTCACTGCTGCCTGAGTAGAACTCAGTACCCCTTTTTACCCAAACCAGGTGCCTCTCAAGGGATCCAAGGTGAAAGATGCTAGTTACCGTGGGACCCAACTGGGCCGGGGGTATGCCTAGATTATGCATTGTCTGTGGAGGGCTTAGAACTTCTGCCACAGGAGTCACATGCCAGAGCTAAACTGGGTCCTGCGTTTCCAGTGAAAGCAATGCCAGGGAGAGAGATGTTTCATACTGGGTGCAAAGAACACAACCAGACCTGGTATTTCCAGAGCTGATCTGCCTCACCTACACTCTTCCTTACACAGTGAACTTTCTTTTCCCTGCAATGCTACTTTGATATCAGTCAGAATGGTGCTTGGGAAGGGAGTGTCTCAATGGAGCTTGCCATGCACCTTGACCTTCGAAAGTACTCAAGGCTCTGGATGGGTTGGGGGTACGGGAAAAGCATACTTGCTCTTTCGGAAAGATGTATGCTGCCCTCAGTGAAAGTGTCCCCTGATTCGGACCAGAAGCAGAATTCTACCCATGGGGGTGGAAACCACTCATCCAGGGGCATTCCCCCCTCTTGAGGTCCTTACCAGTCTTAGCTTCTCCTTAGATCCTTCTAGAGTGGATTCCCTGGTTTCTGAAGTGGTTTTGTATTTCTACCAAAATAGATGTCTGGATGTTACCTACCACTGAGGTAATATTTTTACAAGTCATTCTACAAATGATAAGTTACTGGGCTATGGGCTGTATTTCTCTCCCTCCTCTCATTATACTAGAGGGAAAAGCTATGTTATGATGAGATGCCCTGGGATGGTGCCATCTAGTGTACCTGGGAAGGACCCAAGGAGCCAGGAAGACACAATGCAGTTCGACAAAATAAGACCCGCAAAACCGGGCATCTCCCAATGACCCCAACATGTGGGAATGTTTTGGTCTTTTTAATGCAGCTGAGCATTAATTTAGTTCCTTAATGATTTTTCTCCCCCCCAACCCCCACAAAAGAACTTTCTGGAAAAGGGAGACACAGCCAGTGGAGGCAACACAGTGCTGGCATCACCTCTTATAAATATCTTCTAGCCACTTCTCATCGTCTTGGTTCTCGTCATCGATCGGCTCCTCAGTTTCCAGTGGAGTTGGAATAAAGAACTGGGGTCTCAGGGGGGGCCTGCTGACATGGGACTTGAGTCCAAACTTGCGCTTCAGCAAGTGGAACTGCTCTTTGACGTAGTGGTAGAATTCATACTCATATCTCATTCGCTGGTAGAGAATCTGCACGGCCTCAGGGGAGGGGACAGTCTTCTTCACGGTCACAGTCATGTTTCCAAGTTTCCTATGCTCTGGAAAAGAACCGGGTTGCACATGAGCAGTCGTCTCTAATGCTTTTGCTCAAAAGGAATAAGGACAACGCCCCGCATTACATGCCTAAGACTGGCAGCTCCTAGAGAAAGAAACTGCAGAGCTCGTGAAGAATAGAAGGGAAAAATGGGTTCCCAACAATATTTAGAAAGATTTCACCATTTTCTAGGAGTTAATATCAACATTAGTTGACTAAACATAAATGATCCGGCGTTCTTTCCATGGGAGGCGAACTATGTAATTTGATCACAATTCAGTTATAAACAAATGATACATTCTTTTGAACAGCAAAATCTACCCAGTTTCCTTTTTTACTTCCTGTTACACACATCAAGGGCTTTACTTTCAGGAGGATGCATAGGAAAGAGCTCTCACCACTTTCTAATCATCTTGTTTTTTCTTTTAAAGTATTAATATGTACTATTGACAGTTTAATTTGGTATAAAATTTGTTTGTGCTTCATTATTTCAACAGAACATCTTTATTTTTCAAGAAAAATAAAGAAGAACTACTAGATTCCTTAAAATATGATGTTAACTGTTGTGAATTTTGAATGCTTTTAAAGTTGTGGTAAATTATAACTAAAATCTGCATAGTTTTATATTAATGACTACTACTACTAATGTTATACGTATTTTACATGTAATGCCTAACAAAAATGTATATATGTATCACAAAATTTTAACCCTATTAAAGTGTACATTTCAGTGGCATTAATTACATTTATAATGTGGTGCAAACATCATCACTATTTCCAGAATTCTTTCATTGCTCCAAACAGAAACGAAACTGCACACCCATTAAACTCCTTCTAACCCTCCCCAGGTAACCTCTAATCTACTTTCTGTCTAAGAATTTGCTTTCTTAGGTACCTCATATAAATGGACCATGTAGTATGTCTTTTGCGTCTGGCTTTTTTTCATGTAGCATATGTTTTTCACGTTTTCAAGGTTCATCCACATTGTATATTTATCAGTATTTCATTCCTTTTTTGAATGAACAGTATTCCATTGTATGGATATGCCACAATTTGTCTATCCATTTATCCATTGATGGAAACGAGATGTTTCTACTTTTGGGCTATTGTGAACTTTTGTACGTAAGTATTTGTTTGGGTCCCTGATGTAGTTCTTTTGGGCATCTACAAGGAGTGGAATTGCAGGCTCATGGTAATTCTGTTTAAATATTTGAGGAACCACCAAACTATTCTCCTCAGTGGTTGAACCACTTTACACGTCCACTGCAATGTATGAAGGTTCCAATTTCCCCAAATATTATTCTATAATTCTTATTTTAATGTTAAAAAATTATAGCCATCCCAGAAAAGTGTGAATTTGTACCCCGTTGTGGTTTTGACTTTTATTCTACTAATGACTGATGATGCAGAGCATCTTTTAGTGTGCTTGTTACATTTGTGTATCTTCTTTGAAGAAATGTCTAGTCAAGTCCTTTCCCTATTTTGGCATTGGATTGTTTAAATTTTCATTTTGGAAGTTATAGTTCTTTATAGGTTCCAAATATTCTGCATATATATCAGATAAATGATTGGCAAATATTTTCTCCCAAATCATATGTTGCCTTTTCACTGTTGGTAGTTATTTTTGATGAACAAAAGTTTTTAATTTTAGTGAAGACCAATTTATCTATTTTTTTCTTAGATGGTGTTATGTTAAAGAAATCATTGCCAAACCCAAGATCATGAAAATTTACCATATTTTCTTTTATCATATATTTTAACTAAAACTTTTGTCATCAAATTGGAATAGGTATATTATTTACCAAACATAACTCCAAATGGCTGCTTCTAAAATCAGATTCATCACCTGACAAAGGCATGTCATTTTTTAGGCTTTTTGAAATACCTTCTGAAACCTCCAATAGCAATCCTAATTTCTGAAGAAATTCTCAGAAGAAAAATGGCCTCATTGAAATAAAGGTATTGTTTTTCCAACTGAGTCTTTGCAATCCACATGTGGGCATATGAGTTCTAGAATTTTTGTTAAAGAATTTGGCATAATCTCTTCTAAAACAGGTTTATGACAGAACATTCTATAACATTTATCTTCTCTGTATATATTAACTATAGCTAATCTGAGGTGAGACACGTTAACATGTCTATCCCTTTGGGTTTTCAAAACACAGAGTTTAAAAAATTGGTATTAAGGGCAGACAAGACACAAGAATTTTAAGTTAAACACTGAAAGGCACAAGAAACATAATTCACTCATTTCTAGATTCCTACAATCCCTTCCTCTTGAAGCACTCTAAATTGTGTGGCATTTTGTTATTTCATACCATAAAAAAATACTAGGGTTCTTGTGATTTTCAAATAAACTCTTTAGTTAACCTATTTGGTCCAACCTGGTCCAAAAAGAATGTAAAGAATTTTTCAAAAATACATATGCTACAATTAGCTAAATAGTTAGGAACAGGACAAAGGGAGAATGAGGGTTGGAAGTTTGGTATTAATGGTAACAGCTTTCACCCCATTTGGAAGGATCTCCCTAGAGCACTGCTCCTACTTCTTGCCCAAGTCCCTCTTTCAGGTGGGGTGGGCCAGGTACCAGGGCCAGAGGAGTTTCTCTGCATTTTGGGGAAGGGGTTGAGATGCCATCCCCTCTGGAAAGAGTATGTCTGCCTGCTGAGACTTTACACCTTCCTGCAGAGGAGGTGAGGGCTTCCAACCATGCCTGTGACTTGGTGGGCAAGTCTGTCAAAGTCAGGATGGAATATGATCAGCCCACTTCTCGCACATAGGCTGCATCTTCCCACCCAGCTCAAACTGGTAATAAAATTGACATTTGGATCTCTGCCTCCAATGTCTATCTCTCAATTAGTTTAGAACCCAGAAAAAAAAAATAGAACCCAGGCAGGGGGAAATGAGTGGTATTTGTTAGTCTCTCAAACCCCAGCATCAAGTAACATAAAATGCACATTGTGAAGTCCTAAGCACTTGGGCAAGAGGTGGGTTGAGAGTGCAGCCCTAAACTTTCTAACAACAGAGAATTTAACATTGTGAGCTGCACTTCATTTTCACCAATCTTCACATCCATTCCTAGTTATAAAGCACAGAGTAATATCTTCATGAATTTTCATAAGAAAAACTGTCACAAAAATGGGCATCATTTTAATAACGCCCTTCAAGTATTTTCAGCCATGAGTTTCCTGGGTGAAAGAGAAAAATGGCACATCCCAGGTACTCAACTCAGGCTTGATCAGGGAATACACTCCAGAGTAGAGGCTCTTAACTCTCCTGAAAACCTGATTAAAGCTCATGCTCGGAAAGACAGGGAGCATATACGGGCTTCCAGAAGCCCATATATGAATATCTTAGGCAATTTCTTAAAAGAAATCAGACTGCATTTCCTTCTACGATCTTTCATATATCTTATTTATTCTAGTAAGTATTAGTTCTGGTATGATTGATAAATAGTGGAGTTAGCTATTTTATGTGTTGGTCAGGTATATTATATAGTCATTCACACTGCAACAGCAAAAACAGAAGGCCTTGTATTTACATTTTATGAAAAGGGAGGGGTTAACAGTGCCTGGAACTTAAACAGAAGGCCCTCCTACCCCATTTTGGAGGAAGATCCAAAGAAATAAGCATTGTGGAACCTACATCTTTGAAAAGAAGTGATTGAAGATCTGCTCTATTGCGGGGCCTCAAAGCTCTTTAAAGTTGAAACACAATTTTCCTAAAAATGATACACAGCAAGTGTAGTCACTGACCACAAAACCACCCAAGAGAAGCGCCCCCTGAATTGTTATCCTAGAACCAGGTAACCTCTTAGACTAGCCTTCAAGATAAACTGGAGAAGATAAAATGTCAAGTTGCTGTAAAGGGCTATTAACATCAAGCCAGCAAAATTTTGGAAGATTTAAAAAAAAAATGATAGCATGATGGAGTTACACATTTCCTTCTTTGATTAGGATTAGGTAACTGGGTCAATTGCTATAAAGCTACTCCTAGGTCATTGCAGCAAAACTCTCTTCCCTGCATGCTTTCCTCTAGAGCTGAGGATGGGTGATTTGGTGGGTGGGCAGAGCAGGTAACCGTCTGTCAAAAGTAACAGCGTGTCATTCAAGGACAAGTGAAAAGAACCAGGTATATCCACATCATTAATTAGCTGATTTGGCAAGGAGTGGTGACGGTCTCAGCTAGCTAAGCCTGATCTGTTGTGCTGTATTTTTATAGGAACAGCTACATCGAATGTGTGCTACAGTTGTCCTAGTTTCCTTCTAATTGCTCCCTTTCAACTCCCCATACCCAGACCTCTTTCTCGGCCTGTCCTTTCAGTGTCAGTGCTCTTGGCTGCTGGTCTAGCCCTCCCCTCCTCCCTCTTACTCTCCAGTGGTGTCATCTAAACCCTCTACCCTTAGTTTTCATACCACTGTGGACACAAAATCAGAAGTTCATAGGAAATGATTACAGCTCCCCACCTCCTTTTGTTTCCCATGGAGCTGCCAAATTTAAAAGGAAGGTGATTGATACTGCCAGAGGATGGTGTCATGGTCAGAAATAAGTGCTTTGTTTTGTGAAAGGAGAAGCAAAGTTCAGACTCAACTAATACTATCATGAACATCTATTAGAGGTTTGGATTATGCCCATATGCATGTTATTTTATTTAATATTTTCAATAAACCTATGAGGTGTTCTGACCCTCAATTTTGCAGATGCAGGGGCGGGGGGGGGGCAGTGTACAAATTCTGGGAGATTAAATGACTTACTCAGGGTCACACTACTAGTAAGTAAGCGACGGGGCTGGAATCTGAGACTGGACCTCCATTTGTGTTGAGGTTTCCACTAAGTACTGGGCCATAACCAGTGAAGCTTTCATGAGCCTGCAGAAAATTATCACCTTCACATGGAAAGACTAGAGGGAAGTTTGCCTTGTATAGTTAGTAGAGAATTTTTAAAGTCACATTTCAAAGGCCTATGGTTATGTGTCTTGCTGTACAATAATCAGTGCTATGGAAAAGTCATTCCATTGCTAAGTGTCCCATATTTTTGTAAAATGCCAGACTTTCCCTCCAAACAAAACAAAGCTACGTGAACTGTGGAATCAGCCTCTCTCCAGATTGCCATAATAGCAGTTCTAGAGGAAGTTGTTAGGATTTTTTGGAGGCTGTTCTTATTTCAGCCACAAGACAATCATGCTTTAAAAAGCTATTCTTATTATTAGCATCCTTTGGGAAGTGAAGTAGCCCTTGTTAGGTGGGCATTTGCTGTAGAACGTAACCAACAAGAAGTGAAGACCTACCCCACAAACATTCTTTGAAACTAGCAGGAACTGAAAGATGACTTCAAGGGGCTCATGTCTCCAGTCCCCACTGGTGAACACTTCAGAAGGAGGAGACAAATTCAGGGCTCTTTTCATGGAAGCAGGCACAGCAAGGAAGCAGCCTCAGATCTGACTGGCAGGCTGTGTTATTTGGCCTGTGAGGTATTTTTTTTAGAAATTGACTAAGTTGTTGTAAGCCTTGGTCTATTTCACATGGAAATCTGGATCTCTGGCTTGTCTCAAAGTGAGGCAATATTCTTCTAGAGCTGAGTGTGGCTGCCCACCTCCCTCCCCGAGAGAGGCCAGTGCTCTCCATTTTTTCCAGACCCCAAATGCCAGTCCATTCTTTTATGTTACCTCCTTGGTTGCTATAAAAATTTGAGTTTTATGCTTCTGCCTTAAAGATTTGGAAATTCTGGCTTTCATGAATCTAGGAAGCAAGTCCTCTATGTCAAAACGAAGGCTTCAGGTAGTCCTCATTCCTGTGTCCAAGGTTGTCTCCCTTCTTTTTTCCTGCAGATATTTACTGAATATCTTATTGCTCCAGACATGAGAGTTATGAGCAGTGAATGAGACTTTATCATCATGAGCATCATCATCAACAGGCGTTTTTGAGAGCTTTCTCAGGGCAAAGAATGTGAGAATTCTAACATCCTTCCAAAAACCCCAATGAAGGAGGCTCTCTTATTATCACCATTTTATAGATGTGACATTGGAATTTAGAAACTTGCTCAAGTTCACACAGCTGGTAAGTGGAGAAGCCAGAAGTTGGGTCTGGACAGTTAGTTTGGCTACTGAGCCCAGACTCTTGACCCCTCACGTTGTTTATGGCTGAATGGGGCTCAGGGTCTTAGAGGAGAATCCCTCCTCATGAGTCTGCTCACGATGGGAGCGAACAGGGCATTTTATTCTGGCTGCTTTGATGGTGTCAACATTTCCTTTCCTCGGTCAGAAATCATGAAAAGACAAGCCTAATGTGCTTATCTCCACGATACTCTGCATGGAGCTGGGTCTCTCATAACCATTATTTGACTATTTAATTATGAAGATCTGCTGTGTGTGCAAGTTTGAGCGTAGGGGGTAGATCTGTGTATGTGTGTGTGTGTTTCAACCAAAAGATGGAAAACTTTTAGGAGGCCTCTGAGGCACTATGAAACTTCTAAAAAATTTCCCCCCCTAACATCCCCAGCATTGCATCTAGTTATTCTCCTAACAGAGCCTGTTATGCTGAGAAAGCCCAGGAGAGAGGTGGCTCCCATCTATCTTTGTATTTCCACAGCTCAGCACCTAGGGAAACACAGCACCCTGTTCACATGCTTGTTGAGGGAGTGAAAGGAGCCAAGAGAAGGAAGGGGGTGTTGTCAGAACCACAGAAGGCTTGGCTGTGCCTGTGATGCAGACATAGCCAAGTGGGAACGAAGGCAATATTTGAATGTTCTTAATAGCAAATGCCCAAGAGGCCCATGATTGCTGGGTCCTTAGCAGGAAGCAGCCGACCCTCACATCTGGGATTTCTCACCTTCCACTGGGGTCTATAATTTCCAGTGTTTAGCTTTTTGGTCCACTTGCCTTTTTGGAATGATAGCGCTGGCCAAGTCATGTTTTTCTGCTCTTGTACTTTAATTAATCAATATATTTTGGCAAAGAGAAGCCGGGGTTTCAGGATGTTTTTTTATTTTCCCCCCATTTTTCTTATTTACTTTTAGGGAGTGGCCAAAGACTCCCCTTAATTGTTTTCATAATTGCAGAAGATTTCCTTAAAGTAGGCATTGGTTTTTGAGCTGTGAAGTGATTAAAAGGGAAAACCAACCAATTAACCGACAAAAACCAACCTCTGACCTTTGTATTTCAATAGCAGAATAAAGATTCTTTTTCCTTATAGACATGTCCAAAGTCACCAGAGTCAGGACTATGTGAGGACAGACTACGCTAGGCTCCCAGACTCTGTAGGGTCTCTACTACCAGGGACCGTAGCCCTGAGGAGTGGTAGTAGAGCCCCCACGGAGTCGTTATGGCCCTGAATGGGGTTCCTTTTTATACTGCTGACCCTTGATAACATAAATATTTATAGCTGGTCATCCAATGTCAGTAGGGGAAAAAACCCAAGATGATACTGAAATCAGGAGATGGCTGAGTTGAGTCAGCTTTCCACATCATTAAAGCTTTATAGATAGTGGTGCAAACAGCTCAAACCTTCCTCTACCTCACTGTCCCTCCACAGTTCATCAGAATAGCATGCCCTTCTTTGCATAGAGCTCTGTAGATTCATGTGTTTCCTCATGGCCTCTCATTGCCTCACACAGTCCTCAGGGCAGCTCATTTTACCTATAGATCCCGAGCACTTGAGAGGTCACAAGACTTGCTGAAAGGTGTTTGACTAGGAAGTGACTGTCCTGAGACTAGAAAGTAGGCTTTCTGATTCCCAGCCCAGTGCCTTTTTGCTATATCACTGGCTGTTAATTTCCAATTGAGTGGAAATCTATAACCACCCACTTCTCCTTGCCTTGTGTGTATTCTGGCATTAAGGGGGTGGGTTGAAAAGAAGGGCTTGAGTGTTCTAAGTCTAAGCTTTGGTAAGTCTGGGAGGATCTGGTGAAAAACTTGCAAGCCAGCAGAAATGTTTACAGACTGAAAGTGACTGTATCTTTTTCATTTTTGGCTCCCCAGCACCCAGCCCCACGCCTGTTCCATAACGACTGTCAATAAAGGTTTGTTGATTTGAAAGCTGTATGTTAAATCCATCTGTAAGACTGGATTAACCCAAAGGGCAAATTTTGGTGTTGACTGTACATGTGTTGTTTTTGCTAAATTCTTTCCTTAGTTGAGGGTCCTTCATGAGCAAACTTTCCATTTCTAGAAATCAGAGCACTTTAGGATGGGCTGATACAAGGGTTTAGGATCACAGGGTGCTCTGGAGAGGTAGTAGTATTTGCTTTTCTTAGCCATTTTATTGGAGAACACTATATTATAGTGACAGATTGCTTACATACACTTGGCGAAGCTTAAGAAATACTGTGATAAGGGACATCTGCCACAAACGTAAATACCTATGTAGGAACATAATATATACCACAACCTCATCGCTAATGAGTTTATGTTGTGTATTATTATTACAGCCACTAAGTAAAGAAACTCAAACATGGATGAAGCAACAAGGCATTGGTGTGACCTAATTTTGCTATATTAACACTGTTTGATTACTCAATTTGCCATCATTTTTGGTACTTTTTCAGTGCCACCTTTCCATTTGCAGAAGAAATATTTCACTTAGGACTTAGGAGTAAGACATTCATTCAGATCACATGCACTTGATCCAAGTTTCAAGGGCTTTGCTATGGATATAATTTGAACTGTGGCTCTTTGACCACTCTTGAATGCTCCCTGGAAGAAGAACTTCAGGCAGGATACAGGGATTATCCCTGGAAAGCTGGTGTCTCAGGGAAGGGACTGCATAGGAGAATTTCTATAGCCCCCTTAGACACACACCTACACTCAGCACCAATCGCATCCATCCACTCAGAACACATATGGGGTGAAGGCGCTAAGGCTCAGTTTCCCAACTCAATGCTCTTCCCAAGGCACTCCTAGGCAAATACTGGGAGTTTAACTTTTGAATGTGATGATAAATATCACTTATCAGTAGCTCATTTGTATGCAAGACTGAGCAGTGACAAGCACAATGCCTCCAACATGGCTTCGAGCTGAGGCCATGAACGGATTTGGCTTTACTGCCTGAGATCTGGACAGTTTTGCAAAAGCAGTGGCTCTTTCTACCTCTGCTGCATTGACATTATATTTGGACTGGTTCATAATCTTCAGAACTCTCAAAAGTCCCTCTAATATAAATAAAAAGGAAATCACAGACCTGCCCCATGAAGTCCCCCTTCCCACCTCTCTTCATCTGTCAAACAGGCATAATGGAAAAACGATGTAGCCCTGGCTCTAAGCCAAAGTAAACAATCTGGAAATACTGTGTAAACCCAGCTGCTGCACTGGAGGACAGAGGCCTCACTTTATGACCTTCAAGATGGTTAACCATATGCAAAATAACAAAACCTCACCGCGGGCTTGCAGTCTGTTCTGATGCTGAGCTGCTTTGGGCATTACTACACTTGATCTAAGGGAATGCACACTCCACACCGACCAAAGCCCCCTCTCCCCATCAATCCGGTCCTGTTTGAACCCGGTCCAGCAGAGATTATGTGCAAGAAAAGAATACAAGTTGAGTAACAACCAGAAGTGGGGCCAAATTTTACCACTGGGGGAAAAAAAAGGCATCATCTAAAGATAGGTATCAAATTGTCAGCTTCGGGGGAGTTGAGGGGTAATCAACCGAGAGGCCCTGCTGTTAGAATCAGCCCTCTGTCTAAAAAACTTCTGGTTTCCTCCTCTCAGATGACATCCAGAAATGTCCAGCACACAAGGGATGAGGCGTACTTTCTCAGGTGACAGGTATAATGAAAGCCACGGTCAGGTGCAGCTTGCTGGGGTATTGGTGAGTGTGGGGACAGCGTGGTGGGTCCATCCCAGGGCTACTCCTGCGGAGCCTCACATCAAGCTGGCTGCTCCCGAAACCGTGTGAACATGATGTTTGTCACAGATAGAGTAAACTCATTTCCTGAATTATATAGGGAGGCCACACATTTCAAACACAAGCGGCTCCTTCACAGCTGCCTCCACCGGAAATGAATGTGTGTCACTGCGGCATGCAGCGATGTGCTGGGCTGAAAGAGCCAGCGTTTGATTTGCCATGTGGATGATCGATGGCATGCTAAGACCAGCTTCTTGGAGGTATGGCAATTAGAGGAGAAAAGAACAAAAAGCACTTCATGGCTGATTGGGTGCTTGGGGTTGGTCAAGTAAACAGAGGGTAGGGTTTTTTTTTTTTTTTTTTTCAATCTTCTTTTTAGATCTGGAAATATAATTAATTGAAAAATAAATTGAGCTCACTTGGAATTTCAAGAGAACCTTTTTTTCCATGCAGCCAAGGGAAAGTTACATGACTATTTTTTTTTTAAATGCCTGTAAGTGCTAGGCTCCTTTGATGAAAGAGAATGAAGCCTTTTTTAATGCTTCCAATTTGCTCTGAATTTTGAAAGCAGGAGCACAACAAAGGGAACCAGGAAGAAAAAGTAATTGCCCCGTGTTGGGTGAGTCACAAGGGCTCCCAAAAGCCAGGGCACTGGTCCCCTTTGGGAAAGAATGGCAAGCAGCCCTGCGAGGAGGCACGTTTTTACAGGAACCCTGCATGGTCAGGTTCTAACCTCATCAAATCTTGAGGTGAGGGGCTTCCTGGTTATTTGCCCAGGTGCTCCAACCCCACACTACTTACCCTCAGGATCTGTCAGAATTGCTGGGGGTGGGGGCCAGGAGTGGTAGTGGTCATTTTCTTACCCAGCTTCCCTTGGCTCATTCAAATCCGCCTCAAGCACCTACTAGGCACCAAGCATGATTCCAGGGAACAAGAGAACTGCTAGATGCTAGAAACACAGGCCCTCTCCTCCAAGAGGAAGAGTGAACAATAAAGAGAGAAACAAATGTAGAGTCCTTCCGACAGCTCTCCAGACAATCTGAAAAACCCATCCTTAAGAGGAGGGAGGAAAAGGAGGGATCAGATCTAAAAGGGGTGGGCTTTGAGGGCTACCTTTGTGACCTTCTGTTGGGCTGGGTGACACCTGGCTGGACAAACAATGTGTAATGAATCCCCTGAGCAGCCTGACACCTGGAGAGATGGGGCCCCTGGAACCTGCATTCTTTATTAGTAACCCCAGGTGATTTGGTTGCAGGAGCTGTCCAACCACGCTCAGGTCCTAAAGTTTGGAATTCACCATGTCAGAACTGGAAGAGGTGTCAGAATGGATCTCTTCCGGCTCAGACGCAGCATGTGTTGTTGAGTAATCAGCTGGAGGCTGCCTCAGTGCCCCTTGGGGTCTGCTGGCTCCAGCTCCCCACTCTCCTTGCTGCCCTGGTTCACTGGGCAGAAGACAATTTACTCCCATTTCTTTTCTCCCCAACTTTGACATTATGACCCAAATGGTCAAAAAGCTAACCTATTCCTTTGAAAGTGTATACAACCCTACTTATACATACATGATTTCGCCAACATAGCATTTGGCCATTAAAAACAGTGGCTTGGGCGTAGGAATGGCAATAACAGAGGGCTTATTTTCACAGCAACACTTGAACCAAGATATTTGAAAATATCTACTTAAAAACACCTTATTGGAAGACTTACTATGGCATTATTAATAAAATGTATTTCTTCATCGCAAATACGTTTTTTTTGAAATTATTGAGAAATACATTTTTATTACTTTTCAGACTTTTGTTACTTTGTTTGGAATCATGTTATGGTGAGTGATGAGGACCTCCTGATCAAATGGGCTTATTTGAACAAAGAACATTAAGAGAAACACTAGCCCAGTAGTTCTGTCCAGATTTCTTTGGCATCTGACAATCCCATAAGCTCTGCTTTTACCTTGTATGCAAGATTCTTCTTCTTTCTATCCCTCACAGTCTGTATGGTGTTAGTAGGTCTTACATACACACACACACACACACACACACACACACACACACACACACTTCCTTTGACAGGGAAAAGGCCCTCTCTTGGAATCACTCTGCATTGTCCAAATCTAGTCCTGATGATGTTGAAGCCAATTGCTGACACCACAATCACCCTGGGCACTCCAAAGATGGCAAAATGCCCACAGGAGAGCTCTTTGTCTCATTTTAAGATGTTGTTCCATTATTTTTCCTCTCCTGTGTTTCATTTAGGCCAAGCTACCTATCTGGTTATGTATAGGGCTATCATAAAGTTCTTGAAGACTTTATAAGCTTTTAGCTTTAAATCTTAATTCTTAGGTAACTTGAAATTTAAAACTTCATTTTCTTTCTGGTTATGATGTACATAAATATATACATACCATATAGACACATATACTTACCTATATATGTGACACAGACACAACTGCAAATATTAGAGGGTAAATTCTTTGGGAAAAGATTAAAAAGATAACATGGCTTTAAATCAAGCCACATTTATTACTATAATAATATATTCCTTTTAGTTTTTTTTCCTATTTATGTGAGTGAAGTGTAAAATAGATCTTTGCTATACTGTTTATTGAGTTTTATATTCTTTTAAACATTAACTGATCATAAGCATTTGTCTATAGCATTAATTACACCAAGTCATATTTTGCAGGTCATATAACCAGTCTGCTACTGTTAGATAATTGAGTTGTTTTTTTAGTTTCTATGACTCTAAATAATATGAGATAAACAACCTTGCTCATAAGTGATCATGTGCCTTTTTGCTATCTCCCTAACATAAATGGGAGTTTTAGATAGGAGGTGGTGAACTTTCTTCTCATAGCTTGATAAGGGTTTCGATTCTGACAGCTTTAAGAAGACATGCTTTACTTTCTTTTGTCAGAGATCCTGAAATTCATGTAATGCAATTTTTCTAAACTTCAAGACATTTTCTTTGATGTTACCTGACATTAATCTAATTGTAACTTAACTTACTAAGTCTTAAAACACACAGGGCTTTTTGAAGATCCTGCAACTACTGCCTGTGAGAATAGAAAGTACTATAGCACTTAATATGGGAATATAGTTGCTTGTAAAGCATTTAATGTGCAAGAAATTCTTGGTAAATTATACCATATGATGTCTATAATGATAGTGATTAAATTGTTGCTCATTCTTGGGATTCTATGACCTGGGAACTCACACAGGGCTCCCACAGAACTTAGTTTTTTTCCTTTGCATTGTTCATTCTAGATACATTTTCATTAATGAAATATAATCTATTTCCTTGTTGTTGTTTTGACATTGTATTTATTATAATGATCAGCTTTGATGAGTAAACCCAAGGTGAGTCCTAATCACCAGCAACCTGGATGTTTTCTCTGGAATGTTAAACATGGTAAGATTTTGATAAACCCTTGGAGGGCTTTGAATGATGTAGCTGTTCATGGAGGCCAAACATGTAGATAAGTGAGATATTTAACCTCTTGCCCAGGCATTAAGAAGTCAGGTTACTAAGAGGTGCTACTCAAAATAACCATTCCCAAGTCAGGAAAGTGTGAAATGAAGTTCCAAGGATGCTGTCAATTCCACTGGGAAAGTTTGCAATGCTACTTTGAAATCAAGTTTATGTTATCTGGGCAATCTATAGCACACTGGTAGGGCCAGGTCTTGGGAAGATGTAAATGAACAGTCCTTTTCTTCCCCTTGCTTATCAGATTTTCAACTGTATGTTCTATAAGACAGGGCATATATCTAAAGTTGGTCCAAATGGATTTTGCTTGGAGCAAAACCCTAAGAAAGAAAAAGAAGGTGAAACCTCACCTGTCCATTTGTATGGGTGGTCCATTAGTTCAATTAAGGAAAGTATAACATTGATAGGCTCATACCAGTAGATACCAAGACCATCTGAGCGGAAAATGCTTGGGTGCCATGGCTACTGCTTTAAAGAACAGTGGCAAATGCTTGATATAAACATTTAAATACTGTAAAAATGTTCCAGACATATTAACATTTACAAATGTAATACGGCAAGAACAACAAATTTTTTTCACAATGTTTTTGAAAGATTTGGTTGTGGTATAAACTCATGTATCTGACTGGAACTTGCTCATAAAAGATGGCAGGCAATAGAGGTTGCAAGTTTCAAAAAAAAAAAAAAAAGAAGTTGCGAGTTTCTAAGAAGATATTTAAATAATTAATTGCCTTTGGGTAGCAGTTGTTCTTAGAAAGAGATGGTAGGGGAAAGGTGTTTTTACTAATTAGAAGAGAAATATAAACTTTCTGGTGAGAAAAAGCTCTTACTTCTGATACATGAAAGACAAAAAGGGAGGAACATTGGGGTAGATTGTTAGATCCATAGCAGCTATACATGAAGACAGTCGGGGGTGACATATTGTGTTGAACTTCTACAGCCAATGGCTGAGAGAAACTGCAAAAATCTGTGATGTTGGATGGAAGGGAGAGGACAACTGCCAGGGGACTTCTGATGCCACATGAACCTGACATTGTGTAGCTGTGCACCGGCCTTCCTCTTAGATAAGATGGGAGTGTGACGGGGGTGGGAGGGTGGTCCTAAAAAGAAACAACCTACCAGTGATAGAAAGGCCAGGCTGGGGATTAGAAGCAGCCAAGAAAGAGGTGCTAATGTTTTTGAAAAAAGAGGCTCATGGGTATCATGAGGTTCCATCAGGATTGGTTCACTTTAGAAATGGTGTTAAAGACAGGTGGGGAAGGGGGCAGGAGAACAGGATTGTTTGAATGACATTCAAGACATTCTTTAAAAATTTGTTCAAAGGATGGAAAATCAAAGATGTTTGAAGGAGAAAAATCAACAAACGGAAAAGCTGTAACCCATTACATTTTGGTTTTATTGGGCCATGAAATGAAGTTTCATGATGTTCTAAAAACAACAACCTAACTGTGTAAAATTGAATAAGTGAATTGGCATTAAATCCATACCGTGTTTTCTTCTCATTTTGATATAATAATAGAAACTGGTTCGTTAGGTCACAGTCCTCTTCTTCAAATCATACACAGTTAAGGAAATATTTGAAAACTTTCGAATTGCTCCTACATTCAAAACCATACATAGACAGGCTGGTTGATTTATGACTTTCCATTAACCTTTACTCTCTAATGGCTTTTACCAAATGATTTATTTACTCGGTCTATGCTGAGGTAACCTCCTGGCTGGACTGTCTGCAATTCTTACAGCTCAGAGGCTGAGGGACCAAGTTCCCTCACTAACACATCTCTTGAATTTCTGTGTGGCCTGTGGGTTCTCGTACAGAGGAATTAGGAGGCATGGTTCAGTTTTAAAATATTCCTCCTTCCCCGCCAATTCTCTTTGGAAAAATGAAAAAAAAAAACCCAATAACAATTTCTGACCTATTGGATAATGTATATGAAATAATAATAATATGAAATAATGTTATTTCAAGTCTTGGCTAGCTCTATGGCTCCACTTCACCCTTCTCTTACGTTATTGGCCAACTTCCTTTCTTAGATTACAAAATGAATCTACTAAATGCCACCTAAAACAGCAGGTTTAAAAAATTAGACCTGAATGAAATTATTAGCTTTCCCATTAAGTATTGGTGTCCCCTCTGATTCCAGAATGTACGATGTACATGGTATCTGGAATTGCAAGAGATTATAAAGACTGTGCTAGGGTTTACATGACCTTCTTGAGTGGCTCAAGGAGGTAATGCGGTTGACTATCAAAGGTTGTGGAACATGCTAATAGGAATTAATGTGTCCCCCTTGAAAACTTTTACATCATTTCTACCAAAAAAAAGATTAAATTCTAATTTAATGCTATTTAACTCAATTGTCACTTCTTGGGTTTTACTAGTGACAATAAAATGAAGAATTGGACGCTAGTGAAAACACTTTCTCTCTTTTCTGGGGAGATTTAATCCCACCTTCCTTTTCTGAATGTTACAAAACTTCTGGAGCATAAGAACTTGTCTTCCCCTCCTTCTATTTTTATCCCGCAAAATCCAAAGCAGTAGAGGCTGGGAAGCTGCTGGGCATAGTGGGGAAGGGGTGAGACTAGGACAGAGAATCACTTCTGCTCTCAAATTTTGCTAGAGCCCTGGGAACAGGTCATGAGAGGCAAGTCACCATTCCCTCTCGCAAGTACATGGCAGTGATCACCGCCGGGCTTAGGCTGACTGTCCCCGCACTTGTTTTCTGGACACCATGGCTGACTGTCCAAAATTGACATAGATGTAAGCCCCAATTCTTGCACTTTTTCACTCACAGCATGCCTTGCAGCAATAGTACAGCAATGATTCCCAAACATCATGCCCTCTATGCATTTCCAGAGGCGTTTAGATCCAATTCTTTGGTAAGTTAATGGTTGTAACTAAGCACATAACTCTTTCTACACACTTAGAATGTTTTTGAAGAAATTAGTTTCCAGTTCCATATAACTTCATCCATTAGTGCATTTCCTCATTGAATAGACATATGAGTGACTATTTTCTCCTACATACCATTAATACGTTGACATACATATACTGTCAAACGCTGAAATCAGTTGACTTCCAAGCTTCTACTTTATAGCAGCAGATAATGAATGTGTCATTTCCATAACTGTCATGGAAAACCCCCACACATGCCCTTGGGTCTACAGACACAAAGGTCAACAGAGCAAATAGAATGCTAGAATTTTAAGAGAAAAAAAATCTGCCCTTGAACATTAGCATAGGATATTTTCAAGCTTACTGATACAGCCTTTAATCATAGCTCAATGGTATTCATAAGTAACAAATGTGAAATATTGTGAAAATACTTGAAAGCCAGTAATTCTTTTGAACAAACTAAGAAGACTTAATTAATATTAAATTGATTTCACTAGCTGGTGATCATATTTATTTCTGCTAGATTATATATTTTAATAAACAATTTTAAAAATAAATGTTACTGAATGTCAACTCACTATAATTTTAACAGCAAATATATCACAGAATATTTTGCTATTTAAATAATTAAAATAACAGTGATAGGATCCTAAAATAAATTTTGAGAGGTGCTCATTAATCACCTTTTTGTTCTATATGATAAATCATATACTCTTAGAATTTTTAAGACTCCAACAAACATTTGCAGCAATTAGACTGGAAAGGATTCCCATTCTTGTTTTGCTGTTTTAGAAAAATAAGCCGTTTTCCTTGGATTGTTTGTTTTCTTAAATTCCATTCCCCGATTCGTTAAATCCTTATGAAAGCCAAAGTTGTTGACATGGCTGAAACAAATGGCTTTACTGTTAACCAGATTGAGTCTTTGCAAGCACTTTATTAAAGCAGTCAATTTTAACAATTTTAACTATTCAAGTCTTTCTCCCAGAAAAATGAAACAAAGTAACATATCCAGAATATCAATGAACACGTCTCCACGGAGTTTCTAAGGTTTCTGAACGTTGGCTTCTTAAGAATTTAGCAAAATAAAATTTGCTAGAATAGGGCAGCCTGGGTGGCTCAGCGGTTTAGCGCTGCCTTCAGCTGAGGGCGTGATCCTGGAGACCTGTGATCAAGTCCCACATCAGGCTCCCTGCATGGAGCCTGCTTCTCCCTCTGCCTGTGTCTGCTTCTCTCTCTCTCTCTCTCTCTCTCTGTCTCTCATGAGTAAATAAATAAAATCTTAAAAAAATTATTTAAAAAATTTGCTAGAATAGTAGGTTTTATTAACTACTCCATTTCAGATCTTCATGTTTTTGGTTTTTGGTCCTTACCTGGAGAGGCAGTAGAATGGTTAAGAGCAAGAGATATTAAAAACCCAGGCCTAAGTTTGAGGGCTGGCTCTGCCAATGACCAGTTTAGTGGTCTAGGAACATTAAGATCCATTCTAACTTGTCAGTTTCCTTATTTGTGAAACAGTTATAACAACAGTATCTGTCTCCTAAGGCTGTTATTGTGATGAAATAAAATGATACATCTAAAAGGCTTAAAAAATATCTAGGACACAATAAACTCCTACTGAGTGTTACCAACGACAACAATTTCTATCATTATTACCACTTTCTCAAACCCTGCTCTCTTGGCACATCAATATTCTGCAACTCAAATGGAAAAATGCTTATCTTCTTAATTGAAACAAAAGAATGTAAGTTTAAATTTAATTGAAACAGTAGATAAATTATACTTCCTGCAGCTACAGACATCAAGAAGTCAAGGAGCTTTGCTGATCATTTGGTGAAAGTAAAGATTCACATCCTGTGCAGTATTCATGCACATTTGTTGATAGACTTTCCCCACCTACATGTCACTAACTTTACAAATTCCTCAAAGTGCATCTTGCTTACTAATAGCACCCAATCCAGAATTGATTATATAATGTTTTAAATGTCAAAAATATATTTAGGATGTTTCATGTATTTCTCTCTCCCCCCAACATTCCATTTGGGTAGGACTATTTTCAGTCTCTTTTTTCTTTTGTGGTGTTTTATCTGGGCTGGGCAAGTATAAGCTTTCAAAAAATAATTCATGACACTTAAAAAAAATAGCAAAAAAGGTAAAGTCTTGTAAGAAACTCTCCCCAACCCATTACTATCATAGATGGGCAATTTAGAGAAGTACGATGAGGTGGCAGAGATAGAAATGACAAAGCGTGACCCTGAGAGATCAGGAGTGCTGCCATCCAATTCTCTGCCCTGTTCCTGGGGTTATGTAATTTGGCCCAAACCAACTCAGACTCACTTTCTTCTGGCATGCCATGCTACGTAACGAAATGTGAAATGCACAAAGGATCAATTTCAGATTGTGTCAAAAGACCCAACAGTACCCAGGAATTGGTGTTAGGAAAATCAGATCCATTCCCTGGTCTTTCCCTCTTCTGTGTTGGCTTTCCTATTTCTTCCAGCATACTAACTACTACTTGGTGAAGTCCCCTGGGTATATAGAGGGTCCTGCCTGACTTTCTAGATCTTTTGCAGCCAGCCGAATCCCCCACACAAGAGTGTGGCTGAAGGTGGTTTTGGAGTTCTCTGTTCTTTTTTTTTTTTTTTTTTTATGATAGTCACAGAGAGAGAGAGAGAGAGAGAGGCAGAGACATAGGCAGAGGGAGAAGCAGGCTCCATGCACCAGGAGCCCGATGTGGGATTCGATCCCGGGTCTCCAGGATCACGCCCTGGGCCAAAGGCAGGCGCCAAACCGCTGCGCCACCCAGGGATCCCGAGTTCTCTGTTCTTGAACGTGGATGTTTCCCTGGGAATACGGCTGGGGAAGATCTCTGGCTCAAGGTGGGATCCATATTCTGCCACAGAGACTCTGGTCTGTGTCGGGCGGTGACCCTCACTTTCACACTCACCCTCCAACACCAGCACCTGTCCCTGGGCCGCCTTCCTGATCTGTCTGCACACCGCAGCCACCTGCTGTGCCCAGGCTTTGGGTTGCTTGCACCTTCTGGCCCAGCTGCCACCTGGGCTCTGGCTCCTTAACTAGTCTTGGCATGTGGGCTTTTACAAACACTCTAAACAAGGTGGGAAAAAATTAGTAATAGTCAAATAGTCACACTATAATCCATCAAATGGGAGAAAAGGCCTATCAATTCACCACCACGTTCCATTTTCATACATCTCCTGACTCTCAACATTTTTGTACAATTAATCATTCCTTTTATAAAAAACGATCAGGATCAATGTATATCAACCAGGGGTGTGATAGTAATGGTTAATACATTGTCAAAAAAAAGCTTGTAGCTTTTATTTTTGGGACTTGATTTCGAAGAAGTTTTAAAAATATATTTTATTGAACAATATTAGCAAAGTCTGAACTGTAGTCCTGAATAATGCTGTTGTCTACCTCTCAAAAAGGATCCTCATCAGTCAAGAGGGAAAATAAAGAGGCAAATGTCGTTTTAACATTTCCTGAGAATCATGCTATGGAATGTGGGGAGGTTGCACAGAATTTGGAACGTCCACACTTACTGAACTTAATAAACTAATGACCTCAAGATACCATGGCAGGAAGAGTTTATTGGGTGCCATCTGTACTGCTCAACTAAAAACAAAGAAGGGTTGCATATTAAATCTCAGTCCCTGTACATGGAAAGAGCTGCAGAGTGAAAACAGTTAATCTTAATACTATTACAACTTGAGGGGAGGAAGGCATGTCAGCTACTGCAGAGTTACCTCCATTTGTTTTCAGATTCAGGATAGTCATGCTGCAATAAAAAAAAAAAGCCCCCTTCTTCATGCACTTCAACCATCTTAAATATCTGCATGGTTGTCTGCAGGGGTCAAGGATTCAGGCATAGGAAGCCAATTCCTATGATGTGGTGTTTATACCATGGTTCATATGGTGAGATAAAAATTTCAGGACTATTAAAGAGTTAAATGCCAGAGATGGGATGTTAGTATTTCAGGACTAGAAACCCTCACATCATTCCACAGCTCTAATATACACCCAATAAGGGCTGTGTGAGTGTGCATGCGTGCCTGCCTACATGGGTGTGTAACTAAGGGATTGTTGGCTAGAATTTGGAAGGCAGTTTGATAGAATCCGAAGGAGAGTTGCTGATAAGATGTTAGAAGTCTTTAGGGAGAGGCTGGTGAAGTGACAGAAAGCTAGAGCCTAGATTCCTTCTGCCTGAATCTATGCTGCCCCCTAGAGAAGCATGTTCTTTATTTGCCCCTGGCTACTGTGTGTGCAGAAAAGCATGGGGAAGAGGACAGAAGTTCTGTGAGATGCTGCTATGCTTTGGTGCTCTAGAGGGTGTCGCTCCTGCTTCCTCCTTCACATGTCAGGCATATCTGACCATGCAATTATTTTCCTAAAATTCATAATCCTTTTCCAAAATTAAAAATGCTTTTAGATAATAGCTGGAAAAGAAATAAAATCACTGGTAATCCCACTGCCCAGAGATACAGCTAATGACTATGAACACTTTGAGATATTTCTTTTTTTTTTTTAAGATTTTATTTATTTATTCATGAGAGACACAGAGAGAGAGAGAGAGGCAGAGACACAGGCAGAGGGAGAAGCAGGCTCCATGCAGGGAGCCTGATGTGGGACTCAATCCCGGGACTCCAGGATCACACCCTGAGCCGAAGGCTGAAGCTCAACTGCTGAGCCACCCAGGCATCCCGCTTTGAGATATTTCTATTTCATTTTATTTCTGTGCTTATAGGGCTTTTCTAGTAAAATTAGTATCCCACTTTATTACTACTTGTTATACATTTCCCCCTACTTCATGTCCCGTCATATTTTGAGCAATCGTCTATGTCATTAAATGTTCTTAAAGACATGATTTCAATAGTTGAGCCATGTGATAGCCTTCAGTTGATTGTACCCAAATGTATTTAGTCATTCTCCTATTTTTAAAGTCCATTTTTGATTTGCAGTTGTAAACTATACTGTGAAGAATATCCTTAGGATAGTCTGTATGCACTCATCTGCTCTTCTTTTTCTAGAATTAGAATGACTGGATCAAAGGATGTGAACATTTTTCCCTAGCAAGAAATCAAGGAATGACTTAGATTTAATAAACACAACCATTTATAACATAAAATTTAGTGTTTTGACAGCTATCTATACATGCAAAACCACTGGCACAGTCAAGATACAGAACATTTCTACCAGTCCGTTGGCCATGATGTTCTTTAGGCTCTTCATATATATTATCGTTATATGCATTATTCTTTACCCCAGGTTATACCAGTTTGCCTCCCTAATGGGGAGTCTCCTGAGAGGCCATTTTTCTGCACATTCTGCACTCTCCCCACCACCAAGGACTCTCATATTGCTTAGTGATAGTCCATTTAACAGACAATAATAGTTTAATAGGAAATTAGGTCTCATTGTAATGTGCATTTTCTAGATTATTAGTGAGTGTGGGTTTATTTTTAAATATATTTTTTCGTTGGCTATTTGTGTTTCTTTTTCACCATTCTTTTCTGTTGGTGTTTTGCTTTCAGATTTATAAAAATTCTTTTTATATTGATAAAATATCAACCATATAGCTTACATTGTCACAAGTGTTTTTGTTCATTTAAATGTTTCAGACATGTTTATTTTGAAGTTTTACTTAAGAATATTCATTTTGTATTCCCTTTTTATGCATGTAGTCCCTTCTTTTCCATGGTTTTGTTTTCCATGGTTTCAGTTACTCAGGCTAACCAAGGTCCAGAAGCAGATGATCCTCCTGACATATCATCAGGCCAACAGCAGCTTAATGATATATCATGATGCCTATGTCATTCCCCTCATGTCATCTCATCACATAAACATCTTACCAGCTTACATCATCACAAGAAAAAGAGTGAGTATAGTACCATAAGATATTATGAGAGAGACCCTCACTTTATGTAACTTTTACTACAGCATACTGTATACTTGTTCTATTTTATTATTAGTTCTTGTTGTTAATCTCTTACTGTGCTTCATTTATAAAATAACCTTTGTCATAAGTACATTTATATAAGAAAAAAACATAGTACATATAGGGTTTGGTACTATCTGTGGTTTCAGGCATCCACAGGGGTTCTTAGAATATATCCCCATGGATGGGGGGCGGGGGGGCTACTGTATGTGTTTTATTGCTTTTACACTCAGTAAATTCTTAGCAAAACTACCTTTGCAAAAATGGTCACCCATCTCTTCTTCTATTTCTTTTGTTTTCATAAAAAAAAAAAAAAGAACTCTTTAGGACGCTTGGGAATTTATTAAGGCCCATGATATAACATGAGATTCTTTTTTTCCATAAATATTTAGCCTATTATTTCACACTACTCTTCCTTCATAATGATCTTTAGCATATAGCATATCACTTTTTACACTAGCACCTGGTTCTCTTCCATTGACTTGTCTCTCTGAGCTTATGCCTTTACATCATTATATTAAAACCAAGAGCTTTCTCATATTTTAGAATCCTGTAGGGCAAATCTCTTCTTATTTCTTTCAAAAAAATCATGGGCCATCTCACATGTTTATTTTTCCAGAAGAGTTTGACAATCTATTTTAAGTTAGAACAAGTTTTCTTTAAATTATATGCTAATTTGAGAAAAATGGCATTTTTACAATATTCCACATTCTGATGCATGAACATGTTTCTCCTTCTTGCTTTGCATTTCTGCACTGGTGTATGTCCCCTAAATCAGGCTTGGTGCCCACATTTGAAGAGAAATTCTGAGATCTCTCCAAGTTAGAACTATCGATGAAAAATCCTAAGATCGATTAGAGTATGCTACACAAAAATGGTGTAGAGGGGTGGAGAGCACAAAAGATTTAAGAAAGCCAAGAGAATTTTTACATTTTGAAATGCCTATTAAATGGTTATTAAAATGTGTTTCCATGACTTTCCCTAATGAACCTTTGTGTTAAAAATCCTAGTCCTAGCACACAAAAGAGATACGGGCTATGATCATGGCACCGTCTTACATATACTCTTATACATAGTAACTCTTCTTCTTTTCTTTCTTTTTTTAAAAATTTATTTATTTATTTAGAGAGTGGGGGGGGGGCAGAGGGTGAGGGAGAGAGAGAATCTCAAGCAGACTCCTTGCTGAGTGTGAAGCCCCCTGTGGGGCTCGATCCCAGGACCCTGAGATCATGACCTGAGCTGAAATCAAGAGTCAGATCCTCAACCACTGAGCCACCTAAGCACCCCTATACTCTAACTCTTTTTAAAGACCTCATGTTCATTTGACATTAGCAACTACTAGTAGTACTAGTAATACTAATACTATGACTAAGTATCAGCACCATTTTTTTTTTCCCATTAGCTTACTCACTCCATTTCACAGATATGTGGAAACAACGCCTGGCTTCAATTTGCATCTGAGATGGGGTGTGTATGTATTTTTACTCTTGGTTTATATTAAAAATAAACTAGCAGAGCAAATGGGAATGTGCCACAGGATGTGGTCAGTCAACTTCATGTGACCTCAACATTTGCATTAGAAAACAAGTCTAGCTCTTGACTTCCAAGGTGATTTTCAAAATAATGCAGAGGGAAAATAAATCCTCCTTCACTCCAAACAGAGACACTTCCAAGAAGTCAGGCTGCCCAGATCAGGAGGCACTAAATGGACAGTTTCCCTACCACAAGAAAAGCTGAAGCCAGTGGAGGCCTCATGCCATACACCACTTCGAATCATGCCCGGGAATACTGGAGCTTAGCAGTAGGACAAACAGATTTTGGAACAGTTGTTTTGGTGTTTCCTTTGAAACTCAAAGACCAGACTAGCATGAGCACTTACTACAAATCCTGCCATACAGGTCACTGAAAATCAGGAACCAGATGAGATGACATAAAAGTGCCTTGGAAACTGTACATGTGCACATGAGTACATCATCTTCATGAATCTTCAGAATAGCTCTGGGAGGTTATCATCCTCCTCTTTATATCTCAGGTTGAATTTGTACAGGTGTTCAAGATGTTTTGAAAGTTATCTAGGAAAGTCTAGAATTGAGGACCCCTACTCTTCTGCCATCTTGCCTCTGGACTCATCCTCCTCTCTCAGATGAGGAAACAGAAGCTCAGAGAGGTTACGGAACTTGCCTGGGGTCAAAGGGCTGCTATGAATTCGAGCTAATTTCAGAGCCAATTCTACTGGCTCCAAAGCCCATGTCGGTAACCTGTGGCCTGAGACTGCTTTCTCATCTCAGGAAAGAGAAGAAAACCTTGCTAATAGGAGGAGCATTTGTGAAAGAACAGTTGTTAGCCTTCTACTAGACTGTTGAGGTCAAGGTGGAATAAACCAGGCCCTCAGAGGCTCAGCTAACTCCTCAGCCTGTGAAATGGTATGGTGGCCAGTTGACTGGCTGAGGGGCCAACTTAGAACACCAGCCACGTGTTCCCAATCGAAAGAAGTCTTCAAGCCTACTCTTGTTAACTTCCAGGAGAGGGCCATTACTCATCAGTGGATTTTGTGCACCAAGTAAAACTCCAGGCTGCATAAATAGGGTTGTAATTATTCTCTCCAGACCAACGCATGTTTTTTTTTTTAACGCATGTTTTAAGTTATGTTAGAGTTCTCCATGGATTTAAGAGGAAGATCTCTTTCCAACTCTCTGTTGAATACTTCTTGACTGTGGCCTGTAAGAAACAATAGTAATTGAGAGACATATGTCTGGCCCCCAGTAATCTGAAATCAGTGAGTCATAGTGCCCCTGGGGACCCTCACACACACCAAGAAGCACTTCCTGGAGAATGCTTCCTGTACCTAGCAGGGCCGGGCACACAACAGGTGCTCAAAAATATTTGCTACACTGAATTGAGTTTGTGAACAAAATAAATCTCTTCCTCATACTTCTCTATAGTGCTATGTGTTTAGTAAACTGTGAAACTTATTAAAAAATGAAGGGAAATTGACAGAAAAATAAGGAACACAGGTGTACCCCTCCAAAGAAAGGCGTTTCATTAAAAAAGATGGATTTCAAATACATAGGTTTCTGAGCCCCAAATAGCGAATGACATCCCCTAACGGCCAGGAAAGCCTGTCCATACATCCGCATGTTACCTAAAGACTCTGCCTTGGAATTGAGCCTCAGAACTCTTAACTCTCTCTGAATCAGAAAACAGTACCAGATTAGTTCCACACCTAATAATGGATGGTGCTTATCAGCTTACAGAATTTGACACACTGTTGATGAGAATGATTATTTCAGCAATGCAAGCTCACCACAGGGTAAAACTTTTTTTTTTTTTTCTGTTTTGTAAGACAAAACAAAACAAAACACTAAGTCTTTGATGCTGGCATATTGGTCTTTTTCATTTGGGTGGATTCCTTCTCACAAGTGTTTCCTGCCCCACTTTAATCTGATATCCAAAGCACGTGTTACTGGAAGAAATTTTGGCTATTTGTGCCCAAAACATTAGACTATTGAGGACATTATGAAGCAAACTTGAAAATGACTTGGATCTATCTTCGGAGCTCTCCAGATGCCTTACCGCCTTTCGGCGAGGCCCAGCATTCTTGTCTCTGGTGGTATTAAGGCTGGAGCCACAGGCATGTAGCAGACGCCATTTCACCAATAAATCCCATGGCTGGACGAGATATTGATGGCACCATGCATGCTTAATACCTAGTTCTACCTATGGATAGAGAACTCTAAGTAACACTCCCACCCACCCTCATCACCTTCAACAAGGAAAACGTGAAAACTTAGGAAACAACAGATACAAATTGTTACTTAAACACCATGTTTCCTCGCTGATACTAAGGAAAAAGGGAGTGAGAGAAGGGGAAACTATAACCACAATACCATAATTGAGGCCACAATATGCTACCGTATGTCAACAGAAGCCAGATACTGACAATAGGGTTGTTTCTTTCTTTTTTTTTTTTTTTAATGGAAAAACATTGGCATTTTAGAAGAATATGCTAATATTTCTTAAGGGTTAGGAACATGTAGAAATCGCAGGCTGAACAGAGGGAACTGTTTAGCAGAACCCTCATGAAATTGATTTAAGTTTTACGAGGAATTAAGTTACAGTTTCTGACTCTGGACCATTAAAACCAACTATTCAGCCAAAAATGTATTTGGGATTTAACATTTTCTTTTAGAAAAACATCTTAAAAGTGACGTACTCTAGTCACTTAAAGGCTGTGAAACTCTATTTTAACAATATGATGGGGCCCACTTTCAACCAAAGCAAAGTTAATAATAATATGGTCTAAGATCAAGACTAATAACACATGTGGTTTGGTATCTACTTATAGACACTCTGGGAGTTGTGTGGTCTTTCTTGATAGCCATAGGGGCTGATTCTGGGTTGGTGAAAGTAAGCTAATCTTCCATGGTTAATGCCAGGAACCAACTCACATGCCCTATTATACTTAGGCAAACAATATCCTATGCTATAATGTGGAAATCTAGAAGTAGGGCAGAGCCAAAAATCACCCTGAACAAACACAAGACTTCATCACCACTTGGAGCGTCAGCTCTATATTCTGGCTCTAAAGAAGATGGCCACCCTCAGTCCACTGGGTCAATTCCTTTGACTGAGAGCCAGCTCAATAGTCCTCTTGGTTGATCTCCATCAGATCAGGCCCATCTGTGTCAAGGCTCACACCCAGGGGGCTCACTCTGCTGTGGTAGGGTTCACAGCTGAGCTGGATAGGCATGTTGTCAGACTCTCCCAGAGACCAGTCATTGGAAGGGAGGATTTGGTAGACAGTGAGCTCCTCTCAGGAGAACCCCATTAGACCACAAGTCTATGTAGTGGTTGTGCCTGGGTCCAAATCCTGGTGCTATATGACCTATGGCAGGCTACTGGGATAAAGAGTATATTACCATACCCCAAGGCAACCAAGATTTCACCTCATGTCTTAGTCGCTATTGTGATAAGGGGAAGGAAGCACCAAAGATGCAAACTAATGAATTGGCTTAATGACCAATGGAAGTTCACATCACCTCCCTATATTTCTGGTGCATTAAATTTATTCATAAAACAATGTATTTTCTCCAAAAAGTTATTTAAAATCATTTTCAGTACATGTGATAAAAAATATCTAAAATGATTTTTTCTAGGGAATTTCTTTATAAAATAGTGATGTGTCATATATATCTCTTTAAACTTTAGTTTACTCAGCTGTAAAATGGAAATAGTAAAAGTACCTATGTCATTGGGTTATTCTGAGAATTAAATTAGGATGTCCACATAAAACACTTATAAAATGCCTACAATACTAATTCAACCAAATTTTAGTGGGTACTCACAATGTGTATAGCACTGTTCTAAATGCTACTCTTACCATTATTAATAGAAATTTCCGTAGGCAGGATAAATTATGCTACTGTCATCTATGAATACCTTCATACTTCTAGAATAATTTATCAGTTCTCTGAACAGTGAACCATATGGTAGTCTAATCTGGGGAGAGGATGGTTCAGGTGTCAAGTGCCAGTAGTGTGGAGGAGGCAGCTTAGGGTATGGGAAAGGTGAATAGGAATATTGCAGATCTGGAGACAGGCACAAAGCAGGAGAAATCTATCTAGAAAGATGGATTGGAGGATGCATATCAGAGACTTCATTTATTCACAGTAAGGATGTTTCATTGTGGTTATGGGCAAGGCATGACCGAGAGAGGGACTTGGGTCTCTAGTTACGGGGAAGGGGAAACAAAACTGAATGGCATCCAAACAATGGCACGTGCATTTCACAATGACCAGAGACCATCACCAGTAATCTATCATCATGTAAAGAGTCCTCATGATTAAACTAAAGGCTAGCACAGTGGGAGCTTCCTTTTCCTCTTCTTGAGGGACACTCCCCAGAAGAGCAAGGAATGTGGACTAGGGGACATAAGGCAGGAACACCCCAGCTTTCCTTGGCTATGAACCTCAGAATGCCATTTAAAGCTTGTAAATCAAATTGTCCAGATTTATGCACCTATCTCTGTGCCTCTCTCTCTGCTCTCCTGTAGGACATTCTAGATCTAGCTCACTGGGCTAAAGGTCTAAGAGGAAACTTTCTTCACATACAACTGCATCAGCTGGAAAAGAGCCCTCCTGGAGGGGAGCATAGGGGCAGTGGTTAGCAGAGGCCCCAAGGAGGGAGGAACTCAGCCACAGTGACAAGTCTCATGACTATGAATTGGGTTAATATCTATAAAGTGCTCACATGCTGCCTGGCCCATAGCAAGTCTGCTAATAGCGTTGGCTAAGTAAATGACTCAGTTGCCTTTCCCTATCAGGAAATTTCCTTCTCTGGGAAGGATGGGCTTTCCTTATGTTTGACCACTTTTGTACAACCGATGGCTACCCAAGTTCTTATGGGAATGTCGGACTGTATCTCAGGGTGAGGAGAAGCATCGTGCATCATTCATTCACGGAGCAAAAAAAATGTTTCTACTATAGCCTATGAGTAAGACACCGGAGATAGGGAACTCAGTTCATAAAAAAAGAATCTGGGAAGAGGAGGTCTTGGTAGTCTTTACCGGAATGCTTCTGAGCCCTTAAAAAAGCTGTGCCATGGAGCTGAGTTCATCAGCCTCCGGAGGAATGGCACAGCCTCCTAATGGGGATGCATGCCAGAGAACAGCCTGAACCAAATGCCTTTCATGTACTGAACTACATAAAAAAGATTTTACTTTTATAATGCTTATCTGCTAATATCTGGAGATACTTTCCAGGAAAACATACAAATAAACATGAGATCAAAATAATGGAAACAAAGAATTACACAGATAAGAATTAAAATTCTGTGCTGAAACTGTATGAGATATAAATGGAATAAAACTAGGCTTCAATAATCTATTTAAAAAGTGACTTAAATATCTTATAGTTAAGGTTTGAGTTATTTGAGTTGGAAAGGTAGAAGGCTACATGAAAAAGAGACAGTATCAAAGTTTTTCTCATGCTCTGACTGGCCTTCAGATTTAGGGATTGTGTGGAGAGGACATCTGGTCCCTTAGTAGGCCCTTCTACGTGTTTGCCCCAGAAATGCTCGGTGAGTAACTGTGCTTTATGTGGTATTCCCCAAAATCTGCCAGGCAGGGGTATCTGAAAGGAGATAAGGATAGGAAAAAGAAATCCAGGCAGACATGTGATGAAAAGTGTTCCAGGGGTGCCTGGCTGACTCAGTTGGAAGAGCATGCGACTCTTCATGTCAGGGTTGAGTTTGAGTCCCATATTGGGTGTAGAGATGACTTAAGTAAATGAATTTTTTAAAAAAAAGTGTTCTAAAGTGTTCTATAGTAGTTGTCATGGGCAATTAGGAAGGTAGGTGTCATGGTCCCTGTCTTCAAGAAGCTCCTACAGAGCTAATGGCAAAAAGGATGATGCTTCTATTTCATACAAACAACTTAGGCTGTGTAAGCCCTGCCCAAAGGAGCCACAGTGACAGTTTCTTCTTGATTCCTTACTGTTTAACTGTCCCCTCTTCCCACCAGCCTCTTTTTTTTTTTTTTAACCCTGAGCATGAAAGTGGAGGCCACAAAACATGGTGGAGAGAGCACAGGTTTGGAGCCAGACTGGCTTTGCCCCTCGCCAGCTGTGAGATCTCTGAGACAGTCCTTTGACTGGACATTTTTCCTCCTCTAGCTTTCATACCTAGCTCGTCGTGCCACTCTGACAACACCAATGTGCATGTAGAGCACGTGGCATAGTGCCTGGACTTGGCCAGGCTGTAATACACCGTGGCCACTCGCAATCCACATTTATTAGAGTAAATGTAGACGATGTGGAAAAGTCTAAAGGAGAAAACAAAAGCTATCTAGAATCCATAAGTATAATTAACAACTACTGATCTGTTGGTGTCCTTTTTCTTCCAGTTTGTTCTTCTAAGCGTATTGTGTGTGTCTGTATGTGTACTATAAACATATATAAATACTGTATAATATAAATATGATATTATGTCTGATTTGTCATTGTTTTTGTTTTTCACTAACAATTCTTCCAAATAAAATACCAATAGCCTCATGATATTTCACTGTATTGTTGCAAAGTCACTTATTTAATTTCCTCCAAATGTTAATATTTCTTTTTTTGCCAGTTCCTTCATCCAACAAAGACAGATAACCTGGTGGAGAGGACAGTGCTCACATTTGTTCAAGTCCAGACTCTGCTACTTGTTAGCTGCTTTGAAAGCGAGCAGATCTTATTTATCATCACCAAACCTCCAGGCCTTCATCTGGAAATAGGGATGAGGAGGATTTATACCTAGTTTCCTAGGACTGCCATAATAGTGCCATAAACCGGATGGCTTAAGACAACAGAAATGCATTCTCTCACCTTTTGGAAGGTTAGATGTCCAAAATCTAAGGGTCAGCAGGGCCATACTCCCTCTGAAGACTCCAGAGAAGACTCTTTCCTGTTCTTTCTAGTTTCTGACTATCCCTGCTGACAATCTTTGGTGGTCCTTGGCTGTGGCAGCAAAACTGCCATCTCTGCCTCCATCCTCAAATGGCCTTCCTTCTTCCCTGCGTCTGGATATTTCTTTCCTTATAAGAAGACCATTGGATTTAGGGTCCTCCCTAATCCAGTAGGACCACATATTAATGTGCTTGTATCTGTGAAGACCTCATTTCCAAATAAGGCCACCTGCACAGATTCAGGGTTAGGACTTCAACATATCTAGTTAAGGGACATAATTCAACCCAAAACACTACCTAATAGAGTCGTGAGGGAAAAGTGAGCCAACATAATTCCAAAGTACTTTGCTAACTGTAAAAGTGCTATCCTAATGTGAATTGCTACTTTTAAAGGTTTTAAGGTCAAAAAGGCACCAGCTTTAGGAAGGCAGAGTTTCAAAGTATCATACCTCTTTGAGTTGGGGTGTCTGGCCATTACCTTGGAGCAGTAGTTTGAGTTTTGAAGCCAAGAAAGCAAAACCATATGGAAGAATCATGGCACTTCATAAGCCTCAAATGCCTTAGGTACGGTCTTGTTGACTGGATGACCTTCCAACTGGCAGCCCACAACAGTAAGGGAATAGACAGCAATGTTTCTCAAACAATCTCTGGCTTATCCCCCCATAATCTATTTCAGTTTGATGCTTTTATAAACTATAATATGAGTGAGTTTTGAGAAAAGTGATCACAGTCATGCCGAATTACCATCCAAGTTTCTAAAGCCTTACTCTCAATTCCTGCCCTTATCTTATCATGAGCTGGGAGCGAGCAGCTTGAGGACTGGCACTGGTCCCCGGACCACACTTTGAGAAACAGTGGTCCGCCACAGCCAGGGCCACTGCAGAGCCAGGGGCCCTGCTGGAGCCTGGTCACACTCCCAGGCCCCTGCAGAGGGCAGCTCACGGATTCCCAGCCTCCACCCCCATTCCGGGGGGCATGCCTGGCTGGGGAAAACAAACACACCTCCCACACCTGAGTCCCAGTGTTTTCTTTGAGTTTGTTTTCCCACTGACTGACTTTCCCTTCAGTCTGGGCTTTAAAAACAGCTTTCTGAGTGAATGCAGGCGAACTCAGCAGTCCCACACCACGGCTCATATGGAATGCATTTAGAGAGGGGGAAAAACTTGAACAGAGTGGTTATACGATTTTGAACTGGCTCGGACATGGCGTGGCTGGAATTTCAGAGCTGGCTTTTGTTTGCATTCGTCATGAAACATTTGTTATATGAGCTGCTGCTACTGTTACTAAAGCAGCTGCTGCTGAGAAACCCCCTCAATGGCTGCTTTTCTTTGGGACTTTAGCTGACTGACAGCGTTCACCAACTGAGGGCCTCGACTCTCCCATCCGGATGCCTTTGCCACTCTCCTTGCATAAGTTAAAGGAGACACATCCCCCCGAAGTGACACATGACAGCATACGAAATGGAGACACCTGTTTCCGCCAAGTTCCATGGAACGTGATCTTTGGGTGGTCATACGCTCTGCCTCTGACAATGAGAGTGTCTTTTTATCAGTTCTTAGAATTTGCTTTATCTCCCATCAAAGAGATCTCCACTATGGCCTTGATTTGTCTTCAAGGTAATTTTTCAAACAGTAGTTTGGAACTTCATTGTAGTAACATCATAACATCATTCAGTAAAAACCCAATGGAATTTAATTGATAAATTACCATGAAGGGGTCTAGTTATTGGTTGCTTTACTTTAGAAATCCCACCAGTACTATAATCCCCAGATACAGCTGCTAAAGATGGTGTGATGGTCCAAGTCACATTGCGGCTACGTAATGAGAGAAACGGCTGTAATGTACCTAACATAAAACCAGTAGCAGGATCTTAAAGTTCAGGTAGTTAGAACAAGTCTTAGCAACTGCAGTAGGCTAATTACATGCCTCCAACTCCTCTCCTTTGAAAATCTACAGTGACAGTGAAAGATCATACTCTTATCAAAGAATGCAAGGTCCCACGGAGAGCTGGAAAAGGATGTCAAAACTGGAGAAGGATACTGGTGGAAAACAGACCTCAACCACTTGCTGGGAGATGAAAGCTGATGAAGGAGGACACTGGATGAGGCAGAGCAGAGGAGCACACCTGAAGTGTTGCAGTGAAGACGTACCTCAGGGGACATGAGTTCTCTTTGCTCCGCCCCTGAGAGACAGAGTGGGGTGCCAGGTGTCTCAGATGGGAGAGCTGGATATGAGGTAAGCAGTCTGGGTATGAAGCAGTTGGGCCTCAAATTCCCTCCACAGCTGCATGCAGCCAGGTATCTTGCAATGATTCTCTCTCTCTAAGGGAAGTTCCTCATATCCTGGGAACTGTGGGATTAGTCTCCACAGAATTTGGGCAGAGGCTCCAGACTAATTTGCTAACCCAGAGGAAAGAAGGGAAGAGTGCGGGCTAATATAAGAACAACCAAGTGAATGTTGCATTGAACGTAGACCTTCAGCTCCTGTTCCAACACCAGCCACCAGATGTTCACTCCACTCTCTTATCCCACCTCACCTCCCATCCCCCAAGCAGATGTTCTGAGAATTCTTCAGTGGGGAAACTGAACAAACTCCAGAGAAAAAAGGACCTACAATCACTAAAAAATGTTTTTCCAGCAAAACTTCTATTATTATTTGATCAGCCCAAGTGGAGTCCATTAGCTCATTGCACAACATTTCCAATGAGCTTTTTAGTGGTTCACCCTTAATATAAATTCTGACAAAGATTACCATAAGAAAGACCTTAGTCCAAAAAAGAGAGGTCCAAATATCCAAAATAGTAAAAAGGAACCTGGAGCAAATAGAGGCAATGCAGGGGATAGGTGAAAACATTAAAAAAAAAATCTCTATAATTTTCAGAGATTTAAGATGATGTTGCATTCAATAAATAAGAAAAAGATATTATATAAGAAGAAAAAAGATTAGAAAAGAGTTCTTAGAAAAGAGAATATTCAGCAGAATGAATGGAATAGAAAATGAGAAACTCTTCCAGAGGGAAAAAGTAGAAGAGATGAAAACTAAGAGAGGCAAAAATAATAAAGTAAATAGAAAAAAATGAATCCAGGGGCTCAAATATCTGACCAACAGCATTTCATAAAGGAAACAGAAAATGGTAGCAATAAAATCATGTAAGAAAAAAAAAAGAAAAAGAAAAGACATGAGTTTTAAGCTTGAAAATAACCATTTATCAGCTGTGGCAACTTTGTTCTAGATATGTCTCCATAGGCAAGGGAAACAAAAGCAAAAATAAACTATTGGGACTTCATCAAAACAAAAAACTTCACAGTAAAGGAAACGATCAAGAAAACTAAAAGGTAGCCTAGGGAGTGGGAGAAGATATTTGCAAATGATATATCTGATAAGGGGTGAGTACCCAAAACATATAAAGAACTTATACAACTCAAGACCCAAAAACAAATGATCCAACCTAAAGAAATGTCTAGAGAGCAGACATTTCTCCAAAGAAGACATACAAATGGCCAACAGACATGGAAGGATGCTAATCATCATTCATCATGAGGGAAAGGCAAATCATAACTACAATGAGATCTCACCTCACACCTGTCAGAATGGCTAAAATCAATGACACAAGAAACAAAAGGTATTGGTGAGGATGTGGAGAAAAAGGAATTCCACTGTTGGTGGGAATGCAAACTGGTGCAGCCACCGTGGAAGACAGTGTGCAGGTTCCTCAGAAAGTTAAAAATAGATCTACCCTATGAGCCAGCAATCACACTACTTAGTATTTACCCAAAGAATACGAAAACAATAATTCAGAGCTATACACACACCCTTATGTTTATTGCATCATTATTTACAATAGCCAAATTATGAAAGCAGCCCATGTGCTCATCGATTGATGAATGCATAAAGGAGATATGGTATATGGTATACACACACACAAACACACACACACACACATAGAGGAATATTATTCAGTCATAAAAAGAATGAAATCTTGGGGCACCTGGGTGGCTCAGTTGGTTAAGCATCTGACTCTTTATTTCAGGTCAAGTCATGATCTCAGGGGTGTGAGATCAAGCCCCACATCTGGCTAAGCACTCAGTGTGGAGTCTGCTTGAGATTTGATCTTTCTCGCTCCACCCCTCCACCCCCACTCATGTGTGCACACTTTCTCTCAAATAAATAATAAAAAAAAAATCTTATTGAAAAAGAGAATGAAATCTTGCCATCTGCAATTACATGCATAGAACTAGAAAGTATAATGCTAAGTGAAATAAGTCGGTTAGAGAAAAACAAATACCAAGTGATTTCACTCATATGTGGAATTTAAGAAACAAAACAAATGAGCAAAAGGAATAAAAGAGAAAGACAAATCAAGAAGCCGACTCTTAATTATAGAGAACAAACTGATGGTTACCAGAGGGGAGAGGGGTAGAGTATGGATTAAATAGGTGAGGGGGATTAAGGACTGCACTTGTGATGAGCACCAGGTGATATATAAAGTAGCTGAAACACTATATTGTACACCTGAAAATAATAAAACACTGTATGTTAAAAAACTTGAAAAAAGTAACTATATACATATATATACACACATATATAAAACTTACGTGTGTGTGTGTGTATATGTGTGTGTATGTATGTATAAAGCTTGAGTATTCAGCAAACTGAGGCATACTGTAAAATTTCATAACCAGAATACAGAGAAGACCCCAGGAAAGAGAGAGAGAGACAATGAGAATGAGAAAGTCATAGAGAAAGAAGTGAAATATAACATTAAGCTTTTTAGACATTCAACGACTCAATAAATGTATCTTCCACCCATCTATATCAGGAAGCAATTTGAGAATATCTTGAAGTAAAATGAATGATTAAATCAAGAAATAAGATCTTTGGAATTCAGGAGACCAGGAACCCAACACAGAAATGTGTTAAAGAGAAGTTGCAGGGAGATTCTGAGTAAGTATCAGCTCAGATTGAAGTAGGAAGTTAAAGAGCTCTGGGTGGGAAAAAGGGAAGGGGTCTTGGGGTGGGGGAGGTAGGAATGGCAAATGGAACTAATGTTCTTATCTGGTAATAATATTGAAAATATCAAAAATAGTATTGATACAATGGATGTGACAGCATATATGAAAAATTTTGGTAGGTGCAAATAAATCTAAACAAATTAAAAAAACTGAGGCAATAATTAATTCCAGGAAAAACAATAAATTGTTCAAGAAATGAAATATAATCATGGTGTACTACTTGGATCAGCAGCCAATAAAATGTATGTAGTCACAGTAATATAAACAGGACTACACATCTAAAATGTGGATATAACCATATTAGGAGAATGGAGGACAGAGGAGGAAGTAGAGTTGAGGGTGATGGAATAAGAAAACTAAATAATGTCTGGAAGTAATCAATCAAGAAATAGTAGCCTGTGCATACTAGTTATAAGTAGTGTGGTGATTATCAGAAGTAACAGCTAACTGTGCTCAAGGCATTTGCTTCTGGAAAATCCAACTCTGTGATGGGTATGGTTGGAATAGGAAGCTGCTGCTTGTCATTATACATCTTTTTGCATTATTGGATTTTTAACTTTATGTACACATCACTTTAATAAATATAGTTTTAAAACAGGGAAATAAAATTCTAGGAACACGTGTTTTTGAAAAATAGCTCAACCAGGGTCTGGCTGTGACAATACAGCAAAAGTCCCTATGAGCACAGGGTGAAAACTGGGAGCTAAGTCTTTCCAGTCAGAGTATCTGAAACTTCCACTTGACAAACAAAACTTTCCTATTTTCATCAGTGGGGAATTATGCTGGATTTCTCCATGGGATGGTGGACAATGAAATAAATGTGCTTAATATAACCCACAAGGAACCACGAAAGGCAGCAATGTTTTGTGAATCTTTGGACAGGTATGTTTTCAGTTTTTCACTGTATTCTCTCACAGTTCAACACTATTTGCAAGATGTGAAAAGTTAGAGCATTGTATGTTGATACAAATGCCTGAAATGTTAAAAAAATCAGATGATATTTTTATTTGAAAAAGATTTAGCTGAACAAAAATAGAAGCTTCCATTGTAAAGTGTTGAGTCATTCAGAATGGGTAAGGATTGTACTTCATCCCAGCTGGGGGTACATTTTATAAGCAAAGAATGTCAGAGAGGCTAGGCCAGGAGCCAAGGGTACAAAGAGAGTTCTGAAATGCTCTGTCTGGGCCTTTTGCACATCACCACATGAATCTGTAGTGTGGGCAGGGACCTTGGCAGTTTGAGCAAGAAAGATTAGTAAGATCACAGGGTCTTTTATGAAGATCAACGATCACCCCTGGGGGTCAGGTCTTTCTTTAATCTTTGCTCAGGCTGTAGAAGCATTTTAGCTCTGTGGAGTTATCAGGGAAATCCAAAAATTGAGACTCTGGTGACTAATCTGCCCTCCCCCTTAGTAATGCTCTTACTCAGTGCAAAGCATATTCCTGTCAAGCTCAACTAAATACTGCTCAAAGTAGAAGTGATTAAGTTCTCAAGTAGAAGAAATTCACCTTTAAACACAGAAGAACGCTGGTACCTTCACCACAAACCCAGATATTGTTAGGCAGTTTTTTGTTTGGGGAAATGAATCATAGGAAAGAAAACTGTACACTCCTCTGCCTAGCCACACAGTAGGGGGCATCTGGGGTTCTCCAGATGATGAGGTTGGGACACAGAGGAGATCGATTTCTTGGGATGTGTAGTGTGGGAGGCAGAGGCTGAGGGTGACGGTTCTGGAAGGATGATCCCAAGGGCTTCCAGCTGGGGATGCCTGGGGACCCACCCAGCTCAGACCTGGGTCAGGGATTAACTGGTAACAGACAGGAAGTCCATGCGGGTAGGCAAAGGGCTGAATCTGGTGTCTGTAGACAAGTGGTGGGGGCCCCTGGGACAGTGCAAGGCGTGCAGCCAGTGGGTGCCCCCGGCCTAGAGGGTGCTTGGATCTTAGGTTGGGAGACAGGAAGAGAGCGAGGAGGAAGAACCCTAGTGGTAGGAACATGGGGACCTGGCAGTCTCCTGACACACTGCTAGGAAGTGAGGGGTTCTTGGGTGGTGGTCAGCCTTGGCAGAGGGCAGGGGACTGGGGTGGGAGTGGGAGGTTGACACATGGCCCTCTGGCAACTGTGGCTTGGCTACTGGTTCTGAGATTAGTATGTGTGACTCAGTTCCAGGTTGTACCACACAGAGAGTGGAGGCTGCTGAAACTCTTCCTGCCTTGGGCGGGACTGTCTTAGTAGCAGCAGGATGACTGAGCTATGAGGAATGAAGCCCTCCAGCTCCAAGAGGCAGGGTCTGCAGGCAAGGGCCAATGTGGGCTGGGCCATCCCCCTGTGCACCCCCGCATTCCAGGCAGATCTGCACCTTCATCCCTCTTTGCCTACACTCATGTTATTTTCCTACCTAGAATGCCTCCTTCCACAACCATCTGATGAGAACCCTTCTAGGCCTGGCACAAATATCTTCACTAGGAAGTACTTCCCAGCCCAATTTGTGATGGCTTTCAGGCTTTCTTGATCTTTGTAGCACCCTTCCCCCAAACTGGCGTATTGCAGACACTCAAACATTTGCCGAATATGTTTGTAGAATTTTTCTGGTATTTTCAGGTTATATCTGCTATTTAAATGCTAGTTTTTCACAGAAGAGAGATACTTTTGGAAAGTTATCACTAGAAAATCAATGTGAATTAGGTCCTATTTTCCCATTATTCTTAAATAATAAAACTGAACATGCTTTCTCCTGGAGGAGGGATGGTACTAAGGCAAATTAATTAGCAAGTGGAAAACACAAATACATTTAAATATACATAATTCAAGGTAATTATTATTTTCAACAAAATGAACAATGATAGTTGAAACGGGTCAGAAGTATACATATACTTCTTTTACAAATATATTACATATATATGTATATATACAATGCTGCAAATATAGCTTTCATAAAATCAATTAAACACCCCTGAAGGCTTAGTCTTTGTAAAAAAGTGATGTATAAGTAAATAAAGTAAATAAGTAAATAAAGCTACTGTGGTTACAGAGTTCTCTTCAGCAAGCATTCACTGAAAAACCCTAAGTGTCTGGGAGTTCATTTAAAGGAATGTTCATATTTATATGTTAATTCAAACTATTTACTCAGCAGCTACAAATGAAACAATTACAGGTATTCAGTTTTAGTTTTTAGATACTGTTTTAAAGGTCTAGCACTAAGTTCCCTTTTAACCTCCCACCCCCGACCATGAAGGTATCAGGTGCTGTCAAATGGATCCATTTTCTTCTAGTGGATTACCATACACTGGCTTATGATAATACCTTAGTGATCTGACATTTTCTGACATCATATTCCTTAGTGCATAGACCATATGTTAAATAAATATAACCTCTGGATTTTATTTTTAAGCTCTTACCTTCAACTGCAATACATACTAGGAATGCTTAATACCTACTAACCTCTGAGTTAGTGATTAACTATAAAGAATCACAGGTTTATGGTGTCAGTGGTGATTCCTGGGACAGAAGCTCAAATGTCTGTGGTCACTTAGGACTTAGGCCACTGCAGGCAAGTGGCTCAATCTCCTTGAATCTCAGTTCCCTTGTTTAGAAAATGAGACAAAAATTTTGTCTTCCTCAATCTCAGAGGATTTGTGAAGAATCCAATGAGATCTATATGAAAGTGCTTTATAAACTGTAAATTGCTATGCAAATTATTATTATTTAGGAACTGTTACTGCTTTTCTGATCCAAGGCTATTCACTCAGAGCTGGCTGCACTATAATAAGGAGTTTAGCTCTTTGAACATGAATGGATGCAAACATAAACACACACACACACACATAATCTAGTACCAACACGATTAATATCTGAGCCCAGGACATGGCTGGTGAACAAACAAATATTGGTGGAGAATACTGATGGCAGATGAGCCAGTAGCAAGCGGGGTCCTATTTTTATAAATGACAGTTGAGTTCTTTAAACAACTTCATTGGTCTCTGTAAATGGATAGCCTGAATTCCTCCCAGCCATAACTTGTGTCTCTATCAGGTTCCAGAATATTTTTGAATTTCATTGTAGCACAAAAGCAATAGGAAGTGGCAAATAACAATGGAAATTAAAGATTAAAGACAGCATCTGTTTAATCCAGACATTGCAGAATGATGGATTATTTTTACAAAACCAGAGTTTACAATATGTATTTCCTTAACCCACATAAAGTTATTGGATTGTAAAACTCCCTCTACCCCCACTCCAATGGCTCTCCTCTTATGTAGTTTGGACTACTGCAACCAATTGTACTTGGAATCCTTTTGATATCTGGGGTTCCATGTTTAGTCCCCAAACTGGGCATAATTATACATCTGTGTTCAGGCATTATGTAAACTCCTGTCTACAGATGCAAACTGTATGAGGAAACTACACGCACGTCCTTAAGAAAGTGGAGACACTGCCACCTGCTGGACGAAGCTTATTAACAGCAATCTAAAAATTTTGCACAAATGAAAGTTTTTCAAGAACTTAATCTTAGGGTCTTACTTAGAATAACATCCATTAAATCTCTGGACACCCAACCTATATCTACTAAATATCATGGGATATAGCAGTCTGAAAAATTCAACATTCAGCACAAGTTAATGGTAATTACCCCCAATCATATCTCAACAGAGGCTTTCATTTTAAAGTTGAAACCTTCACTCCCTGATAATTCTGGCAAGAGTTGAGGTATAAAAACGGATAATTTAAAAAAATCCTCAATGACTTGGAGGATGTGTGTTTTCAGCTTCTGAAGGCATCACTGTGGTAATATTTCCAATACACTTATTCCCTATACTTGTTACAGAAATAGAATATTAGCCAGAATGTAATTGTTCCCTCCTCCTAAATCAGAAATACTATTTCCTAAAGGTGCACAATTTTACAGGTCAGTTGTAACTGTCAAAATAAGTCAAGGCTCATCATATATTCTCTTTCTCTCAAGATGTAGAGGTTACAAAGACAACATGATGTCCTGTTTCTCATAGACACAGACCCCGTTTTTCTCCTATGATGTGGCTGGTAAGTGAATAGCTAATTATTGAACTCTTATCATATGTGAAGCTCTGGGTTTAAGGCTCTACATGGATTCGATCAGTTGTGTCTCATGACAGCCCTGTGAAGTAGATATTGTTCATGCATCTTTTTAAAAAATATTTCGTTCATTCATTCATGAGAGACACAGAAAGAGAGGCAGAGACCCAGGCAGAGGGAGGAGAAGAAGGCTCCATGCAAGGAGCCCGATGTGGGACTGGACCTCAGGAATCTGGGATCATGCCTGAGCTAAAGGCAGATGCTCAACTGCTGAGCCACCCAGGCGTCCCTTGTTCATGCATCTTATACAGATGGGGAGACCGAGGCTCAGAGGGATTCTACTTTGCCTGTGGTGACAGCAGTGAAGGAGCAGCTTTAGCAGCCAGGCTCTCCACTCCAGATTCTGTGCTCTAACCATTATGATATCCCGCTTTCTTGACAGAAACGTATGCTGTACGGAAAGAAAGGAATGGACACCGTGACCAGAGACTTTGAGATGGCCACCTCCATATCATTACCTATAGGGAAGAGGAGCTTCTGAACCAATATCCCTCCATCTAGGATTCTGTTATGTCCTCTAGGTGGCGATAGCCACCATCGCTTAATTTGGAAATTAGCAAGGCAATGGGGACTGTTGGACTGTTGTGCTTGGGGGAGGGGAAGTACCCTATAATTGTGCTATCCAACAAAGGTAGGACATGCAGCCTTCAAATATTCTGCTTGATGCTTTAGTATCAAAATAAGTCAGCCTTTAGAGATCAGCCACCAAATACACATTTACCCTGGGTCGTGTGGACAGAACCCTGGCAAAAAAGAGGACTAGAGGCTCCTGTAACTCCTAACTCAGTGTTCTTCCCTTAAAGAATGGCTGTTCTTTATGATACAGAGGCAAAGCTTTAATCACTTAGTATTTGTTTTAGACCAATCTGGCATTTTTATTGTTAATGAATGAACACTTGAATTTTCCCTATAGCATACTATATTAAATTTCCTCTTCTACGTATTTGCTATTATTTTCTATGTAAATGTCCTCAGATTTGAATACTGCAATGCACACGGACTCAGAATACATACTATACTCCTACTGAGAGGTCAAAATAGCATTCAAGCATAGTAAAAGAATATTTAAATTTGTACTCTATCTTGTTTCTAAAAATATTTAAATAAGAATATTAAAAAACCCCAAAGCGCCCAGTTTATGAATGAACTCTGCAGAGTTAGTATGTAAGTCATTTGTTTGGAATTACACATTTTTCCTTTGTAATAGTTGGTGGCCAGAGTCTCAAAGCAGCCCACAGAAGTCTAGGAAATTCCCTACTGTGGCGCCAATGTTTACATTTATAATGGAACAAAGTTGAAAATGAATGCTGATGTAATGTTAGTAATGGAAAGTATTTAAAATACAAGGGAAAAGAATTGGACACATCAACTTTCCAGTCTCCAGGCAGGGGAAAGGTAATGGGAGTTAATGTTAGTTCATACAGTTCCAACGTCTGGGTGCTAGGTGGCGCTATTGAACTATAACAGCTCGGTTATTTGCCAAGCCAAGGGACATTCATTTAAGCAATGTTCCTATCACAGATATTCACATGTTCTCTGTCTTTATTTAATTTGTTTATTTATTTTGGCTCCTAACACCACTGTGATTTTAGCTCCTAAAGAAATTACGACTAAGAAAAATATTGGTGGCTCACAGTGTGTCAGTTTATAAGAGCGAAGGTGAAAAAGCATGAACAAAATACTCACGGCTTAGGAACATGTGAGTTCTGTCCCTTCCACATTTTGTTTTTTTTCTTTTTAAAGTATTTTACTTACTTACTTACTTACTTACTTACTTATTTATTTAAGAGAGAGAGAGAGAGAGAGCGTGAGCATGAGTGAGGAAGGAGGGACAGAGCAGACTCCCCATTGAGCAGGGAGTCCAAGGGAGGACTCCATCCCAGGACCCTGAGATCATGACCCAAGATGAAGGCAGACGCTTAACTGACTGAGCCACCCAGGTGCCCTTACTTCCATATATTGAAGGCTTTCCATTTCTCTGGGCCACCTCCAGTTTCTTATTTTGAAAATAATGAGCAAATACAATTAAGACTAATCAATAAACAATTCAGACTGTGTAGGCTGAACAAGTGAGGTCGGCTGCCTTACCCTGTACACTTGTCTGGGGCTTGGTTCTCCCTAATTCAAACTCAAACCAAGGTTGGGTGGTATTTACTAAGTGCCCCGCACCCCTTCCCAGGGTACTTGCCTACACATCAGCAACTGCTCCCCAGGCTTGTAAGAAACATCTGAGCAGGATCCCTGGGTGGCTCAGCGGTTTAACACCTGCCTTCAGCTCAGGGTGTGATCCTGAAGTCCCAGGATTGAGTCCCACATTGGGCTTCCTGCATGGAGCCTCCTTCTCCCTCTGTCTGTGTCTCTGCCTCTGTGTGTGTGTGTCTCTAATGAATAGATAAATAAATCTTAAAAAAAAAAAAAAAGAAACATCTGAGCATAGTCTCTTGGTTATTCACATGCTAAAATTCATTTTTTATTTTCCTCTGAGTGCTTACTATTAGAAATTTCTTCTGAGATATGCTAAATGGGTCTCTGCAGAATGCAAACATTAATTTAAAAAGCTATTGTTTTTAATTCCTAAAAATTAAGTTTCTCAAATATTTTTGGAAGGAGCCAAATTTACTTGTCAGCATACTCTCCAATAAGAAATGAACAGGGTGGGAGCAAACAGTCAAGCAGTTATGTAGAGAAGTTATCAACTTCCCTATATGGTGGGTTATTGAAACAAGTAGTACTGTTTGGAGGAAATTAAGGAATATCATTCCTATCTAGAATAAGTGACAACCCGTTTGACAAACAGACATTACTATTTTTACCGGCACCCCACACAGTTACTGCTACTAGTGCTTTTTCTTCAGGAGTGAAACGGATCTCAATGTGTTTTGTATTGCTGGAAGGGAATTACTAAAAATCAGCACACACCTGCATTTTAAAAAATAACAGGACAAGTGCCAGTGAAGTTTGTGCACCTCAATCCAGCTCTATGGAGTTAATCTATGATGATTTAAGGGTCACTAGATCCTTCAGTATCTTAGGTTTTAGTTTTTCTTCCCTTTGTTCTCTAGGCTATTCAGTTATAAGATTCTTTAATAAAGGGCAAGAGTGATGATTTTAGTGTGCCATAATCCAAGGATTTAGACTAAAAATGTGCTGATGAGACAGCTCTGGTATGAAATCACAGAAATGACTTGTGGCCACTGTTCCTTTAATCTGGCTGACACCAACATGTGGTTTTCTTATGCTGGTCATGAGAAAACAGTACAGGTGCTTCAGCTTCATAGAGGCTCAAATATATTGAGAAATGGGCTGGGAGTGGATGCTCATTTCCCATCCCCTGGTCCCCAAGGATGTGGCACTCCTTGAAACAGAGCAAGTGTGGAACTGCTTGGCCTTCAATGTCACCACAAATCTCTCCAGAAGATGCCCAAGAGACTACAAAACATGGTGGAAAGTCCTGAGCAATCACTCCAGGGTTCAATTTGTCAATGCAGGCTGTGTGGCAGCAGAGAGAGGTATACTGGGGTGGTATTCAAAGTATGTGGCAACCAGTTCACCCAGGACCTGAATTCAGAGTTCACCAGCTAGGCCAGAGTTCTGAAGATTCTATGCCCATGAATTACCCCTTTTGTTACTTTACTGTTGGATGGGGGGAAGAGGTGGTAAGGGGCAGCCAGGGTGGCAGGTGTACCTGGAGGGTGGTCGCCGCACGCAGTATAGCCATATTTCACTATTTTAACCACTAATACAGCTGGATGGTGTGAACTGGTCATGTGTTGGCTCCGGTCCTAGGGAAACCTCTCATCCCACTACATGGGAGTATCAGAAAACCCTTACCATCTCTAAGGCAGCAAGCTTCAGAGTATTTAATATACTGCTATACCAAACTCAAAAGGATGAAAATCTTTAAATTATAGGTGGAAAGATGGTGGCTAAAGTCAAAAGAGCTAATAGTAACTCAATTTTCAGAAATATGTTCTACTTCAATTAACATGCTTGTAGATCATGGACCAAGGCCCAGTTTTTGAGAAGGCACATATCTAAATGGAGAAAACAGCTAAGAGGTCAAGATGATAGATTCTGACAACAGCAGGTAAGCGGGCTCTTTGGGCTTAAGGTTTTGATTTGCGGTTTATTTGTTTTTAAGAAGAACAAAGATAAAAATACCCTCACCTAAATTATCAGGCTCACACCCCAGATACTGACTTTCCGCGTGCAGGGCTATGGCACCTGTGAATGACACCAGTTCCTGGTCTGAGGACAGACGATGTATGTGATGTAGACTCACCAAAACTCTTCTCAAATGCTGAGACAAGAGTGCCTTCACTTTTTTTTTGATGACCACGTGTCCGCAGGATTTCGTTCACCTTTTATCTCCTACTGTGTATCACACATACATGCACACTAACATGTGCACACCCACACGCACTCATGCACACATGCATGCTCTACAACAAGATAAAGCCAAAGAGTGGAAATAACAATGAATAATCTAAACCTTTTCTTCAAAAAAGTCTAATTTAGTGTAAGACCCCACCTTGCACAAAGACTCGAGTTTATGCTATCTTACAGAGCTAAAAATTGGTCATGGCATGGCTCTTTAAATCCTTTAATTTGCCCATTGTTGAAGGGTCAAAGGAAGGCCTAGTTTCAAAAGGTGACTAGGGCTTATTATGCTTCTAGCTATTCAGACCACATTTCCTGTTGAGGAGACACACCTGCAGGGTACACGTGAAGGTTCGCAGTCATGTTCCCATGTGTAGGTACGTCATCTCTGAATAAAGGAGCTGAGACACTAGGACAGCATCCACCCACCAGCCATGTTCCTCCTGCAAACCCCTGGTGGTGGCAGGGCCACCTTATGTGACAAGATCTAGGGCAAAGGTCAGTTCACATGGGCATCAGCACCTGCCAATGATGCAGGTGTGGTGTGAGGTCCAATGGGAGGCAGCAGGGCTGTGTTTGGGGTGGCCTTTCAGTCTGCTCCTCATTTCTATAAAGCAGAAGACAGCTTCCCATTTCAGGATGACAAAACAAGACAACAAACAGATCAGTGAATAAGTATGCAAGGCTTGTTGTGGCAGCAGTAGATTAGGGAGAGCCGGAAAGAAACAATGTTGTTTGCCTTTCTCTCAGGATAAAGTAATAATGAGAAAAATAAATGATGGATTTCTGAGAGTAATTATATTTACAGTGACACTATGAGCAACCTTTGCAATTGCTCTGCTGAATATTCCATTTCTTGCTTCTATTTAGAAACCACTCCGTTTGTTAGAATAAAATCATAATTGCATTTTCAATTTGCTCCTCTACCTATTCTACTGCTAGAATTTAATACGCCAGAGTGCTTTGTCAAATGGAAATAGGGCCCAGATACTGTATCAAACGGTGGTTCCCATCAGTGGACCCCAACATGGGCACACCTATTCATGGGTGTACCCCAGCAATACCCATAGGACAGGGTCAATGCGAATGTTACCAGCTTCACTTTCCAAAGAGAGAAGTGGAACCATCAGGCTTTTCAAACGTGGCACGTTTAGGTTGGGACCTGATGCTCCAGGTTTTGGAATCTGTATGTCGTGGTTCTAACCTTCCTTTGCAAACCAGGGCAACCTCTCTTCATTATCAGAAGAGAAGCTTTCACTCCTTTATTGGCCTGAGTCCTGGTCAAGGCGAGTAACCCTCGAAACGCCGAAGACTTTGCTGCAAACGGAATTACCTGGGTCTTTGTAGATACTGAGCACACCCTTGAAGTAATGAGGTAAAAATCTTTCCAGTAAAAGCAGCACATCTTCCAACTCTTCAAGAATCCCCACAAGCAGGAAGTTTTCATTCACGTTCAGTTTTGCTCTTTCAAGGGCCCACTCACCAGGCTCCCTTTATGGATATAAAAATGATTTTTCAATCAGAGATTCATTTTCAAAAGGCAGCAACAACATGCTAGAAAACATACCTCTTCTACCCACCCCCTGCCATTTGAATGGGTTCAAATCCCATTTCCTCCAAGCACCTGCCCTGACATGGCTGTCACTTGCCTTTCCTACCTTCTGACCACTACCACATTTGCCTGTGGGCAGTGCCTTGCCCAGGGCCTCAGGGGCCCTCACTGAAAGATTTGTTAGAAGAATTACAGACAAAGGTAGGTGGGTCCTATAAACACTAATCAAGGGGCGATTAGAATGGCTTTTTAATAGAAGGAGCAAACCAATGAGGCTAGAGATTTTGAAATAATGAAACTTACTGATAGGGTATTTCTATAGAAATCAAAACAGTATGAGGTCATGTCTGTTCATCATCTGATTTTTTTAAAGACTTTAAAAACAAAGGTGTGTTTGTTTGCTTGTTTAAATTACAGAAGGAAAACAGCCTAATCTCATTCGCAAGACAGGTCTCTGAGCTAACAGCATCTGAGTGAGTCGGAAAGGACAAGAGTCACAGGAGCTGGGCTCCAGGCCTGGCCGGCATTTACCGTCCAAGGGAATTGGGGCAAGGCAGTGTTCTCTTTTTGAAAAATTATAATCATAGCCCTTGCCCAGCTCAAATAATTGTCAAGGTGGAACAGGGGGGCGTTGTGAGAGAGTTTTGAAACTCATCATGTGTGTCCCAGGGTAAGGCATCGTGAGTACTCTCCTCAAGATTAGGAAATATATAATTTAAGAAAAATACTTGAGGGAGTTAGAATCATGTTTCTTAGAATAAATATCTTCACTGTGACAGAAAGTGAGTCATCTGGCCCCAAATCTTCCCAGTGTTTGAAGCACTGACCGTGAACCAGGAGACATTTATACAGGGGTGAGGGCTGGAGGAGGGAGGCCTCCTGAACTCAGGAAGTTTATGATAAAGCAGAAAACCGACACTTTTAGTCCGAGAAGTTATACCGTAAACAAAGTCCCGTGTTCCAGTAAACTCAGCAAAGCAGCAATAACAACGCACATAGTAATTAAGCAGTGATCAGAGTGCAAGCAGAAAGGACAAGGGATGGGCTGCCCTTCAGAAATAGTTTCTTATCTTGGTCTTTTCAGAAATACACTGACCTTCTCATCAATGTTCCTTTTGGGGCAAAGCATCACTTCTGGTAGCAGGCTTATTTTTCATTACATGAGGATAATATTCATTGTGTGTTACTGTCATTTCTTTTCAAGGCTACACGCTGGTCTAGTACAATGAAATCAAACCATAGCTAGACTAGCACCAGAATCATCTGTGTCCTGCCTCAGAGACTCTGATGACATGGGGAGTCCTGGCCAGGGCCCCAGGGATGCTGATGTGGGAGGTGAGCAGACCACACTCCGAAGCCTAACTAAGTCATATTCTACAGAAGCTCTTGCATCCAAGTAAGGTTGAAGGGCAATCACTAGAAAGTACTTTTTCTACTAAGAATATCTCCTGGGAGAGACACTATTGACTTTTGAGTGTGAGCACCCAGTATATCAGACCTAATTATATATAATAGGGAGGTTAGAATAGTTGCTGATGGAATCCAGAACACTATGGAGGAGCAGGCTGGGAGCTCACCTCTGGTCTCGACTCTTGAGCAGTAACAGGAGTTAAAATTAAAAAATGGGTTTGGTTGGCATTCCAGTTACACATCTTTATGGGGTGGTCCCAGGGCCTCTGTCAGACCTTGATCTGTTAATTTCTTCAATTATAGGACACTCAGAGTCTCCAATGCAATCTTTAAAGATTATGGTAAACATAAACTGAATTCCAGAAGGCTGAGAGACTAGGCATACAAGAGATTGCCACACAGTGCCAGCTGGTGGCTTTCCTGCTACTGTTCTCCACCTTAGCATGCCACAAGTCTGTTTTAGTCTTTACCTGCATCTGGGATGCTGTCCACAAAAATATGGAATGATGTAAAATAATCTGGGGTTGGAACACTCAGGATAGTTTTCAAGAATACACTCATTGATATCCTAGAAGAGAAAACACAGCAGTGAGATGTCTGGCGGTCTCTGCAGTGCTTTGTCAAATGCCATACAGGGTAAGTGAAACTGATACTTAAATTACATGGGCAAGCCTTGAGAGGATTCATAGATCTCATGACAAAACTTTCCTATTGCCTTTCTGCCTCCTGCTCCACTGGCCAGGTGCACATGTGGTCTGAGCATTTCCAGGAGTGCTTGTTCTGTTGAGTAAATTACATTTGTGCATGTCCCAGTGGCCTGACATCTTCAGCTAGATGACAAGCATCTTGATAAGCACTTCTACCCAGAGTACTCATGACCCACTGTAACCCAGAAGTTCCCAGCCAACTGGTATACAGTTGGCACTTAACAAATATATGTTGAGTGAATCCAGTGTGGCCTAATTTTTAATTCATTCATTCACTTAATCAGAGATCTCTCTATAGCGAACCCTATAGAAATGTTTCCCTGAATATCCATACATCCAACAAATAGTAAGTACCTACAGCAGTCACATAAAGGACTTTGTAGATTTTGGACAGGCTATAAAATATTTTCTAATGTCTTATTAGGTTAGACAGTGACAGGATGTTTGTATATATTCTCTCACTTTCAAAGGCAACACTTGAGATTTCCAGATTTTCTGTTTCTCTTCTTGAAGTTGAAGAGCGTGTCTCTGTTACTTCAAGAGCTTACAATGGCTTAGTGGGTGAAGAAAAAGTCTAAAAATCAACTTTTATGAGGTGGATTGTACTGGATACCCTAGAAAAGACATGTCTGCTTCTTAAGTATTTCTAAGAAGAAACGATAACCCAATTTACAAATAAACCCAACAGCTATGGATGTTTTTCCAGAGACAATACTGGCAAGTCAGGTCAAGAGGGGACGTAACTCGAAAACATGGTTGCATCGTTGATGAAGTTTATGAATCAGCTGATGCTCCATATCTGATATGATTGGGGTAGGTGGTTAGTTACTAAAATGATTTTTAGTTCAAGTTGGAAATCACAAAAATGTACCATAAGCTTTTTTTCCTTTTTTTTATTTTTTTCTAATTATTTTTTCCTTCTTATACTTCTTTGGTTTATACACCAATTAAATAAATTACACAATTACAATAACAATTTCAACTGGAATAAACAGATTCAGCAACAAATACTCTAGCTAAGTACTGGAGTCTCCTGTGGGAAGCAGGGCTACACAGCTCCCAGGGAAGAATATACTAGAAGCCAATGGAGTACATCTGTCCATCCAGCCATATGTTAAATGAGGGGTGATGAAGAACACTTTATTGTGTATGAAAATCCAGTAAAAATGCATGATGTTAGACCCAAAATACCTTTCTAAGAAGAATCTGACACAGAGGGGGTATATAGATCTTCCTCAATTTATGATGGGGTTACATCCTGACAAATCTTTTGGAAGTTGAAAATCTGTTAAGTTAAAAATGCACTGAATACACCTAACCTACCAAACATTGCAGGTTAGCTTAGCCTACTTTAAACATGCTCAGAACATAGACATGAGCCTGGGCAAAATCATCTCACACAAAGCTTATTTCATAATAGGGTGTTAAATATCTCACATGATTTATTGAATACTGTACTTTAAGTGAGAAAAAGAACTGCTGCATGGGTGCAGGATGGTTGAGTGCGTAGAAATTGACGACACCCCGGAAGGCATGGCCAACTGGGAGCTGTGGCTCACTGCCGCCCAGCATCATGAAAGAGGCTCCTCCTGAATATTGCTAGCCCAGGAAGAGATCCAAACTAAAAATTTCAAGTGCAGTTTCTACTGAACGTTTGCAGCTCTTACATCATCCTAAAGTCAAAAGATCATCTGTTGAACAATGTTGAGGACCACCTATATAAGGATATTCATTACTAGAAGATTATTACAACAAAATATGACTCAAGTGTTCACTCATAGGGGCTTGATTCACTGAGAAGTTATGGCACATTCCTACAGTGAAATACTGGGCACCTGGGAAGGAGGAGGATCTACAGGTACTGTCCTGAAAGTGTCCGTGATGAATTTTCAGATGAAAAACGCCGATTACAGGACTATATGAAGATGTAGGACACTATGAAGATAAGCAAATATGTTTGCATTAACACAAACATATCTAGAAGGATAAAGACTGAACTGTTAAAAGTGGTTATTTCTGGCAGTAGGTGTGAAAGGTGGGAATACACTGAACTTTGACTTAATTCATTTCTGAAATGTTATTTTTACTATAAATGTTGTTTTATATAAAATATCTTAAGTAAAAATTATTTTATATAAAGGCTACTTTTATATCTTATATTTTACCTTTCTCATCAGAAAAGGGGGCTTTGCATGTTGTAAAACAAATCGAGGCTTGTGTGGGAGGATGACTGGGTTTTGCTGGAGGATGCTCTGACCTCCCTTCCTCCCTCAGAGTCTGTGTGATGTCTGGCAGCCGGCACCCCAGGGACCTGACCCTTAGGTCAGAGGGACCCCATAACTAAGCTGCTATCTGTGGGAGGGAGCCAGGAGCACAGGGGATCTCTGGCCAGGGCTAGGGTGATCAGAGGCAGAGGATCTATGGGCTAAGGTGGAGATTTCACACCCCAGGCCTTGAGCAAATTGAGTAGTGGTTTAGAGGGTGTTGAGAGATGTGGCCAATACGCAGTCACTGCCCTCCCCCCCACTGCCGCCCTGCCCCAGAGACCTGCACTAAAGGGAGGGGCAGACAACAGAGCCTGCCAAGGCTGCCCAGAGACTCCACAGCACCTGTGCTTCTCCAGAGATCACTTTACAGTTTCCTTTGAATAAGAACTGTGTCATTATTTGTTTAGGTGGCAAGTCTACAAGAACACAGACTGTCCACAGTGTCTCCAGCACTTAGCACCCGGCCTGGAAAAAGCGGGGGTGCAATAAATATTCAGTGGATAAATGAACAAATGGTAGCAGAATAAAGCCAGGACACACAGCCATGAGTCTGTCCCCAGTGATCCTGGCCTGGAGCTTACAGGAGTGGGCAGAGGACATTAGCTGGTGGGGGTGGGAAGGGAGAGCTGAGGACGTGCAGGGACAAGGCCATCTCCCTGTTGGAATCCACAAATAACCCTACAAGGTCAATTTATGGGAAGACATAAATTCCTAGTTTAAGAAATGCCGTTAGCAGTTTTTCTTTTCTTAGATCAAGGCATGTCCTGGGGGATTTGAGTTCCATTTGAGCCCATTAGAGGTTGATGAATGGTGTTGACCACAACCATCCTATGGAAATGCTATGGGAGGACATAAATAAAAGATGATTCAGGTGGAAGGTCAAATGAAAGGAATCAGAAAGTGAGCCATGAAGACCTACACGTTGAACTGCTACAACTTAGCCACAGTGATCAGTGACACTTCCCAGCAGCTCAGGGACGAGGGGCCTCAGGAAATCGCTTCTAGCCACTCACAGGGGCCACTCTCATTCCTGGGCCCGAGACCTTCAGTGAGTGGCCTTTCATGTCCAGGGTAGCTGAATGGGACAGGTGTCAATGCAGCTGCTCACACAGTGTCCTGCTCTGACGGGTATCACTGATTCCTTGGGACCAATTGGGTTCTCCCTGTGTTGATGGTTTTGTTGTTGGCATTAAGGCTTCACTATCCTGTGTTGTGTTAGTCACCTTATTACACTGGCGTTCTTTTAATATATATATAATTCTTTATATATATATAGTTCTTTTAATATATATATTATTGATTTGCTCCTGTAATGAATATATATTCATTTAAATAATTATGCATTTAAATAATTATGCACATTTTTTTTCTTTCCATGCAGTGCTTCTAGGATAAGGTTTTTCTAAACAACTTTAATCCTTATTGAAGATTAAAAGCTTTGCTCTAGGATGGTCATCATGGTGATGACTTTAGACAAGCTGACCCTCTTGCTAGCACTTGCTCTGATTTGGTCATCTGCCTGGATATTGGCATCTGCCATGGGCCCCCCACAGTGCCCTCCCCTGCTCATATCTAGCCCTCTTTTAAGATTGGGTCTGAATGTAAGACCCCGCTCTGCTCATATTCTCATGTTATTAGGGAAATGAGACATTCTCTATAAATGAACATCCCAGATAACTAAGGGAATCCTTTTAACTGCCAAAACTACCCCCCAAAAATAGATGGATTCTGTTAAAATTTATTCTGAAGTATACTGTTTGAAAGAGTGTACACTTCTGCACTCTAGGGTTTTTTATTTTTTAAGATTTTTATTTATTTCTTCATGAGAGACACACACAGAGAGGCAGAGACATAGGCAAAGGGAGAAGCAGACTCCCTGCAGGGAGCCTGATGTGGGGCTGTATCCCAGGACCCCGGGATCACAACTGGAGCTGAAGGCAGACACTCAACCACTGAGCCACCTAAGCGTCCCATAGGGTTTTTGTGTATGCGTGTGTATGTGTGTGTGGAGGGGTTCATCTTCCACTTTAATCTTACAGGGAAATCGTCTTTTATTGATTTGCTCCTATAATGTTTCACAGGATGGACTATGATGAGCAACTCTCACCTTCTGAGTGCCAAGGGGGGCACTGTGGGCTCACAGGAAGGGCCACCTGCAACATCCAGACCCTACAGTCACTCCTGACTCTCTCTCACCTGACTCCATGTCCACTCAACCACCAGGCCTTGCACTGGTTTCCTCATTTGCATTCTCCGCCCTGCTCCACACCCTGTTCAGCACCTCTCTGGCTAGTTCTATCTCTTCCTCCTCCAGAGCCTTATCCCTGAACGCATTCTCCCCAGCCTCAATAACTGAGCTAAAATGCACATTCATCCATGTCAGTCCCCTGTTCAAAACCTCTGAAGGATTGTTACTCCCAATACAGTGGGAATAGCAATCAGTTAGGGCACCTGTTAAAAATGCCAATTCCCTGGTGCTACTTGCAGTGTTTGATACAATAGGTTTGCTTGGGACATGGCTTCGAATTGCACTTTAAAGAACCTCTGATGATTCTGAGAAGAGGTCACACTCCATGAGCTGCCAACACTATACCATTAGGTGATTCCTTGCCTTTGCTCCTCCATCTCCCTTGCCTGGGATCTCTTTCTGCCTCCTCCCCTGGTCCCAGCAGGCCCATGTTTTAAAGTGCAGATTCTAAGTCATATCCCAGACAAACCTATTGTATCAAACACTCTGCAAGCAGGGCCAGGGAATTAGCATTACTGGCAGGATATTAGCACATAGTCCCCCGACACTTGTCATTCAGGTCAAGGGAATGAAGGCAGCTTTGACCATGGCTCTCTTCCATCCTGGCTCTTCACTGCCAGTCACATCTGGGACAAGCTATGGTGCCGCCCAGCATGGCACATCCTCCCCACCATTGGCTGGAAAAGTCCCCAGAGCTGGGTATGCTCCCAATATGCCCTGCTGGTAGCCAGAGGTCTGCTGTCAGTAGGACTCTGTAATGATGTCCACAAAAAGATTCCCATTCAGACCCAATCCCATTTGGTGTCCCAAAATGATCTTACCTCTGACCCCTTGTGAGGTCTCCTCCATGTGTCACCATTTGCTCCCTCCACATTTGGGGTTGCTCTAGAGATGAGACCCTGCCCTGGAGTAGTGAGTACTCCCTCCTCACACTCCCAGCCCTGCTTCCTTCTCCTCACCCCATCTGGCCAGGGTCCTGCAGGCCTCATGCCTGCTTCCATCTGAGACAGAGAGTTGCCTGTTTCTTTCTGTGCAGAGAACTTGACAAATGCTTCCTCTCCTGGTTTTAATTTTGGAAAGAGTAGAAGGATTGAAATCCCAGGTGGGGCAGCCCAGGTGGCTCAGCGGTTTAGTGCCGCCTTCAGCCCAGGGCCTGATTCTGGAGAACCGGGATTGAGTCCCACATCGGGCTCCCTGCATGGAGCCTGCTTCTCCCTCTGCCTGTGTCTCTGCCTCTCTCTCGGTCTCTCATGAATAAATAAATAAAATCTTAAAAAAAAAAAAAAAAGAAATCCCAGGTGGAGTTAATCTTATCACAAAACGTGAACTTAGATACTATTCATATTTTATTTATCCTTTTATAAGATAGCACCTTGTCTAAAAACTACTGAATTGAAAAAAGATTGTTGGTGTTTTTATATAGCTCCCCACCAATAACATCAGCTTTGTTTGTATGGCCTTGAAGTTTAGAAGACAGAGTTTCTGATGCTTTTAGCAGCACAAACCTTGGGAAGCCGCATGCAAAGCTCCCCAAATGAGGTAAAGGAGATTTGGGTTTTAGTCTCAGCTTTGTGATGAATTAGCTGTGTGTCTTTAGCTAAATCATACTATCCAGAGCCTCAGTTTCCCCAATCTGCATAACACAGGGCTGGACCATATAATCTCAGTCCATGAAACTGTATTCATGGCTCTGTTCCTCAAATTAACTAACTCCGAAGAACAGTTTTGTAATCGGGAGATCTAGAAAAAGTGGTAATTTTTTTTTATTTCAAAGTTTATGACCTACTAAAAGCCTTTCACTCAGCATTTACCATCTAAACTCTTCACCTTTCAGGGGCACCTGGGTAGCTCAGTGGTTGAGCATCTGCCTTTGGCTCAGGTCACAATCCTGGGGTTCTGGGATTGAGTCCTGCATTGGGCTCCTTGCAGGGAGCCTGCTTATCCCTCTGCCTATATCTCTGCCTCTCTCTGTGTCTCTCATGAATAAATTTTTTAAAAATTTAAACTTTTCACCTTTCAGGGAAGGTAGAGAGAGAAAGCACTGAGGTTGGTATCAAACAGACATCAAGTCTAGCCTGTACCAAATGGTAGCTATAGAGTCTAGCCAATGTCTACCTCTTAGAGCTCAATTTTCTCATCTCTAAAATGGGGACAATAATACGCTGCATCACTGATCCTTTCCTTAGATTGAAATCATATATGCAAACTGTTTTTCCTGCCATCCAACCTTTAAGAATATTCCATAATCTTCAGCATCTCAATTCCTCTTTCCTTTGGCTTATATTTAAAAACATGATTACTGGCAATTGCAATAGTTTTAAAAATAGTGACATCAGCTAACTCATAGGAGAAAACACAGAGGAAAGGAAAACAAGGAAATATGAAACATGCTATTTGTGGTAAGCCAAAATAACAAGATAATTTGATGGAAAAACAAAATGATATTATGCAATTATTTCTCATGATATCTCATTTTACTCTATACATGAAACAAGGTAATGGTACTATGATATAAAAAAGCTCTTTTTCAATGTGGATTTAACAATGATTTGGGAGCCAGTCGTCCATGCTAAGAACACAGGTACCAGGAGAAAAGTTGAATGGAAAGGAAAAGACACAGTGAAGGACAATTTGGTGTGTGGGAGGTGACTGCCAGTCCAACATGGCCACGTTAGAAGTGGGACAGAGTAAATTACTGAGTGTTAGTAACCATGGTAGCAGGACCTGCATCCTTGCCCTGTAGACAGACCAAGGTAATCAGATTACAAACTTAATGCTTTAGTCAATTTAGAGAAATGGAATGGATGTGGTCTACGTTAACTTTTATTGCACCATACATTCTTCTTTGTAAGCCTTTTTAAGCCTTATAAAGAAATTTGAACCAGAACCAGAAAAGTCAAGTAAGACTTTTTAGTCAGGCTTAATGGACGTGAAAATGGCAGATGGCCAGACACCAATGTTCTTTCATTTCATGCTCATGCCAGGCATGAATTACTGATGACATACTCTTTCTAGTAGCTATGGGAAGTGTCCTTCAGAATCCTTCTTAACACAGCCATCTGGGACCAAGCAGAGCAGCAGCACTTTGTCCCACTTGTTATCAGCAGAGCATGGAATATTGGATAGATAACATGTATGACGTGTATTTTGGTGGCTTTGTGGCCCTTTATACCAACCACTTCTAAGTCTGTCATTGGGTTTCTAATTGCAGGATGGTAGACAAAGAAGTGTGGGTGAGTATAAGGCTACATTTATTTTAGCCAATATCCTTATTCACCAAGGGCTCTAATCTAATGGGGAGCTCCTGAAACTCAAACACTTACAGACGTAGGAGACAAAACTTTTGAAGTCCTTCATTTGGACTCCAAGATTGTGAATTTCAAGTTTCTATTAAACTAAAGAAAATAAGTAGTCTCAGTTTTATCCTGAAATGTTTTAAGATGAGGATCAATCCATTATCTAGATCAGTTTTCATTCAGTTTCAGTAGGCCCTTTTCAATTGGGTGCAACAAAATTTACTGAGTGTTCAAGATGACTTTACGCAGGGTCCGCACAAGCAGTAAGTGTTGCTTCCCAGAAATGTCTTTGCACTTCTGTTTGAACACAGTGTTATTAAAACAAGGAACCATGATCTTTGAGGCCAAGGAGTTCTGGTGCTTATCAGAGATATGTAGAGCACAATCACTGTGACTTCATAAAAAGCTGAAAAATTTGGGGGGCCTAACCAAATAAAAATAGCAAAATTGAGACAGAGTCAAGCTATCTGACAAAGACTTCTATTTTTATGCCAAAATATTTATCATGTATTGTTTAAAAGATCAAAAAATTATAAACTATTCAAATATATAAATTAGGTAATCTATAATGTATCTAATTGTAAAATACTTGTAGTCATTTAAAATGTTTACAAAGCATATGTAAATAGAAGAAGAATGTTTATGTGAGAAAATCAAGGTAAAAACATATGCAGTATGACTACAACTCTGTTGATTCTCCTTAAAAAAGAATAATCTCTCTATATTTTTAAAAGATTTATTTGTTTCTTTGAGAGAGAGAGAACGAGTGAGCACATGAGGGAAAGGGAAAGGGAGAGGGAGAGAAGTAGACTCTGCTAAGCACAAAGCCTGACTCAGGGCTCCATCTCATGACCCTGAGATCACACCTGATGCTTAATCGACGGAGCCACCCAGCACCCCAAGAATAATCTATATTTTAAGAGTACACTAGAAGAATATAGACCAAAACATTTTTTAAAGTTTGGGTTTGAGATGATGGAGCTACATATTTCCCCATTCCTTCTCTTTTCTAGTCTTAAAATCTAATTTCACGTACATGTGCTACTTGAAAAAACTTTAAAAGTTTTTGTCAAAGTAATACATGCATATGTCAAAAAATGTTACAAAAAAGTTTATATGGAAAACTAAAAAAAAAAAAAAAAAAAGTAAAAGTAACTATCTCTTGTTTTACCACTCTGCCTCTCAGTTGTACTTGCCAGAGGTACAGTGCCTTTTAACTAGATTCTATGACTTACTAGAGCTTGGTTTACTCCCTAGTTTTGCTGGAACACCTCCTCAAGTAACTTTTTGCTGTTATTATTGCTGTTTTCTAGCTTAAATCATCGCTGATAAGGAATTTGTTGTCAGTAACATTCTCAATATTTAAAGGTGATGAGAGAGAGAGAGAGACAGAGAAAGAGAGAGCGAGCATGAGAGTAAACATGTATATATGTTAACGTCTCTCTTTCTTCTTGGTGTTCTGAAATTTTGCCATGGACCTAGTATAGTGCTAAACACTTAGTAGGGCCTTTTTAAAAAGTAGGCTCCACACCCAGCCTGGAGCCCAAGGTAGGGCTTGAACTCACAACCCTGAGATCAAAATCTGTAGTAGGGCCTTTTAGTCTGGAGCTTCATGTGTTTCAGGCTTGAGATATTATTTTGTAGTGTGAGTGTGTGTGTATAAATAATATTCTCTGCCTTTTAGCCCTCTATTCTGTAATTTTAGGTGTCTTTATTGTTGGATTTGGGACCCTGACTGATCCAGTAGGTGACTCTTATTCTTTTATTTCTTATTCTTTGTCTTTTGTTTTTCTTCAAGGAAATATCCTTTACTTTATCTTCCATATTCTTCTATTGAATTTTTTGTTACAACAATCGTATTTTCATGTCTAAGACTTCTTTTCTTGATACTCCTTGATTTTCTTTGTATGGCATTCTGCTCTTTTTATGGATGTAATATTTTCTCGAATCTCTCTGGGGAAACAAAGTAGAGCTCTCTTTTAAAACTTTTCTTTTTCCTGAAGTTTCTGTTTCCTCTAAGGTATAGTTTCTGCTTATCTTGGCTTCTCTCTTTAAAGGTGTAGCCTTTTCTAAAATATCTATGGAGCTTTACTTGTCCTATGAGTATTTAATAATGAGTCAGTAAAAACTTATGGAGAACTGTGCTGACATTGGTAGGGTTTGTCAATCAGTGGGCTTCACCATTTTGCTAATGTTTGTTAATTGCCAGATGGTAATAGGGGAGTCTTTTCTCTGGGAACATTCACATTTTGGGGGACACATTTCACCTGGGACACAGCTGCTGGACTTTCCCAGGTGGGCACAGGAAAGGTTACTCTTCCACAGAGATCTCCAGTCAATCCCTGGTATCTGCCTCTTGCCTTACAGCCATCCTCCATTGTGCCTGGCATTTCCACACAAGTGCCCAAAATTCAGGCAGACTGGATTCTTCTTCTGCTGTCTTTCCTCTGAATGTACTCCTGGCTGTGGCCTCCTTGCCCCATTTTATTAATTACCCACATTCTATTTCCTCTCCTCAGCATCTGCTCAATTGTTTTATCCTCCTGTTTTCACTGTTGTGTGTCTGACCTTTTAAAATTCTCTAATCATTATCTTTTTTTTTTTTAAAGATTTTATTTATTTATTCATGAGAGAAACAGAGAGAGGCAGAGACATAGGCAGAAGGAGAAGCAGCCTCCCCATGGGAAGCCTGATGTGTGACTTGATCCCAGGACCCCAGGATCATGACCTGAGCCAAAGACAGAAGCTTAACCACTGAGCCACCCAGGTGCCCCCTCCTCCCCTTATCATCTTCTTAATGAGGTCCTGGGAGAGAATTAAATGCTGTGATCCACTGTCTTCTTGAACTGAAAAGCCCAAGAAGGGCTAGTTTCCCCAGCCCTAAGAATACATACTTTACTAATGCACAGATGAAGAAACTGAAATAAAATATACAAAAAAGAAAACTCAACTTCAGATATATAATGCCTCAGAAATACAGATTTTAAGTCCCTGTTACTTCAAGATACCATGTTTTGATTCAAATATCAATGCAACATTTTTACGCTAAAATGCCCATAAATATTAAACATGCTTTATTTTTGCACCATCAGTTCCTGCCTTTGTGGAAGATTTCTCTTTTTTTCCCTCAAGCCTATGGCAAATTGACAGAAAAGTCTCCTCTCCCTAAATAAAGTAACCCATTGACTGCACAGCAAGGAACCCTAACCAGCAGAAATGTTATTGTGCTGTCAGTTTATGGTGTCTCATAAAGAAATCAAGATGCAAATTTAAACAGAAGTTTGTAGATTAGGGCAACATGCATAGACATAGACTCAATAAATGGCTCTGGGCTCTCTCTGCACCTTAAAAAGGAAAATTACAAATAATAATTTAAGAAAGCAGCAGTGAGGGAGCATCTGGGCTCTGGCCTTTCAGGCTCCTCTGCTCTTTAGGACTGGGGAAAGATTGGCATCTCTTTCTGGCAGCCAGGAAAAATCTTCCTGTTTCAAATGTGGAAGTGTGGAATGCCATCTTGACCACTTTCTAAAATGTTTACAAAAACACCAGTTGAATGCATGAAATTAACCATAATTTGTGATAAAATTCCAGGTGGAAGGGATAATTCATCTATTCTCAGCAGGGACTTGAAGTTCTAACAATCGCTCAGAGAGGACTGTAGGGTAATAGTCAAAGGGGCTATGGCAGACAGGAGCCAGCAGACAGTGAATGCTGATCAATTATTATCAGGTGGTCCCCAAATTTCATGGGCCATGGTGGGGTCAGTTGAGCCTATCCTCTTAGGTCTGTGGCAACAATCAGGTTCAGACAGGGAGCTGAGCCAGCCACAATGCCACAAAGGATCATAGCCAACCTCAGGTCTGTGATCTCTCTTCCAATAGTTCGCCTTACTGGGTGTGATCATGTTTGTGGGAAACTTATCATAGCTGTTTTCCCCTGTCCCCTTGAGTACCTTTCACTTCTCCATAGGTTCCCAGTGCTGTCAAGCCCTCTCTGGTTTCCTCCTCTGACTCCTACCCATCTGAAATCGCTCTCAGCTCAGAGTTTAGTGGAAATGATCTCATAAATTAATGCGCACAGAGGTATAAATAAGTGATCAAGCTTAATGTGCTTCCCAGAAATATTTGCATTGTAATTGGGGACAGTTATTTAGCCCAAAGAATTAAGGTTGTAATGGTGAGGGAAGGAGGAAGGGAGGAGAGGGGAAGGGAGGGGGAGAGGAGAGGGGATCGACATTTATTGAACATCTACCACTTTATTCAGTGAAAGGTTGTGGAATGAATGAGAAAGCACTAGAGACTTTATTTATTTATCTTATCAAATGAACGAAGTCCAGAGGCCACTGTCAACTTGGTGAGAAGTGGGGGATTTTTTTTTTTTTAATGGGGACTATATATGCTGAGCATGCTATAAACCACACTTGTGTTAGGTTGTGTTTGTCTACTCTGAAGGCTCACCAGAAGTCACCTTGAATTTCTGTGAGATTCTGAATTTTTCTCCAGCTCCTGGAGCCTTCTTCTATAGCCAAGGTCAATCAATCCTCTCCAATCCTATGGCTAATCCTGGGCCTCAAAAGGAGGGATTTAAGGAATTCCAGTAAAAAGAAACATCAAGGTATATATAGGGTGCATGGTAGGGGGAGGTACAGATGAGCAGGGCTCTAGGATCCTCAACCCTACTCAAACCAGAGAAGTTGTGTTTTGCCTAGGTTTATATATTGGGTCTTGTATAAGATTTCATTTGATAAGAAGGTTCTAAATCTGAAAAATCATTGCTTTAGGGAAGCACACAGAGACTTAAGATATTGCAACAATTACCACAATCCTATTCCTGGGCTCCAGTCTGACCACTGCACTCCTTCCTTATCTCCAAGGACAGGTTCACTCAGTTATCCACTGCTGGTAACTGAAGCCATGTTTTGCTGCCTGTGTCTGAGCCTGTCTTGGTAGCTTCTTTTATAACCTTGGTTCCTCTAGAGTCTAGAAGAGTGTGCTCTGACTTGCTTTTCCTAGGTAGCCCTTCCTAGGGAAGAGAGTCTTATTTCTGAATATCAGGTCTGTCATAAGACTTTGTTAGGAGTGTGAGCTTCTAACAGCATACTCCTGGGCCATTTACTGGGGCCCCATTGGCACTTCATTGTGTCACAACTGTTTTATTTTGCCTGCTGTCACTTTAGGTTCTGAATATTGGACTGATCATGCTCCAGTGTGGGCATCAGCGTCTTGTGTCTCACCTCATCACATTCCCCCTCTCTTTGCCTATGTAAGCAAGTGATTCTTAAGGGTCCAGGAAATCTGATCTCATTAACTGGGTCATGATGGCTTGGGTCCTAAGATTAAGGAGTAGCTTGTGGAAAAAACAAAATAAGAGAAAACATTTTCCTTCTTCCCCTCCTTTCTCCCTGCACTTACCACTTTAGAGAAAGAGACAACTACCAAACCGATGTGAATAAAGGAAGAATAGGTTTCTTGTGTACTACTGTTAAATACTACATAGCATCTATACTCAAAATACCAAAAAATGGCACTTGATGGGATGAGCACTGGGTGTTATTCTATATGTTGGCAAATTGAACACCAATAAAAAATAAATTTATATATAAAAAAACACGTGGCATCTTCTATTTAAAAGGTTTTAAAATTTATTGTAATTTTGGTCTATCATGTCAATATCAAGCACTTCCAGCAAAACTGGTCAATTTCCTGGCCATTTTGGTCTTTATTATCCATTGTGGATGAATAAGGCCCTTTGAGCCTATAAAAACCTGGGACATCAACCAGGCCTTCAAGGAGGGCACACTGCATACAGGTGGGGTGCTGGGCAGGCTTCTTGAACACAACTTTCTGAACTTTCTGAAAGCCACACCTGCTGAGGCCCATGCTGTTCCAGGCTTCAGGGCAGGAAAAGCTGCCAACTATGCTGAATTTTGCCAGATTGTGTGGTTTTTTTTTTATTAGGTGGATAAATGTCTACAGATTCTCGTGTAAAAACACTGGGCTCAACCCAGTTTTGTACAAACATTTTCAAAACTAAAAGTGGAATACATTATCAGGCACTAGTCCCCATAATTATAGTTTTTTTGGCTAACAATCATTTTCCTTCTTTCTACATAGAGTGTCTGGAATATTTGCACAAAGAATGCCTTTAGGCAGAGGTTAGCGCTAGTAGGACTTGCTTAAGAAACCACTGGACACCCTAAACCTTATACAAGTGGGACATTTTGAGAATCCCATTTTGACAAAAAATGGAGGACATGAATTTTATGGAACGATAAATTAAGAGAGTTGAGTCCAGTGATTAGTTGAAGGAACACTGAGGAATAGAGAGGTCGGTTATCATTTCCTTAATGCTATATGGTTAGAAATGAGACACAAGATACACTTAACCAGGAATTCTAATTTAAATTTTCCACTAGAAAGTTCTTGTATAGTTTACGTCTATACTGCTACAATATGGCCTAATGCAATTTGATCTCAGAGATTCTTAATTTGGGATAGTTCAAAATTGGTTGTTCATGGTGTTTCAACAATTCAAGTTCAAACAGTCAATAGACCAATGCCAAGATTCTTTAATTACAATATGAATGAAGGCATCTACTATTTTTAAAGTATCATGTTAAGTACTCTGGCCGCAAATAGCTGACAATTAATTGTGGCTGTCTTCCTTTATTTGTATTTCATGTCATCTTACTAACATTTATGTGGAATTTCTTCTTTAGTAGTTGGTTCCCTTTATTTGTAGGTGATATCTCTTTTCATTAACACTTTTGCCTTATATTAAAATTTGTCATATGTCATAAATTTCTTTTAGTATTTAAATGGTGACCTTCCTCATCCCATTATTTTGAGCCTGTTATCAAAAGATGAATCCCTATTTTTAATGGATAAATTTAACCATTTGCCTCTACTGTGATTATTGATATATTTGGATTTACTTCTACATCTTCCCTTGTGTTTTCTGTTTACTATTCTTTTTCTCCACTTTTTCTCTTTTCATGTCTTCTGTTGGTTTAATAAAAATTTTAAAATAACATCCCTGCCTTTCCTCTATTGCTTTAGAATTAAAGATTGCATTTCTATTGTTTTCATGGTTACCTTTACATTTGTAATATTCTAGGAATTTTTTCCCTAAATATATGGTTCTGACAGCTTTACAAACAACAACAATGTAACTTAAAATACTTTCATTACTTGGGAGATATTGAGGAGGGGTGCAGAATTTTAAAAATTCATTCATCTATGGATGGGTATATCATTTAAAGATTTTAAGATTTTAAGAAAGATGAGCAATCTTCTCATAAGAAAGATAAATTCTTATCATTTAAAGAAAGATAAGTAATCATTTAAAAATTTTAACATTCAATTTTGAAAAAATTTTTTCTAATAAAGTCTGAAGAAGAAATTCTTTCCCCAAGTCTGGTTTATGACATTCCTTTGGGCAGAACTCCTATCCCCTAGCACCAAGCATGGCCTAAGACAGTCATGAGACCACAGCTGCTGCTTAAGGACTCAGTTGCCCTCCCAGTGCTGTTGCTGGGCAGGCTGGGGGCACTGGTGTCAGTCCTACCACCTCCCATATCTGCAAAGTCTGAAGTAATTAAATTTTTTAAAACTTTCATCTTAGCACTTTTAATTATCCACGAAACACCACACACTGAATCTTATTAATGCATCTAATTCAACATCTTTTTTAACACACTCAAAAAACTTGTAGCACTTAAAAAAAAAAAAACCAACGAGCTTTTTTTTTTTTTTTGAATGTTAGCATTCAACTTATTTTACCATCTTTTAATCAATGGCTATTTTCATTGTTGTTTCTTGTACCTACACCTTCCCTACTTTTCCTTATAATCCATCTTGTAATAGTGCTTTTAATGAAGTCAGTAAGTGGTAAACTACCTCCCTAGGTTAAAAAAAAAAAAAATCTGGAGAGTGATTGTGTAGCTGGGTATAAAATTCTACTTGACAAATACTTTCCCTCAGCACTTTGGAGGTATTACTCTACCATTTGGTGGCTATTATTGCTGGTGAAAAATCTGCTATCAGCTTAATTACAGTTCCTTCATTGGTCATTTGGCTTTCTACTTTTTCCTTAATATCCTCTAGTTTCACTCTAAAATATTTGGGTGTAAATTTAATTTTATTTATGCTGGTCAGTACTTGTGGTGCACTTTTAGTTTGAAGAATCACATCTTTAATTTTAGAATATCCTACCCTTCAATTGTTTCAAATATTTCTTACCTACCATGTCATCACTCTCTTTTTCTGGAAATCATATTGAATGACTATTGGAACATTACAATCTCTTTTCCATTCCTTAATTGTTCCTTATCTGCCTACCTATCTACCTACCTATCCATCTATTTATCATCTGTCTGTTCATCTATCAGTCTTTATTTCTCTGAATTGCATTTTTTGGTTAATTCCTCTTGCCAACTTTTTAATTCATGAATTTTCTCTTTAATTCTACTCAGTTTAAAGTTTGTTTCACTTCTTACATTTTTATTTTAATGAACATATTTTCAAGATTTATAATTAGCTCCTTTTTAAAATTCTCATGTTTTTGTTTTATAATTTTGTTGTATAATTTTCCGTTCCTTTTTATTTTTTATTTTTATTTTTTTTCAGTTCTTTTTTAATGGCAGTTATTCATCCTTTTATCTTTTCAAAAATCCCAGGCATACTTATTTTAAAGTCTTTGTCAGATTGTTCCTTAAAGCCATCTAGAGTGAAGTCAGGTTCCAATAGTAGATTTTGCTGCCTGTATCTTTTGGTATTAGATTTTCTTTCATGTCCTCAAGATTCCTGGCCTGAAGGCTCATTTTGTTTTTTCTTAAATCAGTTTTATTTTATTTTTACTTTCCTGAAGGCTCATTTTGAATGGGAGTTTCATTCTCATTCTTGTTCTTTCTTTTCTCTCCCTTCCTCTTCTCCCTGTATCTCTTCTTTCCTCCGTCCCTATTTTTGTCCTTCTCTAGTGGTTTTGTAGTTACTACCATCTGATCTCCTGAGCACTTAGCCCAGAACCAGGTCATGGTTGTATTTCTCATCCTATGGAAACAATGGGACTATTACAGATCTGGTTACCAAGTAGAAAGAATTTGGTTCACTTCCTACTTGTGAGGCTATGGCTTTGTTTTCCCACTTCTCTCTGTCTATAATCTATAACACTTCTCTCTGTCTATAAACTATTAACTATTGCTGGTCATAGTTCCAGCAACAGATCAGCAAGTCATTTTGTTAACTTCCTCTGCTTGGAATAAGGGGAACTGTGGCTCCCCACCCTAGGCCCTAGCTTAAAGCTCTGAACTTTGCTCTGGTCCCATCTTGACAGGGAGTGCATTTAGTCACCTTTACTTTTCAGAAGTCCCATTTCTGGCTGTCACTGCCTGATTTTGGACCAGAGCCTAGCTGGCTTGCAGCTTCACCACTGCTTATTACTCTGGTATTACTCCACACATGCTCTTCTTATTTTCTAACCTGGTAAATCCTTTGGATTTTCTTTTTTTAACATTCTATCATTGCTATGTGTTTGAGGCCAAGGGCTGTGAAATAATTTTGCCATCTTGATTAGGGGTCCAGTATAGGCTATTCATTTTTTTTCCCTACAGGGAAGTCTACCAGAAAGAATAATGAATACAGAGATGTGGGCAATCTCAAGTATGGGAAGTGCAACTTGTTAAGTCAGAGGAAAGAAGCTTGGTAAAATGTCAAGTCGTGCCAAAGGAAGGTCACATGTTTATTGAAATGTGGTAATTTCTGCTTCATAAAGATGTCAGAGAGCATAGGGCAATGCAGCTTCAGCAAGACATCAAACAGTGTGATTCCCAATGAGTCTTCTTACAGACCTTGTAAGACATTAATATATTGCAGTAGTGACTTTATTATTACTGCATTACTTTTAATCTTTTAATCACTTCAAGTGTGTTGCAAAAGTTCCAATATTTGAAGTATGCCATGAATGCAGAAAAGATATAATCTTTGTTCTATATTTATTTATTAGTAGTATAGAGACTCTAAACTTGTGGAAGAAAAGTTTCATGATTTCTCTCTGTATTATGGTACCCACACCAGGGCCAGGCAGGTGCTTTCTTATAGCTCATAAAAGTGCCTTTGAAGATAATGAAATTTTAATTTGAATTGTGCTATGTCCAGCAAATCACCATGGGAAGCTGATAAAAGCTTTCAGAAGATGGTACTGTTTTTCAATAAACAACAACGTAAAAAAAACATTCACCAACAGGGTGAAATACAGAATGCAAGTACTAATGCATCTTAAACAAAAAGTGCTTAAATGGTATTGTAAAGATACATCATTATGGATACTTTTTTCAGTAGACATCTGCATAAATGACTGCCATTCAATAACTACAATCCTCCTCCCTGCTAGAAGAAGTACATTCCAGATGTGGGCTCCCCCAATAATGCTTACCAATTTTGCGATTCTAGTTTCCAATGCCTGGAAAGAGCCATTTGGGTGGATCTTTGGCATCAGCAGCTCTGCTATGAACCCTGGAAATGTTCTTTTGGTGAACCAGGCACACATTGGCCCTCTGAGCCCAGGGCTCTTCTGCCTGGTGCATTCAGCCCAGTGCATGGATGGCAGCAGCCCTTTCAGAAGGAGGCTATGCTGATTATATTTGGAAGCATACAGTCAATGAGACTATCTGTCCTACTAATATGACTAATTTTGAGGTGCTAATCAAACCCTTAAAATAAACAGGAGGTCTCGTTTATGGAGAGATCCACCCCATCCCTCCTACTAGCCATATAGAAAATGGACACTTCATCATTCTGAGGGCTTTCTGCAGGTCTATCATATCATTTCAACGGATTGCCAGTGAAATCCTATTGGATCTACAATTTTACTATGCTAGGTCTTAATAAAACCATACGAATGCATTTTAACTTTTGACTGCTCTTTATGTAACACCAGAAGCAAAAGATGGTGGCAAAACACAGGCCAGAGATCAGCAGAACCACTACAGATTTTACCTAAAAGTTGAATTATGAAGTAAAGAGAAACAAATTATTCACTTCGAATCTGTCCATTTTACCTTGTCAAAAGAAGCCCTAGGGATAAGCTTAAGCCTCAACACTGTTTAGTATTTCCTAGAGGCCACACTGAGCAGGAAACTCAGGCTCACACAGATCTCAACCAGCATGAAACTTTGGGAGTGTAAGAATGGCAAGAATCTCTGAGACCAAGCATGTTCTTCAAGGATTTTATACCATAAAAAAATTATTTATGACCTATTTGGGCCACACAAGTTTCTAAAAACCACAGAAACTGTCTTAACTTCGCAGTATTTGGATAACTTTGCCTTCCCAGCTGAAGAGCTTCAGAATTCCTTTTTCTTTCTTTCACATCCAGTGGTCTAATTGTTTTGGCCTCAGACACCAAAACAAACCGCAGAAGTCACACTTTAAACTTCTGGTTACCCGGGGCACAAACAGCATGTTTGTGCATTTTTTTTAGGGCCAACAGTCTCTCCTTTTGTGGCCCTATAGTCCCAACTCAGGATTCCAGGGCAGGCTTAATAGGAGAAACTGAATTTATCCACCAAACATGGGAGCACCCAGACTCAGAAAATAACTAATGACATAGAGGAACTAATAGATAATAATACAATAATAGTAGGAGACTCCACTTATATTAATGGACAGATCATCTAAACAGAAAATAAGGAGACATGGCTTGAATGACATACAGGACCAAATGGACTTAACAGATAGATATATTCAGAACATTCCATCCTAAAACATCAGAATACTTACTCTTTTCAAGTGCACATGAAATGTTCTCCAAAATAGATCACACATTAGGTCACAAAACAGGCCTCAACAAATACAAAGAGATTAAAATCATACCATGCATCTTTTCTGACCACACTATGAAATCAGAAGTCAACCCCAAGAAAACATATGGGAAGGCCACAAATATGTGGAGGTTAAGCAATATGCTACTAAACAGTGGAAGGGTCAACTGGGAAATTAGGAAAAAATTTAAAAGTACATGGAAACAAATGACAATGAAAACACAACAGTTCCAAACTTTTTAGATATAACAAGAGTGGTCCTAAAAGGAAAATTTATAGCAACACAGGCCAACCTGAAGAAACAAGAAAAATCTCAAATGAACAACCTAACCTTACACTTAAAGTTTGTAGAAAAAGAACAAATGAAGCCTAAAGCCAGTAGAAGGAAGGAAATAACAAAGATTAGAGCAGAAATAAATGATCTAGAAACTGAAAAAACAATAGAACAGATCAATGAAACCAGAAGCTGGCACTTTGAAAAAATTAGGAAAATTGATAAACCTCCAGACAGATTTATGAAAAAGAAGAGAGGAAGGACCCAAATAAATAAAATCACAAATGAGAGAGGAGAAATCACGACCATCACCACAGAAATACAAACAACTATGAAAATATTATGAAAAACTATATGCCAACAAATTGGACAACCTGGAAAAAATGGATGTTTCTAGAAGCATAAATTACCAAAACTGAAACAGGATGAAATAGAAAACTTGAATAGACCAAAAACTGGCAAAGAAATTGAATCAGTAATAATAATAATAATAATAATAATAATTAATAATAATAATAATAATAAAAACTCCCAAGAAACAAAAGTCCAGGATCAGATAGTTTCACAGGTGAATTCTACCAAACATTTAAAGAAGAGTTCATACCTATTCTTCTCAAATTATTCCAAAAAATAGAAAAGGAAGGAAAACTTCCAAATTCATTCTAGGATGTCAGTATTACCCTGACTAAAACCAGATAAAGGCACCATGAAAAAGAGAGCTATAGGCCAATATTCCTGATGAACACAGATAAAAAATTCCCAATAAAATACTAGCAAACTAAATCCAACAATACATTACAATAACTCACCATGATCAAGTGGGATTTATTCCTGGGTTGCAAGGGTGGTTCAATATTTGCAAACCAATCAATGTGATACACCAATAAAAGAAAAGATAAGAATCATATGATTATTTCAATAGATGCCGAAAGCATTTGACAAAGTACAACATCTATTCATCATAAAAAATTTCGAAGTAAGTTTAGAGGGAGCATACTTCAACATAATAAAGGACATATATGAAAAACCCATAGCCAATATCATCCTAAATGGGGAAAAACTGAAAGCTTTTCCTCTACAGTCAGGAACAAGACAGGGATTTCACAGAGCTAGAACAAACACTTGTAAAATTTGCATGGAATCATCAAAGACCCCCAAATAGTCAAAACAATCTTGAAGAAGAAAAATAAAGCTGGAGGCATCTCAATTCTAGACTTCAAGGTATATTACAATGCTATAGTAATCAAGATAGTAGTACTGGCACAAAAATTGATACACAGATCAATGGAACAGAATAGAAAACCCAGAAATAAGTCAACAATTATGTAGTCAATTATTGGCAAAGCAAGAAAGAATATCCAGTGGGAAAAAGACAATCTTTTCAACTGGATAGCTACATGCAAAAGAATGAACCTGGACCACTTTCTTACACCATATGCAAAAATAAATTCAACATGGATAAAAGACCTAAATTTGAGATCTGAAACCATAAAAATCCTAGATGAGAACACAAGCAGTAACTTCTTTAACAATGGCTGTAGCAACTTCTTTCTAGATATGTCTCCTGAAGCAAAGGAAACAAAATCAAAATAAACTATTGGGACTTCATCAAAATAAAAAGCTTCTGTATAGCAAAGGAAGCAATCAACAAAAATAACAAGTAACCTACAGAATGGGAGAAGATATTTGAAAATGACATATCTGATATAGGGTTAGAATCCAAAATATATAAAGAACTTCTAGAACTCAACACCAAAAAAAAAAATCATGCAATTAAAAAATAGGCAGAAGATATGAATAGACATTTTTCCAAAGAAGACATACAGATAGCCAACAAATACATGAAAAGATGCTCAACATCACTTATCATCGGGGAAATGCAAATCAAAACCACAATGAGATACCACTTCACACCTGTCAGAATGGCTAAAATCAACAACACAAGAAACAACAGGTGTTGGTGAGGATGTGGAGAAAGGGGAACCCTCTTGGACTATTGGTAGAAATGTAAACTGGTGCAGCCACTCTGGAAGACTATATAGAGGTTCCTTAAGAAGTTAAAAATAGAACTATCCTACAATCTAGCAATTACACTGCCAAGTATTTACCCAAAGAATACAAAAACACTAATTCAAAGGTATACATGTACCACAACATTTATTGCAGTATTGTTTACAATAGCCAAGATACGGAAACAGCCCAAGTGCCCGTTTATTGAAGAATGGATAAAGAAGATGTGTAAATATATACAGTGGTTACTCAGTCGTAAGAAAGAATGAAATATTGCCAGTTTCAATGACATGGCTGGAGCTAATAAGTCAGTCAGAGAAAGACAAAACCATATGACTTCATTCATGTGTGGAATTTAAGAAACAAAACAAATGAGCAAATGGAAAAAAGGAAGAGACACAGAGACGCACACACAAATCAAGAAACGGACTCTTAATTCTAGCTTGTTATCAGGGTGGGGAGGGGCGGGGTGGGTGAAGGGATGAGGTAAATAGTGATGGGCATTAAGGAGGGCACTCGGGCAGCCCGGATGGCTCAGCGGTTTAAGCGCCGCCTTCAGCCCAGGGTGTGATCCTGGAGACCCGGGATCGAGTCCCACGTCAGGCTCCCTGCATGGAGCCTGCTTCTCCCTCTGCCTGTGTTTCTGCCTCTCTCTCTCTCTCTCTCTGTCTCTCATGAATAAATAAATAAAATCTTAAAAAAAAAATTAAGGAGGGCACTCGCTGTGATGAGCATTTGGTGATGTATAGAAGTGTTGAATTACTATTTTATATGTAATACAATTATATATGAATTATATATATGTATATAACATACATTATATGTTAACTAACTGGAATTTAAATAAAAACTTTAAAAAAAATAAAGAAAAATTGAAACTAAATAGAATGATTACTTTAGATTGAGGATTTCAGCTTCTTAAAACCTTATTGGTATGAGTGACAAGAACCGTCTGTGATGGAGATTCATTGGACTAGTCTCTCTTCTATGAATATATGAAAATTTCCATAATGTGTAAAGAGCAAACAAAACAAGTTCCTACTAAAATGCACTGAATATAGTTGTGTCTCCAGCCACATGACCTCAATATTTTTTTCTGCTTTCTTTTTAACCTGGGATTCTTTTCTTTTTCTTTTCTTTTTTTTTAAAATTTTACCCTTAAGTGATCTCTACACCCAACATGAGGCTTGAACTTACAACCTGAGATCAAGAGTTGCATGTTCCACTGACTGAGCCAGCCAGGCACCCTTGGGACTCTTTTTTTATACTTCATTTTTTATCTTTCTCTCATCACTTTAAGGCTTCTCATCTGTATTCCAGTAGCCTTTATGTATCTTTAGACTTTCAACTTTATGATTTTCCATCTTCAGTTTGTCTAGAGACCTTATTTCTGACCTGTCATTGGCTCTGATTCCTGGATTCCTTATGTTCTAGAATGAAACAACAACATAGCATGCAAGACAGAAAGCTACAGTTCCTTTATGATGTTGGTCATTGGGATTCTATTAGACGTCATCTCATGTTTTTATTATGTGTAACTGTGTTTAAGGGTATGGCATTTAGCAAACCTATGCAAAACCCAATTTTTTTCCTTTAAGATCTGTGCTATAAAGTTTTTTCTTTTATTACTATTTTCTTTCTCTTTTTGATGTTCTCTTCCCTTTTAAAATTTATCTGCCCATGGATCAGACCAAGACTATAAAAAAGGAAAAAAATTTCAAATCACCATAATAACTTCTATATACAGGGAGGATGCCTGGGTGGCTCAGTCAGTTGAGCATCTGACTCTTGACTTCAGCTCAGGTCATGATCTCAGGGTCATGAATGAATTCAAGCCTCCCATCGGGCTTTGTGCCCAGCATGAAGTCTGCATGTGATTCTCTCTCTCCCTCTTCCTAGGCCCCTCTCCCTGCTCAAGCATGCATGTGTTCTCTCTCTAAATAAATAAAATCTTAAAAAAACTTCTATATACATAAGAAAAACATTTTTGAAATGAAGAATTATTAAAACAGCATTTCAACATTGCTCTTACCAGGCTCCCAATATATGCTGGGTGCTCTGCTACATTTAGTCTGTTCTCTGCCTTCCTCCCCAGGATTTCATGTTCTAGAGCAGAGTGAGCAAACCTCCATGCCCACAAGTGCCTGTTAGGGGCCATAAATGCATTCATGGGGCCCTGGGCCCGCCTCCATCACCTGAATGGAGAAGCCTAGAACCAACTGGGAAAGCAGATTCGCTGTCATCAGGGGGCTGGTCCTGCTCCGTTCAAGCCCAACACTGCTACATGGAATTTGTTTGTGCCAGGTTGCCTGATCTGATTTTTCAAGAGAAGCTAGAAATTTGGATTTGTGTGAAATCCTTAAATGTTAGTGCCAAAATGAAATAAAAACTGTGACTGAGACAAAACTCTGTGCAGGTCAAACACGACCTTCAGGTATCCAATTCCTGTTCCATTGTCTTAAGCCATAGCTATTTCAAATGTGGGGCACTCTCTGGAAAAAAAAAAAAAGGAAAACAAACCAAATCTTATAATTTTCGGTACTTTGTGACTTTGACAAGAAGGATTTATAAGGAGGCTAGACCATGTAAGAGCCAACTATGGGGTAAGGTAGGAAACACTGGATTTGCCATCAGATGATCTGGGTTTGAGACTTGGCCTCTTACTAACTGGGGGATTACAATGGACAGGATTCTTCACCTTTTTGAGTGTCACTTTTCCTTACCTACAACAGAAGGGTAGAAATACTTCTTTCACAGGATGGCTGGAGGGATTAAAGGAAACATGTGAAAATGCTTTATAAACTACAAAGAGAACCGTAGGTGTGAATAGGCAGGTTGATCTTTGAACCTATTGATCAAGGGCTATGAGGGTTCAGCAGCACTCAGAAAAATGGTAGTGGAAAGGCAAGGGCTTGGTTATTCAGCTCACCCCCTGGGAAGGAAACTATGCACTTATAAGTACATGGAAAGTGAGGCAGAAACTAAAAAAAGCCTGGTGCTGGGGACAGGAAGGAGAGCTGTGCCCTAGAGGGAGCAAGGCTTCCTTCTTGAAAAAACTTACTGAAACTATAAAGCCCACAATGAAACCCTTCACCGACTAAGTGGTGAATATCCACCTGGTGGATTATTTGTGGCAAATTTAAAATCACAGATTGGCTTCCTACTCTTGGGATATTTTCAAACCACCAACTTACCTCTCCACCCTTAAGTCAAAGAATAAGAATTTGTGTTAATACTAGCCCAAGAAAAATACCATTAGTGGAGATCACAATGCTGGAATACTTTTATTAATTCCAAAACTAAATATAGATGACTTTTGGATTATTGGCTGTTTTCAATGATCAGCAGTAATATTCTCTTTTATGAAAGTGCATAAATAATTGGTTTTCCAATAAAACGCAAATCTTTTACCAGGAGAGTTAAAAATTTCACTATGGAGTTATTACTGGTTTCACTCTTTAGGTAACCACACAACTGTAAATTCTTTGCTTCTTAACTTTCAGCAGGAAGGGCTAGATAATTTTTCAAAGGCAATGAGCCTGAGGATGCTGGCTTGATTTAAGAAGCAGAGAAAAAGAAGAAAATTATTGATGTAAAAGAAGTTTTGTTGTTGTTGTTATTGTTGTTTTTTCCAAAAACAGCAACCAAAATTTTACAAAGTCCCAGTGGAGAATTCTAGTTAGTTCTAGATCCTAGGGAGCTGCTGGCCAAGATCTTCCTACCTCCAGTCCAGGGACACTTCCCTTTAAAGAATCTATATTTAGCAGTAAACACAGTGCTACTCAGTCCTACAGAAGGTGGAAGAGAAACTCATTCTTGCCTGCCCTAGGTTTATTAGGTCTAAATTATCATACTGACAGAATTTGGGGATTTAACATATTAATTAACCTGTAAACAAATGCATTAAAAAACAAATATCATCTCTAGGTGTTTCTCCTTGTTAGCACAGATTGGGGGAAGCTGATGGTTACTAACCTGGAGTACAGAAGACTTCCCTAAAAGGAGTCTGGAGCTATACCTTATTCCAATATAATATTTTTCTTGTAATCCTAATATTTTATTTTGTGCACTTAAACCATTCTAAGAAGAGGTCTGTAGGCTTCACTGGACTGAAGGAGCTGAAGACCTCTCTGTACTGGATTTTTCTTGAGCAGGAGCCATGTGTCTCTGCTGTGAGATATATTTCCAGACTTGTATTGCAGCATTAGGCAATCAAAAAATGTCAACACATTATTTTTGACTGAGACTTAAAAAAATTCTTCCTTAAAAGCTTGGGTAAAACTTCTATTTCAAAGAGTTGGCTAGCAGACTACAATAACCACCACCAAGATTTTTAAGCAAATAGAGTCCCCTGGGTGGTTCATATGCTTAAAAGAATTTCTTTATTTGTCACTTAATCTTGCATAGTGGTTCTCAAGGTGTGGTCAATAGATCCCTGGTGGGACTCTGAGATCCTTTTAGTGGTCCAGGAGATCAAAACTATTTTCATAATAATACATAGGAGTCATTTGTCTTTTTGATGGCATCAACATTTGCAAGGATGGTACAAAACTGTGGTGGTAAATTGCTGGCTCCTTAGTAAGAATGGAGACAGTGGACCTGACTGTACTAGATATAATGGTATATTCTTCACCATAACACACACTTAAAACAAAAAACTCTTTCTTTTATCACTCAAGAATGGCCTTGATATAGCAGTAAAAATTAATAATTGTACTAAATTTCAGCGCTGAGTACACATCTCTTTAAACTCTGTGAAGAACTAGGAGAAGTTTGCATAAAACACTGCTGCTATTGACCTCCTGAAAGTCTGGTGTAGACTAAGGACCCAGTTCATAGATCAATGTGTTTAAATGTATAAAATAAAACATATGGGACTAGAAAGGAAAGCAAAAATAGTGAATTATTTATCAAAATACTAAAAAGTTGTGGTAAGTAATGTATATATGCTTATTTAATATATTAAATAACAAGATTTCTCTCAGTGGGTCTAATGTTATAATATTGATGCAAGTATTATGGTAGTGCAACTGATTCTTTTGAGATAGTTCCAATAAGAGCAATTGATATACAATACATATAATTCTAGACTGCTGGAGTTAGAGGTATTGTTAACAGTGCTATAGTTGTCTACATTCAAAAATGAAAGAAATGCTGAGCTTGTGAAAGTAAGGATGCATCTTTTTCCTCTAGTGGAATTCATAGACTTATCCAGGGACCATTATCACTACCTGAAATACTACCTATTATTTGTTTGTTTGCTATCTGTTCACATAGCTAGGATATCAGCTCCAAGAGAGGCGGGGCTTTGTCTTCTTCACTGCTTTCCCCAGGCTCAGGAGAGCGTCCAGTCCCAGGCAGATGCTCAGCCAGTGTTTCTTGAGTGAATGAGGAGGTACGGGCAGCTTCCAGGTCCTACTGAGTCTACTTGGCAAGCTCTCTCCTCTTTCCACTTCTAGTTCTGACTCCTGACAGTATCACAGATGATTTCAGTATTTGTGTCTCATAAGTATTGTGGTTTGCAGCTAGGCTCATTATTCAATCCAAATTGTTCTAGAAAGAAGTTGTCACCTTAAAAGAATGGCTCGATCGATTAATAGCCTGATAGTAACATTCCCTGAGGGTCTGGGGGATGGTCTGTGTCCACTGCTGTTCCCTCTTGGCTTCCACAGTGAAAAGGCCAGTGACTGAAACAATGAGCCAGAGTTTTCTGCAAAATCTCTAAAGTAAAACTTCTGTGGGTTAAGATGGAAAGTCTAAATCTGAAAGTCTGAATATCTGGGATTGTAGTTTTATCCATGAAAATACCCTGGTGTCATGTGAAAGAGGCCAAACAGCTAAATGGAAACCTACCGTCTAGTTAATTTATCAGTGAATGTTTTCTTTGGCTTCTTGATTTTAATGCATTGATTTGCTTAACTATTTGCCTTTAAAGTAGGAAAGATCTCATCTGTGTTAAACCTTAGTCTCTCTTCAAATATTTTTATTTATTACAAAATCAACCCATGTTTATTACAGAATATAGAGTTAAGCAAAAAGTGAGAAATCAAAAGGAACCTAAATCTTCTGCACAGAGACAAATATTTTTAAGTAAGAGATATAAAGAATACAAAGATATAATAAATAAAAAGAAATACTTGGTACATTGCCCTTTGCACTATTTTTTATATGAAAGCCTATTTGTCTTGCTGTGGGTTGTCCTGACTGTAATGCCAAACTCCAAATAAAATATTAAGAAGAACAAAGGAAGCAAAAGTCTTTGAACTTGCTTACACCATATCCTTTTTAAAAATATTTATAAATGAGACTTCTTCACACAGAGGCCAATGTTTCTTTAGTTGGATTTTCATTGACTTAGATGTTCTTCCATCTAAATTACAAATGGGAGGAACAGAATTCATAAAGTACAATTGATTTGATTACCAAAAAAAAGCTCAGGGAAATTTGTTATTTACCATATGAACAAGCAATTTCTTATTAACTCGTATATTTGATTAAGAGGCATGCATATTTGACAGTGCTCTCAGGCTCTCAAAGAAGAATGGGTAGGTGCTCTAGGGTCCCCCTCGGGAGGAGTGAATGAGTGATGCTTTCACCTGGACAGAGGGACATACATGACTGTGTCCCACTTGATAGACTTGGGGACACAAGTTTTCTCCCTTTGCTGTTGCCTCTGTTAACGCAATGCAAGTTGTTTCAGTTTAATCTGAACAGGGAAAAAGGCCAATTGCTTCTGTTTTTCCTTTATTTGGGGTGCAGTTTCATGGATTATCTTTTCTTTAAAGCTCTAGCCACCTGTCGCATCAGTCTGGGTTGGTAAAATGCTACAGCAGTCTGTAGAATGTAACAGAGACCCCAGACTTGGCTTTGAAGGAGGTGCTAGCTACCTCCTTCAAAGAGGAAGGGCCTGGAATTTCTGACTTCAACATTTCCCTTCCAGCTCTTCCTTCCCATCACTGTTCTAATTTCTTTTGAACCTTTAATACTTTCTGACCAAGGTTTTTATTTAGGGAGCATTAGTGAAGTCAATGAATTCCATCCTCGTGAAGTTCCCAAAACAAAACACTACCAATTACGAATTATGCTTTGTGTCTATTCAAAGTCTTCGAACACTTATTATCCCATTGTTATTGGTTGATAGAGGATTAATGAGGTTCCCACATTTCCAGGAAGGGCCATTCTAGAAGGAGCAGAGGTGGTTGTGAAGCTCCTTGCTTGGCTCACTCGGTGTGGTGGGTACTGAGTGCTGGGATGCAGGCCGAGGAGAGGGCTGGCCTCCCAGGGGCCGCCAGAGTGGCCAGTGAGTTACCAGTGAATTAACGGAAACAGAGGGTAACAAGGAGGAGGTGCAAAGGAACAGCATCCCTGGGACCAGCAGAAGTCTCCTCTAAAGGCTGGATCTGGAAATGGAAGGAGACTGAGACAAAACGGAGAAGAGGAATGGGCTGGGGTGCAGCTGGGAGGAGGCAGGGAGCACAGGACAGAGTGGTCACCTCACAGGTCCACATTTTCAGGTTAGAGACCAGGGGAATGTCCCCCTCAGGCTTCCTACCTTTCAGAGACCACCAGCAGAAAGGTGGACTTCAGGGAATTGTGGGGGTTGTGGTTTGTTTAAAATTAGCAGAATAAACTAAGGAATGGACACGATGCAGGCCCTGCCTAGCTGTCTCATGCTGGGTTTCAGTTCTTGCTACTTCCTGCCTCAAACTTTTATACCCCAGCCACCTTCACTGCCTTCCGTTTCCTAGGTGTACCAAGCTGTTCCAAGTCTACTTTTTCTTTCTTTCTTTTTTTTTTTTTAAGATTTTATTTATTTATTCATTAGAGACACAGGGAGAGAGAGAGGCAGAGACACAGGCAGGGGGAGAGGCAGGCTCCACACAGGGAGCCCGACATGGGACTCAATCCCGGGTCTCAAGGATCACGTCCTGGGCTGAAGGCAGCACTAAACTGCTGAGCCACCTGGGCTGCCCCCAAGTCTGCTTTCTCTCTGTCTTCCTTCTATTCTACTTTTCTTCCTTCAGGACTCAACTCAAGTGTCACATCCTGAGGAAGCCTCACAGACACGACCTCCTCAGCCATCCACTGGTTCTCACAGATACCCCCTAGTGCTAGACCCTAGGGGTTATGTGTCTGCCTCTCCCCTTAAACTGGTTTCCGAGAACAGAACAGTCTATCCTTCTCTGCAGCCCCAGCCCCCACCACCACAGAGCAGACGCACAACAGATGCCCAGTGCCTGTAGGCTGAATGAATACATGTTGGATGCAAGAACACATCCCCGTGCAACGAAGATCAAGAGGATCACTGCATGGGATGGATCTCTCATGTGAACCCCACAGCAGGAGCAATTTTGTTCTATTTGCTGATGTCTCCCAAGTGCTGAGAAAAGGGCCTGCCACATAGTAGGCACTCAAAAAAGCATTTTTAGAATAAATTAATAAGGAAGAAACCGAAACCTCATTGGAAGTGGTGCAGAGGAAGTGGTGACTTTCAGATTGTTTGGCAATGTCAGAAGTTTTCAAAGAGCTTTGCTGGAGGGCAAGGGTTGCTTTCAGGAGAGACCTGCCTTTTTCCTAGAAGCAGGCTCCCTGGCACAAGCTTCTTCCGTGGCTTACTCACATGCATTAGAACTATTTGGAGTAGCTCATATATACGCAGGTTGAAGTGACCCCAGACCCAAGTCTTCTGATGTCTTGGGACCACTTAGGGCACATCACTTTCTACAGTGGCTTCAGTGCCCTGGGCAGATTTTCATCCTAACCTTTCTGGGCTTGTTCTCTCCGGATGCTGGGCTCTCAGACATTGGACTGTGTGAGACAATGGGAGAAGCCTCAGGTCTCCCTCCCTCCAGGCAGCATGGATGCTTTATTTCCCAGGCTGGAGAGCGCAGGGTTGGGAGAATAAACAATTTCACAACAAACTGCTAGTGGCCAGGCAGGCAGGTAATTAATATATCTCCTGGTGTGTGGGTGGGAGTAGGCAGGAAGCATACCAACCACATCACTGGGCTGTAATGGATGTTACAGTTCTTGTAAAAGGTCATCTTGAGGTTGAAACACTTTCAGTACTGTCTGCCTTCCTAAATGTAAGATTCAGGATCTCAATATGAGTGGTAACAGACGGAAATGCACCAAGCACAACCTTTTATATCATTTTAGAGATGCCACCATTCCCTAATTATCAATAGAAGCAAGTAAGTCTATCAGCATCAACTTCATCAGCAGATATTTATTGAGTGGTGCAGTGGTGTGCAGGGGCTGGGGACACAGGAGGTATATGACAGTTTCTTTCTCTGTCCTGGTGAAACTTCCTGTCTAGGTAGGGAGCCAGGGCACACAACAGTGTTGAAGGAGTACAGGGAAGGGCAACACATAGGGCATGGCAACTCCTGCTATAGGGATTCAGAGGAAGGGAGAATGGCTTAGGGAATTTTTGCATGAGAAATCGTTAAGGGAATTGCATGTATCACTGAGGTAGGAGGGGCACCTCTGGAGTCAGATGACCTGGGTTCAAATCACTGATTTGTGCTGGTGAGTGTATAACAACCACCTTTCCAGAAAAAACATACAGAGGCCTGATTTGAACATTTGCAAATTTCTGTAATATAAGTACTCCTACCCATGGCCAAATTCAAGCTACCATCTTGATGTCAACTGAATAGCACAATTCCTAAAATTTAAGAGTTAGTCAGTTAGTCTATGCCAGATCCACCGCACTAGTTGAAATCTAGGCTCTGTCTCTTACTAATTGTTTGAATTTAGGCAATTACTTAACTTCTGTAATCCCTGGTGTCTCATCTATGAAGTGGGTATGATGACATCTTAGAGGGATGCTATATGGATTAAATGAGATACTGTATATGTGGCAGCTGTGAAACTTTCCTACTATCAGGAGAGTAATTGATCAATGGCTCCAGATTCCTTGCTCTGAACTTATCACCTCATTTGTGCCAAGACCATGCTTCCCATGGGCTGCTCTCGGCCAAAGACTGAGTGTGGCAGGCCCATTCCTGCAAGATGCAGGATTCCTCTAATGAGTGACTTCAGCTTGAAGATTCCCCATTGGCCTGTCCAAAACTTTCTGGGAATGGCACTGCAGTCTGAGCTTCTGCTTCATTCTTCCTTATCTGTTCTTCATGGCTCTTCTCAGTCCTTTTACCCTGAAAGGTTTAGCATTTCTTCCAATAAATCTCTGCATGTCCAACCTCATCTTGGAGGACCTTAGCATGTTAATCACTTTGGACTTTATATGTAGTAAGTGCTCAATAAGTATTTATTATTTTTTTAAAAAAAGGAGTGCTGTGAGATTTCCTTAACGTTTAGTTGTTGAGGACCTGCCTCTTCCCCTGGTAAGTGATCCTAAAGAGAACATTATCTTTGTGAGAGACAACCTTGGTGTGTCTGTGCATTCCTCACCAGGACAATGAAGGCTTCCCATCACTTGCCCTTGCCCTTGCCTTTCCCTTGTCATTCCTGCCCTCCACTCAACTCCATCCTCTATTCTTATCCTGAATGGAAATTCTTCTTTCCAAGATGACTTGCTCTTGCCATGCTGTTAAATCCAAGAGGGCTCTATTTTTCTAGTTTCATTTTGCTTGCCCCTCGTAGAAACTTCCAACAATGAAAACTATTTTCCTGTGATCCTGTAATGCCACATCTCTATGTTGTCCTCTTCTTGGGACTCTTGCTCAGTTTCTTTTGCTTCCCACTCCTCAATGTGTGCTAAAAAATGGGTGACCCCCAGGCTCTTTTATCCTCAACCTTAATTTCACCCCATGGTTTCATTTCAACAACTTTTAGCAAATAATTACTGAGCACCAGCATTGTTCCAGATGTGATCTCACCCTTTATGGGATATATATTTTAGTAGATTAATTACCCTCTTTCTGGATACTGATAATTTCCAATTCCATATATACAGCCCAGCCCTCTCTTCTGCTTGCTAGATGTCCCTGTTACATATACTTCAGGCATCTGAAACTCAGCAGACTCAAAGAAGAGCTTGTTTTTCCTGCTCCTTGTCTCTTCATTCTCCACTCTCAGGTTGAATTGCTCCAACCAGAAACCTGGAATCTGCCTTAATGCCTTCTCCTCCTTCAGCTCCGAGTCCAATCACTCATGAAGCTTGTTGATTCTATCTCTTAGATGTGTCTTAATCTATCCATTCCTGTTGGCCTTCTCTACCGTGATCTATTCCACACCAAAGTAATTTGTCTAGTTCTGCTCCAGGTATCTTCCCTTTACATAAAATTTCAAATGCAAATTTTATCACCTCATCTCCCCTCACCACCTCACCCCCAACCATAACTCAACCAGTCTATGACTTTTCATTGTCTTCAGTATAAAGGCCCACAATATGTAGGCTATTTTTAGAGGCCTTTTATGATCTAGCCCTGCCCACCTTTCCATATCCCTATCACATCCTTATACTCTGTTTTTTAAACTCCATCCATATGGGATTCTCGATGTACCTGAGATTCTTGACCTCCGCACAGACTATTCCCACAGCCAGGTCACCTCTCCCGGTTACTTGTTTAATGCCTGTTTTCCCTGACAGATTATGTACTCTGTGAGGGCTGGAACCACATCTGTGTTTTTCATTATTGTATTCTCAGTATCTGCCAAAGATACTGGCTACAGACTAGGTGCTGAGTATTTGCTGAAAGAAAGAATGAATGAATTAACCACATTAGAATATAAATAGTCTGATCATTTTATGCACATGATGTACATAATCAGTTGCAGATGGGAAGGTTCATTAAAAGATGGAACAAAATGCCAGACTGACCAGGCCTATTTATAATTAGAGGAAAGAACTCAGGAAGAAGAGCTTAAGTTAAAAAAAATAATAAATCGAATTTTCAGTTGCTGAGTGTGTGTGTGTATGAGTGTGAGCATGTGTATGTGTATGTGGTGGGGACAGAGGTCCACCCATGGTGATGTGGTCACCTTGACATAACTGTGTCCTCCAATTGCAGATAGGTGTGGGATTATAGTATGTAGACTATGAACAGTAAATTAGAAAAATGTAGGAGATAGTCATCATTTCCGGGCTTTGTAATTTTGCTTCAGGACTTCATGTACACCCTTTTAGATCATCCTACACTTCATAGATTTGTTCTTGACATTTTATTTCCTAAATTTACTTTTCCTGCTAAACACCCAGTTGGGCTTAGTGCCTTTGCAGCCAACAGCAAGCAAGATGATGAGAATCACTCCATGTGGTGGTTCTGACCTTCCTGCTCATCCAAAGTACTCAGATGAGTGGTTTAGATGAGATAATCTCTGTGTTTCTTTTCTACCTTTAAGTACTATGACTAGTTGATGTCTGGTTTTTTGTTTGTTTTCCTCTTCTCGACTGCCTGGGATCCCATGTTAAAACAGGCCTGATGACAAATCCTGTTCTTACATTTGGCTTCCTCCTTGCTGATCACTTTCCTGCCTGTTGGGTTTTTAGGGTCTCTTCTTTTAATTAACCAATGATGGTCCAATTGTAAGTTAAGTCACCCTGGGTGACTCCATTCCAGTAGACCCTGGTAAAGATATTTAATTGCTTCTTGCTACAACTTTGTCATTTGCAAATTGGGACTAATAAGGTTATCTTGGAGAACACATTTTTTGGAAGACTGTAGTCTTAATGAGGTACTTTGAATTTTTCAAAAGAAAATCCCTTTGAAAACGTGGTGTTAATTCAGCCCTTGATGTAAAATCATTTATTTTGACTGAATTTTAAAATTCTCAATGCTAACTGAGGCTTTGTAAATAAACTAAATACAGATTGTGCTCTGCAGAAGCCTGACTTCCATTAATAACATTTAGATAGAATTAGATGAGGTGTCTTTTATCTAAAATGCTAAAATTGACACTGGATGAAAAGTGGAGAGCAAAGTAGTTTTCAGGCATAGGGTATAAAACAAATAATGGCTTCCTTCCATTTAGAAGAGCTCTCCCATAAAGATTTCCAAAGATGAAATGTTAAAATGTGTCAAACTAACGATACCATTTTATTTACTTAATAAGCAAGCACTTTAGACCTCAAGTTTAAAAGTACTGTTTGTTAGCACTCTAAACTTAACAGTGTCTCTTTTTGGTTTTGATACTAAAATATTGATTTAATTAAATGGGTAGACTTAATGTCTCAACTCTAATAGAGATGAATTCCAAAACCCTTTATATCCACAGAAGCAACAATTAACTTAGTTGAGGGCATCTAAACATCCATTTGATTTTGGAAAATGTCCAGCTCAATCAGGGCAGTGGCCTGGAGGCAATTGAGAGACCTGTACATAAAATACAGATATGTAAATTTATGTGAAAGGAAAAACTTAGGAAGGATGCCCTGACTCGATAATATGTTTATCAAACTGTGAATCAATCAAATACTCATTTAGTTATTTATTCAACAAATATTCTCTGAGCACTTACCATGTGCTAGACCCTGTTTTTTTTTTTTAATTTTTTTAATTTTTAATTTTTTAGGTGAAGACATGCTGGTAAGACAGATAAGTTCTTGGCACCTATACAGGGAATTCTGTTAAGAGCTTCCTACACAATGGGCTCTAGGGAGGCAGCGAAAAGAATGTAAGAATGGGAAGATAATGCCTGCCCATCAGAAGCTACCCATCAGGCTGGGAAGGACTCAGGAAACAATAAGAGAGTCACACAGAACAGCAAGAGGCAGTTCAGCATAGTGGTTAGGAACGTGACCTCTGGAGCCAGATTGCCTGAGTTTGAATCCGAGCTTCATCACTTAATGATTGTAATTCAACCTTGCTGAACATCAGTCGTCTTGTCTATAAAATGAGAGTGTAATAATATAATAATAATCTCATAAGATTGTGTTGTGAGGATCAAGTTAAGTATGTAAGGGCTTAACAGTACCTGGAATAGATATGAATTCAAGAGTAAGTGATGGGAGAAGAGCACATGAGTAACTAGAATTCTAGAAAAGGGACAGCACCCCAAAGGTTGGAATTAAGACGAGAGATGAACTGTTGAAGGATACATAGTATATGGATGAAGAGAGAAAAGAGAAGGCTTTCCAGCTTGAGGGAGCAACATAAGGGCAGGGATGGGAGTGGACATGAGCCTGTTCTGGGAAGAGGATGTGAGCAGCTTGGTTTGATTAGTGTTTGGGAAGATAGTAAATTAAGAAGATCCAGGTTAGTGAGAGTTTTGAACAGACTAGAATTCATCCTGGAAGACAGGAGTCACCTAGCTTCTTAAGAAAGGGATGAAACAATGATGTGAAAGGCTGCTTTGGAAAATAAATGTAGCAGCATTAAGCAAGGTGCAAGGGAGGAAAATCCTCAGAAGAAGTTTATTGGGGAGCTGTCATTGAGGTGAGAACCATTAAAGACTGTGGTGTGGCAGCAGCAATGGAGAGAAGCTGAGGAAATCTGAGAGGCATTCCAAAGGAAAAATAAAAAGGATTTCAGTGCAAATTGGCTGAATGATCGAAGAAGAACCTTTTTTTGAATCAGGATCATTATAGATTGGCGACATATGTATATTACTCAAAAATTTTACATACATAAGTGATCCAATTGGGCAAAAATAAAGTAGACAAGATGTCTGAGACTGACTGCACGAGACTCTTACAGGACACCCAAGGAAGGCTGAACATGAGTACCTGATAAAGATGAAGACACAGAGTGTAAGTATTAGTGCAAAAGAAGAAACATCATGAGAGAAGAGGAGCCCATCTGTAAAGGGCTGGAAAAGGAACCTATGGTTCAAAATAAAGAAAGTCACTCAGCTTTTCACATCTGGTAAAAGATAAAAGGCATATACTCATTTTTGATATTAGTGACCTAAATTTAATGATGGGGAGCAGCACGAAATGACAACGTCAAGTCTCAGAAACATATGAAGTCAAAACAATTCAAGTGATGGGGTTTATTCTCTCACTTCAACTTAGTTTCCAGAAGTAAAGAAGAAATTACAGGCTCAGTTACTGGCAGCCCTGCCAACCACACAGGTCTGTGAGAGAGTGTGGCAGGAAGTGGGTGTCACTTTGAAGGTATCCCATAGTGCTTTTCAAGCCCAAAACTTCGATGAGAAACATCACCCACCCAAATGCCCACCGTCAAGGTTCTTCTCATGGATCTTGGCTTATTTGCTTTCATATTTGTATTTAAATGGATTCACAACTGCTCCAAGTACTAGGTCCTAACCAAAGAGTCCTTGCCTTTCTAAACTCAGGTGTGCTCAGGTTTACATCAAAGGATTTTCTGGTCCTTTTATAGCAGTCTTAGAGGAAGTCAAAGAAGACCGTTCTACAGAAATTGGTGAGACGTGTGGTCTCAGTGTCAGAGATGGGCCTGACTTCACCAAAGATGATCTTGACCTGGCAACACTTCACTTTTATATTTGTTCATAATTTAAGGGAAAGTAAAATGTGTACTTAATTCCACCCTTGGGCTCTAGTTGTTTTTCATGTTTCCTTTGTACTACAAAATTGTGAATGATGAATGCATTCTGTATTTATTAAATGCGGTCACCAAGGGACTGACTTGCCAGAAAAATCATACCCATGGCGAAAGAAACAAGATCACATCCAGTCCAGAGACTTCAAGAAGGGACTCCAACATTGAATTTATCCCTAGTATATTGTGTTTTCCCTCACAGATCCAGAGAGACAGGCTGCAGAAAATGCAGTCACTCTGGTCACTAGATAATAGTGGTGGTAGTTACCAATAATGGCATCTAAAGGTGGAAGATTTGAAAAATACTGTCTTTTCCTTAGGTTTTCTGTCATTAGACATTGAGATTTATACCACTTATATTCTCCCTGAAATGAAATTCCAAACAGCCTAGATCCTAAACATTATAGTCTAGTAGAAAAGGAGTAGAAATGATCAAACATTGACAGTGATTTGATTTTTACTTTATCTGTTTTCTTTAAGAAGCCAAATCTTATCACCACTATATTTAATACTTTTCTAGAGATACCAACAAAAGCAATTGGATAAGATTTATAAAAACTAGAAAAAAAAAACAAAAATTATCATTATTAGCTGGGGACACAATTTTATCTGATAAATGAAAAGAATTTCCTTTAGATTTATTGATAAACAGTAAAGAACTGAGTTGGCTGACTGAAAAATAATGTATAGAATTTATTAACAATGATAATATGTAACAATAGCAACAACAATAAAAAAAGATAAAATAACCTAGAAATAAACTTAACTGTGCAAGATCTAAATGAAGACACTCTCAAAAAATACCTCAAGGGATATAACAGAAGTTTGAATAAATGGAAAGGCAAAATACATTCTCAAATAATAAGACTCTACATAAAGATGTCAATTCTCTATATGTTAATCCAAAACTTGATGTAAACCCAACAAGTAAGGGTAATTCTAGGTATATATGTGAAGAAGAAGGGAGCTGAAAAGAGGATCTGAAAAGTTCACACGGAAAAATTAACAAAAACAAAGAGCTAGGACAGTTGGGGGAAAAGATCAATGAGAAGAGATTAAATGTAGAATAGTGTGCTACTGTACTAAAGACACAGATGAAGGAAATAAGATTAAAAGTCAAAAACAGGTCCCTCCAAAAACGAGAATTTATTATACACTAAAAGTGACACTTCAGTTTGGAAAAGATGAATTGTTCTATAAAAGTTGTTGGGATGATTTGTTAGCTCTCTGGGGGGAAAAGATACTAGATTGATATGTTATACCTGACAGCAGGACAAATTTCAGATGAATCAAAGACTTTAATTTAAAAAATATGAATTATAACAAAATATGAGAATTTTTTTTAAATAGCTTCAGAGTGAAGAAAGTCTAAGTGTAGCACATGTTTCTACACCATGTTATTTACCTTCTTGCTCAAGAAGCTTAGTGACTCCTACCTTCTGTGATGAATTTTAAAGTCTCTTCTCTGATTTTTAAGACATTCAGTAATTTGTATCAATCTAACTTTGACTTTTGCTTTCCTGAATAAATCTAATCAAACCATGTTTCTTGCATCCTCTTCCCAGAACCAGGCTCATTCTCATCTTCCTTTTTCCTATACTATGTACTGATTAATCTATCCTTTCTCTGTTGGTTTGTGATGCTTTTAATCATTGAAGTTTTTTTTATTGACATAATTGTAGATTCACAAGCAGTTATGATGCTCATTGATTAAATAATGATATTATTGTACTATTGATAGATATAAAATCCCTTACATCTAGGGAACAGAAAGACCTAGAAGAGTTGTAAGCAGGGGAATGATGATGTCAGATCTGCACACTGGACATTATGATTATGGACTGAAAGAAGATGAACCAGAGACAGGTTGATTGAGCCCAGGAGGCTTTTGCAGATATCCAGGTAAGAAATGATGAGGGCTTTATTGATGACCCATGATGGAGGCTGATCTGAAAGTGGACAAAGAGGAAGAACCAACGGGCTTGGCAGGTGAATTAGACACTCTTGCACCCTACCTCCCATTCTCATGGCCAATTTTACTTTAGCCGTTGTGGTAGCCACAGATTCACATGAGAGCAACTCTGCCTCGGCAGCTTGCCACATCCCTTGCTTTCTGTTCTTGGGGCTGCACCCATAGGAACCTACCTGGAACTCATGTATGCAAAGCCCAGATGTGAGGGAGTTAAGGGGCAAACTTGAAAACAAAGGATGAAACCAATGGGTAAATGCTCCCCTTGTTCTTTCCCCAAGCAGAAGAATTTAGGGCAAATTCTGCACTGTCCTCAGAGTCCTGGCAGGCATGAGCCTTGGTTTCCAGGGGAGAGATCAATGTGAGAACACACCATTGTACTGGCCTTCCCTCCTTCCCTGTTTCTCTCTCCAGTATCTTCATTTCCTGGGATGGTTGTTCAAACCCCACACCCTTCACCCAAGCCCTTGCCTCAGGCTCTGCTTTCAGGAGGACTATAGGCTAAGTTGGTGGCTAATTACACATGGGTTGGGGGGTTCAGGAAAGAAAGCATGCAGGGATGACTCCAGAGTTTCTTGTTTGGGTGACTGAACAGATGGGAGTCTCATTCACTAATAGTGGAATACAGGGTGTCTTGTGTGTGGTAGAGGCAGGAAGTAGGAACAGATGCCCATCTTACCACAGCTTGCTTGCCATCACAGTGCCTGTCACATTATAGGTGTCCAAAATACACTGAAGTTTATTGCAAGTGGAGAAGAAAGGGAAATGTCACTGGTTCTCTGTGTACATTTGTAGCTGTTATTAAGTAAGTACTGAAAGTTAGGCTGGGTCTTGGCCACAGAGCTGTGATGTACTAAGATGAAAAGAGGGGATTATGTCCTGTCATTTAGAGAATTACATCTTAGTTAAAAATATAAGACACATACAACCATGAAATAACTGGATGGATTTAAGAAGCAATACATACTAACAAGCAAAAAATAAGGATAATCCATACCGAGTAATCATTCCTGGAGAAATAAAGCCTAGCAGCCATCAAGTTTGGTTGAGATTAATCTTAGTGTCCTGGTTTAGGTCACTTTTCTTAGTCGCACATGGTTTTTATTAATAGGGGTCAGCTAGAGAATGTCATCATTATATCTGATATTTTATCGTCATCAATGATTCCTCTGTCACTTGCTGAAAATGATTAACCCTCTTTTATACATCTGCTGATTCTTTCCCAAGTCTTATCTAAGAGGTGGGTTTATTTCAAAAACTGGAAGTGAGCATTTAAAACTCTGCAGGTGGCAAAGATGCATACTTGCAAGATGGCAATAGCCATCTTCCTATAAATTCCTATCAGCTTACTTCCTCTTTAATGCAAAAGGATATGAGTATAGACACACTGAGCTGAATGTTGATACAATTCCGTTGTGTTTTTACCTTGTCAAATAAAATTCAGAGCTGTTTGTAAAAAGCGTTCCTTGTCATGAAATTGAGTAGGCTTTGGTTAAAGTTCTTTCATTCAACCACGAATATATTCATGAGCCTAGGGCCAGAGAAAAAGTGGTCTGTGCCTACAGGTTGCACGATTTTATAGCCAGTTCACCCCCCCACCCCCCACCCCACACACACCTGCTCCATTCATTCCTGGCTGCGTTCCTGAAGATCAATGCAAATGTCATGTGGGAGAATATCAAACCTCCTATCAAATTCCCACCAAGCCACATTTACTGGTAAAACTTCTACTCTGTCTGCAACACTCATTAGTCAATCATGAAAGGGAACTGAAGTAGTTTGTTAAGTGTGCTCTGCAAAACTAATTAGAGCTAAGACCATCACAATTTCCAGGCTTGATTATTTATTCTATAAGTTTTCTAGGCATTTATATTTTTAGTATTTTGAGGTAAGTTTCACCTTCCTGCTGCATTTCAGGAAAGCAGCATCTGTTATACCTGCTTCTATTGAAGATGGCCCTGAAGCTCCAAGGCACTTTGTATGCTTTTGGCTCCCATTCCTCAGTCCCTACTGACCCCCCTTTTTTTTCTAGGAGATTTATTTATTTATGTTAGAGAGAGAGGGAAAAAGAGGATGTGCACGCCAACTACACGAGTGCACAGTGGGAGAGGGGCAGAAGGAGAGGGAGAGAGAGTCTCAAGTCCGATGTGGGGCTCAATCTCATGACCCTGAGATTACGACCTGAGCAGAAACCAAGAGCCAGATGCTTTTTTTTTTTTTTTTAAGTTTTTATTTATTTATTCATGATAGACAGAGAGAGAGAGGGAGAGACACAGGCAGAGGGAGAAGCAGGCTCCATGCCGGGAGCCTGATGTGGGACTCGATCCCGGGACTCCAGGATCATGACTTGGGCCAAAGGCAGGCACCAAGCCACTGAGCCACCCAGGGATCCCCAAGAGCCAGATGCTTAACTGACCACACCACTCAGGTGCCCTGCCACCTCTTTAAAGAATATACTCACAGTAACATCTACATCATGTCCCAAGCTTTGAGAAGAGGGCCTGGATATGGTGCCAAATGGTCAGCCATGCCTTCTCCTTACTTTCTATCCTTCTTGTAGTCAAAAGTATTTGTCCTTCTATTTCCAGCCATTAGAGGGCCAGTCTCTACAGCTAACAAATTCTAGGGCTTGTTTTGAGAGAGCCTGAGCAAAGCAAAGCATTTTTCCAATTATACACCATCTAATTCAATTTACATTTATTAGAAAAACTGCCAGCTATTTCATGTTAATATTGACATTTTCATAAGTACTTGCAATTAGAATTCAAGCTGAGGTTCCAATGAATCTCTTAGATGTTTTACACTTTTACTTTTCCTGTCTGTCTTCAGACTTTGCAAAATATTTTTAAGAACACATTTGGAGGTCATCCTGCCTTTGGGGAATTTATGCTGCATATGTAAAACGATGGGGCAGAGAAAAAAATATTACAATTTGGCAAAGCAAATTGAGGACAACTATAAAGATGTACCGGGTTCCGAAAAACAAATGTAGGGTATGAAATTCTACATGTTAAAACAGATCAACTGAGGGATCCCTGGGTGGCGCAGCGGTTTGGCGCCTGCCTTTGGCCCAGGGCGCGATCCTGGAGACCCAGGATCGAATCCCACGTCGGGCTCCCGGTGCATGGAGCCTGCTTCTCCCTCTGCCTCTCTCTCTCTCTCTCTCTCTGTGACTATCATAAATAAATAAAAATTAAAAAAAAAATAAAACAGATCAACTGAGCCATTAGTTTTTCACTTTATATAAAACTTCACCCCATAACTTCTTCGAATAGTAAGTGCCCTGACTACTTTTAGGGCACATTATTTTAAAGAATATTTCCTGATTGCATTTAAAGTGTAGTTCTATTCACCCATGTCTTTTTATTTAGCATGTACATGTATTTGTATAACCTGGGTGGCATTTAAAGAGTGACACATGTCTCTTTGAAGAGTTGTTAGTGAAGATGTCCTCATGCTAAAATATTTTATTCATCAGAGTGCTCACTCTCTGTTTTACTGCCTAAAGCAGGGCTCTATAAAGTGAGATACTAAATGTACGTATAATATACTCTTTGGTTTCTGTATAATAAATATTACCCACATGGATTTATTTTTTTTTAAAGATTTCATTTATTTATTCATAGACACACAGAGAAAGAGGCAGAGACACAGGCAGAGGGAGAAGCAGGCTCCATGCAGGGAGCCCGACGTGGGACTCGATCCCAGGTCTCCAGGATCACACCCCAGGCTGCAGGCAGCGCCAAACCGCTGCGCCACTGGGGCTGCCCTACCCACGTCGACTTAGAAGAAAGCCTGACAACACATATGCAAGTGTGCATAAATACAACAAACCTTGCACTGTTCCATCAAACTTCTTTAATGACATTTATTTGCACATGCCAGTTTAAAAGCCTTACAAGTGGAAACATTTCCAAGGGGAAGGCAAATATAGCTTTTTCCAAATGGGCAGAGGATACAGAAAGTAAGACTCTAGAAGATATTCAGGAGGTGCGTCTCTCAGTGAGAACAGCTCCTGCTTATACAGCCAAGAATGGATGGTGTGTTATTACCCTTCCATAGTTCTCAACCTTAGCTACATGTTGGCATCACTTCCAGAGCTTTCAACAAATCTGAAAGCCCAGGCTGCACTCCAGATCAATTAAACCAGAATTGCTGGGTGTGGGAGGCAGGTCTCACTAGGTTTTCCAAGTCTCCCAGGTGATTCTAATGAGTGGCCAGGCTGAGAACCATCACCTTTGTGAATATGAGCCAACTGCCCAGGCAGGAGTGCAGAGCTCAGCCCCCAGTGAGGAGACAGCTGCAGGGGCCACCGACTCACAATGAGGGGCGGGGTCAGGAGTAGATGAGCTCAGCTGACAGGTGGCCAGCGGATGCACCTGGCTGTGCTCTGGCGGCCCCTGGGTTTGATGCTCCTGGTGGGACCTTCCATCAGGAAAGCATACTGCTTCCCCTGCTCCAGGCCATCTGGAGAATTGCTGCACTGTCCCAAAGCTCCTCGCCTCCCTAAACCCTCTGCTCCAGCCAAGCTGTGCAGCTCACCAAAGAGCAAGCTTCAGGCTCTCAGGCTTTTGCACAAACACTCTGCTCCTATGGTCCTCTTGACCCTTACTTCTGCCTTAATCTTCATCCATCCTTAAAGACTGAGCTCCCATATGGGCTAGGAAGCCTCCCCCAGTGACCCGAACTCTCCCAGATTACCTTCCTCACCTGGATTCTCCCGCTGTATCTGCATCATTCTTTTACTAACTAAACCCGTCCCAGCCAATGACAATTTTGGTGCTGCTGCACTGAGCTATTACCTCTCTCCTTGCTGGTGGTGAAGTTTCAAGCTTGGTTCTTCTGTTGCTAGCCAAGCACCTAACAACTGGAAGGACAGTGAGGTTTTTTACAGTTGTTTGTAAATGCTCCCCCATCACCACCCCTGCCCCAAACTGGAGCTGCTCCTTGTGCATGGGCAGTACTCCATAAATACTTGCTCCTTGATTTATCTCCCAATTGGATCTCTGCACTTAGCCTTGAACCATCTTGTCTATCCACATACTTGGAGTCCTTCTGTACTCTGTGTTTTGTAGCTATTGTTTTTTTAAATGTAAAAATTTCAGTATCCCATGTAAATATGGCTACCTTGTTTTAAATCCTGAGTGTCTTCCCGGGGCTCTTTAATGGGGCCTGACCCCTGCCTCCCCACATTACTAGACTGAGCTTTTTCTTTCTTCCCTGTGCTCACTCTGCTCTAGCATCCCTCGTTCTCCCCCTAGGCTTACTGTGCTCCTTCCTACCACAGGACCTTTGCATGTGCTGTTCCCTATGTCTGGATGTTCTTCCTTCTTTTTACCTTCAGATGGTTATGTCAACCATCTCTGACCTCCAGACTTGCCCAGGGCCCCCATTCTATGCCTGGACAGGGCCATGTGGCTGCATTATAGCATGTGATGCATTTACTACTTCGCATGCATTTGTGTGGTTTGGGGATGAATGCCTGTCTCACTTATAGGATTCTGAGCTCTATGAGTATAGACACAGACTCTATTTTTGCTCAATATTTTATCTCCAGTTTCTATTATTGTGCCTGACATACAGAAAGTACTACCAATGTTTGTTGAATAAGTGAATGATGAATGAATGCATGGACAGATGAATGGATAACTAGTAGGAGAAAAATTAAAATATATGACTGGACTCTTGATTTTGCAGACCAGAAGCAGGGAGGCTATTGTTTGGTGCCACTGCATGGCAGCATGCTACAGTGGAAAGCAGATGTGGGCCCCTACCTATGGATGGGATGGGTCAAGTTTCAAATGCCTGTCTTGCTCACATCACCTTCACACTCCTCTCAGTCCTTGGTGACACTGTGGCAGAGAGAATCATGGGCCTCACACCCTAATCCCTGGGACCTGTGAATATGGTATCTTATGTGGCAGAAGCGATTCTGCAGATGTGATTAAGGTTACAGTTCCTTGAGATGGGGAGATTATTCTGGATTATTTGGGTGAACACAATCTAATCACACAAATCCTTCAAAGTGGAGAACCCTCCTCAGCTGGGTTAGAGGAATGAGATGGAAGAAAGAGAGATTTGCAGCAAATGAGGGACCCAACTCACCGCTGGTTGCTTTGAAGGTGGAAAAAGGGGATTAGATTTTAAGGAACATAGATGCCTCTAGAAAATAGGCATGGTGCTCATTGGATCACCAGCAAGAAAATGAGATCTCAATCCTACCACCACAGGGCATGGATTCTGTCCACCCCAAATGAACTAGGAAATGTGTCTTCCCTTTGAACTTCCAACATGGAATGTGGCTCTGCCAACACCTTGATTTTAGCCCAGTGAGATCTGTGTCAGGCTGCTGACCCTACAGAAATGTAGAATCAGAATTTCTGTTGTTGAAGCCACTAAGTGTGTGGTAAATTGTCACAGCAGTAATGGGAAGCTTACATGCAGGTGCTCCAACCTGCCCCATCCATCTGACTACCCCCTTGACCAGAGTAGAGACTTGTGTCAGGGGCAGCCAAACATGACATATGAGACAGCTGGATGGAGTGACCAACTGGACAAATTGGGGTCACTCAGGGCCTTGAATATGAGCTAAAGAGAAACACAAGGCACCTCCGTGGGAGCCGTGGATGAGGCCACTGATGCTGGGGAGAGGAGAGCGAATGGCTGAATAGGGAGCTAGGAGCCCCTGGGCAACCTGGCGCCAACATGACCTGGTGGCCAGGTCTTGCTCCAGTTCTGAGCCACTTCTAATGTCCCACCGTAAGATTGGGCTTCACTCTGCCCCTTGCCCTTCCCATGGGTTGGGCTCTGCAGGGCACATCCTGGTCTTTGCTGGCAGTGGTGGTTCTTCTGTCCTCATCACTAGACATATCCTCACAATCACGTTTCTGCTCCCCTGGCCCCAGTTCCCTGGGGCAACCCAAGTGGATCTGAGCATCGCATAACCCAAGTGACCTAACACAACTGCCTCGTGCTCAGAGTCCAACCCTATCCACGCAGCCTCTCAGGGCTGGCCTTCTAAGCCTATGAAAGGGAGCTGAAGGGTGGTGCTAATACCCACAGCAGGGGATGTTGGAGGAGGAGTGAGCTAACATGAGGAGAGCACACTAATCCACTCCACGCCACACTCAGGCTCTGGCTACTTGATGCATCTTGAGCCACAGCTGGAGGTTCTCTGTCCCCCACAATGCTCCTAGACGGCTTTTTCTCCGAGGCCCCTTCTTGTTTTCAACTCCCCTGCCTCTCTTTCCCCTGCACCCATCATCCTCTCTGCTTGCTGGAAGCCCCCCCAGGGTACTCCAGATACTGCTGAACCCCAGAAGTGTCTTTGATTCTAACAATGCTCATCACGGCCTTTGACACACCTCAGAACAAATGGATTTCAAGAACATTTCTCTCAAGTGGGGACTCCTTTGTCCTCTGTGCCTCTGTATGGCTCACATGGCACACAGGAGCCTTTTGGTCCTGGCACACCTTTCCTCTCCATGCCCTAGGAGCCGAGAGTCCACTGCTTCTGTGACTTTACTACCCTGTGCCCGTAGCTGCTTGGGTTTTCAAGAAAATAAACACAGGACAAATATATGCCAGCGGGCTGGGATCGAAATGTGTCTCCAGCTGTTGGGAACACAAAGAGAACCAGTTTCCTTAGAAACAGATTCCCAGGGGAAGGGGCCTAGTGGGGCCATTTGAGATCTCGGCGGAGGTGGGGAAGGGGCCTAGTGGGGCCATTTGAGACCTTGGCGGAGGTGGATCTCGCAGCTCAGGACAAGGCCCAGAGTGGTCTGAGCCACATGTGAACAGCAGCCCTTGTCTTCGGGGGAAGTAGTCCCTTTAGGGCATTGGGAGCCACGAACAGAGCCTGGGGAATGAAAGCATCAATGCTAAAACATGTTTTGGAGACTTTTAGCTATCAGAGCACTTCTGCGTATAATGTTTAATTTATTCTCCCAACAACCCTGTGATATGGACAAAGGGGGCAAGATGTCCCCACTGTACAGATGAGAAGAGTAAGGTTTACAGAGGCTCTATCACTGCTGGGTCACCCAGCAAGTCTGCTATCTCCAACTGCAATCACAAGCCAAAGTGAACTAGCTGGAGGAGTATTACTTTTTTACTTTCAAAAATTCGGAAGACATATTTATCGAAATACTTAAAAAGCAGATCATCCAATCTCTCCTTTGTTTTCTTTCTTTAAGAAAAAGGATGCTTTAGAGACAGAGGCAAACCAGAGGTTTCATTCACAGTACAGCCTCAGCTGGTCAGGACAGAGTGGAAATTTCCAGAAGTGAGTATTTCACATATACATTTCCAAAGATATAGGACGTCTAGAGTTCAAAACTTTCAAGCAAATTAAAATGCATAGCTTTCTGAAAACCTTTGCTGACGCTGGCCGGTTTTCAGACTTCTCCAGAATCCAATGGGGCCAACATGATTCACTGAATTCTTTATGAATTAAGAAGCTGTAAATTATGCATCTTTTCTTTTAAACATGCATTACTTTCCATGCTTTACAGCCAAGCCGTATAAACAGTATCACAGAGGCAGTTTCCTCCCTGGGAAAATTCTCTTCCTCTCCCCACTCATCAAATGGAAGATCATCTTGTGGAAGGGTCATCTAGTGAGTTTGCAATAAGTTGGGGTAAGGAGTCCAACTTGACATTTTTTGGAGTTTGAAAGTGAAAACTGGTATCTCTCCACACAACACTTTACCATGAAACTTTCTAAGGCCAGGTTTTAGGCACACAGCAAGCAGAAATCACACACGTATAACTGAGTGGAAATGCCAGGGCAGGAAATCCATTTGCAGGGAAATCCAGCAACTGGAAAAGTGGTTTCTGCAAATATGAGATGCTCTCCCTTGCTTGTAAATCACAATAGTTGTTTTTCATTAGCAGCCATTCATTCTTTCATTAACTGCATTCAGAGTGCCAGGTATCTCCTCACCCTGGAAATAAAAGAGCCTGGACTCCAGCTGGAGAAGAGTCTCCTGTGCTGGGATGCATCCAAGTATGCCTGCACTCAGCTCTGTCCCACTGTATGATTCTAAAACCAAAAAAGAAGGTAGCCACCACTGCACTGGGCAGCCAATTTTCTGACTCTGGACAAAGAAAAATGAGCCTAAGAGAACTGCCTTTTCATGGCGTGGCTGCTATAAGTTGAATTTGTATCCATTATAGCAATAATTTATCTAAAAAAAATTTTTTTTTGGCGGATACAAGTGAAGCATGGTTTGGAAAGAAATAGAAACTTCTAGAAAATCTATTTGTTTCCAGAAAAATGGGAAATAGCTATAAGATGCTTGAATATTTTGGGGGGAAAAAATGTTATAACAGCTGTGTCTTTGTAAAGATGTGTCAGACAAAATGATTTTGCACAAAAAGCATAGGACTTGGCCCAGCCCAGTCCTCCTCTCCTTTTACCATGCAGGAAGTAAAACCTAAAGTCCAAGTGATCCAACAATACAGCCGTGGAGTTGGGAGGCCAGGCTTCTACTTCTGGCAGGGCCTCTGACCCACCCCTAGACACAGGCCCCATTCCTACACCTGTGAAACAAGAGTTTCCTTATGACCTCCAGGGACCCTGCAAATCCTATGATCCCTTTAACCTTTTTCACTTTCTTCCAAACCGCCCAGCATCACAAGATGATATTATTTCACCCCCTGGGCAGGCTCAGAGGCCCTGGCCCTCTCTCAGCTGTATGCTAAGCAGCTCTGCAAGGCTCAGGGCCAGGAGCAGAACTGCCTGATTTTTGGCAACTGGATAAAGTGAATGGCTTTGAGCACTAAGATCTGGAATAATGTGGGTACATCAGTAGACCCATTTCGGGCCAGCCCCCGTGACTCTACGTGCGTGCAGTGTTCGGAGAGAAGTCTCATCTCACAGCCCTGAGCGGGTGGCCTGCCACGCCTGCCTCCTCGGGTGTGGGTTCACGCTGCGCATCCCCTCTCAGGCCCTCGCCTCCAGGGAGGGCCTCGTTGAGGGGACAGCGGTCTCCTCACAGCTGCCATACACCCCACCGAGACACAAACAACACCCTCTTTTGAGTCAAACAACTGACCACCCAGGCTTGCCAAAATGAGGACAGGCTCTGAAAGGGGGCAGTTTTATTTCAAGGATTTAATGGACCAAGAGATGAAATAAAAAGTTTCAGCTATTAAAAAAAAAAAAAAGGCAATAGATCGTCTTCTTCCAAATAAACAAACTATCCTTTGAACAAGAAAAGAGTCTTCTAACTGGGTCAGGCTGGGGCCAGGTCATGAAGGAGTCACGTGTCCCTTGGGCTCCCCTCTGGATTCCCTGTTCCCCTGATTTCTCCCTCTGTTGCTTTGGGGAGCCCAGTGTTCTCCTGCTGGGGCCCTGCCAAGGAATGACATGAGCTCATCGGACACAGGCCCTTCCCAGGACACAGCGCTCACATTTGGAAAGAGGGCCCCTACAAATCTCTAAGGGTAGAATTATAGGCAGGGAAATTTCCCCAGAATCTCTCAAATCACACCATAAAGGCACATAACCTGCTCTTCAAACATAGAAGACTTGCCTTAACTACCAACTTTCAATATTCCATGCTTTTTTTAAAAAATGTTTTATTTATTTATTCTTTAGAGACACAGAGAGAGAGAGGCAGAGACACAGGCAGAGGGAGAAGCAGGCTCCCTGTGGGGAGCCCAACGTGGGACTTGATCCCAGAACCCTAGGATCACACCCTGAGCCGAAGGCAGGTGCTCAACCACTGAGCCACCCAGGTGCCCCACTCTATGGTTTTGTTTTGTTTTTTTTTTTAAACTAAAGCATTATTTTTTTTCTCTCCTGTTTACAATTTCTCTGCTAATGATTATAACTTATTGTGTGTGTGTGACTGTGTGAAGAGTATGTTATGTGCAATGACTTACAGGATGGCAAAAAACATGATAGAAAAACCTAGAGAATTGCCCTCTACTTCCTTATTAATACGTGTTTGTCATCTAGTAAGTAGAATGCTATTTGGGCCTCCAATATTTCAGCCCCTCTTCTGGGTGCCAAGGACATAGATGGAACTCTGGTCCTATCCTGTCCTTAAGTTGCTTATAGAATGTTGGGAGGAGAGAAGTCAAGACACTATATCACCCAGAGAGATGATATTACCAGCACAGAACTTTGAGAGCACAGAGGGAGAACATCAGGACCTCCCTGTACAGCTGTGTAGCTTGTGCACTGCGTAACTCTGGGGTCACCATCCCACAAACACCATTTTCAATAGAGCCGTGTGGAAACTTTGAGTGTGAGGAGCCCTGTAAGACTTTCAGGGAAAGCATCCAGGGATCTGCCAGATACAGGTCTAGAGCAGGAGGGAGGTTCTGACTCCTAGAAAGTAGGAGGAGAATTGCTGAGGATATCTGAAGGCTGATGGGATGACATGTCCCCTGCTGGGAGAAGGGCTCAGGCTTTCTCACTGAGATTCAAGACAAAGAATCACTGATGAAGGTGTATTCGATTTGAGGTCATTCAGGTCACTTCCCAGCTCACTTAGAGAAATTGGAGGGACTCACAGGCTGTATATGATCTGATGTCTCCAACCCTTACTTCTTTGAATTCACCTCCTGCTACCTTCCTGTCCCCACCCCTCACTCTACACCAGCCACACTGTTCTCCCGGCTGATCTCTGATTGAGCCACACATGCACCCACTGCAGGGACCCCATGAAAGAAAAGGCTGGGTTTTTTCCCCCTTTGCTTCTTTTCTAGCTTCCATTCTTGCTAGGACTTGTACCCCTCCCTATACATGTCTTATTTTCAGGTATGTCCTCCTTGTAAGAGACAAAGAGATAATGATTATCTTTGGAGCTTCCTGGCACAACAGATGATATCTAAGGAGTGACCAAGCAGAGGCATCATGTGCACATTCGAGAGCACTGGCGCTAGATATCTCCACGCCAAGACCACTGGCTTCAGAGAACAAGTGTTTTATGAAGGACACCTGGACCCTGTCTTGTTCTGACCAGTTCTTGGAGGTCTGAGAGGACACATGCACCAGACCATAATCGCCAACAGGAACCCCAGACTCCAAGCAAAGACAGGAGTCCCTCTTTCCTTCCCAAGTCTCTAGGACGCTCCGTCTATATCTCTGTTTCTATATATCTTCAATAAACTCTGCTTTCACCTCCTGCTGGCTTGCATTTGATTTCCATCCTGCATCATGCCAAGGATTCTCTTGGCTGGTCCTGCGGAGACCCCCCCACCCCCTACCGAGTCTTTGGACCTGGCCTGCCTACAATCACTGGTAAGTGGTTCTCTACCCTGAAAATGTACTTGTCACTGAATAAAAATTATATAGCCATATTTATAACATGTAGTTTAAAGAAAAAAATTTGAGCTTTTGCCATCAAAATTTCAAAAAAAATAAAAAGCCACTTGAAAAATACTTTTCATTAAAGCATTAGGTAGCCGAACAAATCCTCAATGGTGAGTGTCGGGGCTTAGATTCTGGTCTTGGCCCTTCTATGAGTGACTTGTTTTGCAACAGATAAGACACAACCTCTAGGCATCTCAGTTTTCTCAACTCCACTCATGGATTTTAAGGCATATTAAGTGACAACATCCAAAATGCTCCCATCCTCCAAACACATACTTTTATTGCATTTTAAAAATTTAGATGAGGAAAGAGAAGTCTGGTCATTGGCTGGACCTGTGAGAAACAACACTTTTCCTTAGCTACAAGGATGCTCTCTGGCTTTGGCAGCAGTGGGCTCCGGCTTTGCCTCACTCTCCCACCTTGGGAACAGATTTACACTGACCCCTCATTACCTTCTTCTCCTTCTGCTTGTGCTTGATAGCCCAGGATGGGTCTGTGTGACCCCAATAGGCTCCCTCCAACACAGAGACTATGATTTCCACTTCCTCACCACAGGCTCTCAGTTACTCAGCAAGTTTTTGTCAATTTAGGCCACAAACAGGTGAGAAATGTACTTTTGCTCTGGTGCTGGTGGAAAGATGTGTAACTCAGCCCTCTGGTTTTGTTCTTAACTCTGCACTATGGAAACAGCTACTGGGGTCAAAGTTAACACCACCATGGAGCTGAGGGTCCCCAAACAGGGTGCAGAAAGATCAGATGGTCGCTGCCAAGATGGCCTGATTCTGTTGTGCTGTGATGGCAAGAACCCAGACTTGACATCAGGTGACCTGTAAACGGTCACACTTGTGCCCACATCTTTTATGGAATCTAAGATCCTCTCTGAAAACACCACTCCCTTATATAGGAAAACACTTCGTGACCCTCTAAGAGACTCCCAAACACATTTAAACGACACTAGTGCTGGTCAGGCTAGCCTAGGAAGGGTTATTTCTGCTCTAGGCTCTAAAACCTAATGCTAAATACCAACCAAGAAAAACAAGGTTAGAAAGTCATTTGAGAAGATGTTGTCAGGATCTGGGTCATCTGGGACAATTAGCTTTTCACCGGCAGAAACTTCCTCCCTGGGGAGTGTGCCACAGAAATGCCACGGGAGCACCACACGGAAGGAGGAGAGGGAGAGCTCCCCAGCTTCCAGGGGTGGGCCCAGGGCAGGGGAGGGACCGCTTCTTGAGGACACCAGAGGACTTACCAGGTAGCGCTCCTCCTGCCTCATGCTGGGGGTGCGGATCATGTGATTCTGTTCCCCTCTCCAGTCTCCAAATCGGCGGAAAAAATAGTTAGATAAAAACCGGTTGACGGGGTCTCTAATGATGTTGATGTAGACAGGCTGGTCTCCTCCAAACCTAGCACACGCACACAAACACAGAGCTGGTTACAACCCATCAGTCCTGGAGGAGAATAAAGCCCCCTTCAGACACTGTTTCCCCTCTAGTTCTTAAATTAGCATTATAGGACCCCATCCCCTAAGGGACCAGTGAACCGCGTAAACTGCAAGCGGTGTTTCCTGACCGGCCTTTTACTTTGTGCAGGAAATGCCTGTGCAGGTACCTGCTGGGAGTCTGGTAGCACTGCTGGCCGAGCGGCACTATGCAAAAGACTGGATTTGTCAGCAGCGAGCTATAGATGTTGTCGTGTTTTCTCACTAGGCTGTGAGTTCCTGGGGGCGGGAGCATGCTGTGCTGGGTTTTGTATTCCCAGGGTCTGGCACAGACACACTGGCAGGTGGTCGGCCCTCCCAGAATGTTTGATAAATTCTGATTCCCTCGCTGGGTGACACGGTGCCTAGTCTCTGTTCTGATTCAAACAGTCTCAGATAAGGTGCTCTACAGGAAGTGGGTAATATTAGCCAAGGTTTATTAAAGACACACAGCATTTATTAAATCACTTTGTTGCCAACGCCTTTCGTGGCCAACTCATAGAAGCCTCACAACATCTCCACGGAGCAGAAACCATAATCACCCCCATTTACATGTGGGGCAGGGAGAGTGTGAGTCATTTGTGGCTGAGCCAGGAAACGAACCCAGGCAGTCTGGCTCCAGAATTCTGTGCTCTGAACCATAGAGAGAAGATTCGAGAATTGAGAGAAGTAGTAAGGTAAGGGACATTATGAACACAACAAGAATCAGTAAAATTATCCTCAAGTGATGGCTCTTTGGTTTTAGATAAAAATAAAACAAATACCTAGGTGTTCCATTTTAATGCCTTCCATAAAGGGCTTGGACAGATGTTCTGAATGCTAGACTGGGGGCAAGGCCGGCCCAAGGCAGAATGATGAGATTGGCTGAATTGTTCTTAAGGACTCCTCCCCCTTCTCTTCAACCCGCCTGGAAGCAGTGACCCTGAGAGGCCTGGGGGAACACTCCAGGCTCTGGACAGCGGTCTCACTCTGGGGACCTCCTGAGGGACCCACAGCTCCTTTTACCCGATGACCCCATGACCTTCTGATGAGAATGCCTCCACATTCTATCAGGGGTCAGAGGGAGCTCAGAGAAAACAGACATGACCCTGTCCAATCTCTCTTCAGCTGGCTGACTCTGTCACCTTTCGAAACCCAGCCCAGAATCAATCATATCCCTCAGCAATTCAGCACTATGCCGTGTCCCAGTCCCTCTCCCCAGCACTATGTGCACTGCCTCCCCCATCAGACTGTGGCCTCCTAGAGTGGGGAACGATGTCACTTAGCACAGTGCGTGGCACACAATAGGTGCTCAACCACTGAAGACAGGAATGCCTGGGTGTATGCTTCTAGGTTGGCAAGTTTCTGCTGCTACCACAGGGCTCTGCTGTAGAGGAAAGTAGACCTAACAAGCCACCAACCAATCCTTTTTTGTGTATTAATTCACACAGTATTGTCCTCAGTTTATCTACATTTTGAAAGAGAACCTTCAGAGAGAAGAATCCAAAGGTACAAAAAGGAATGACTCTCCAGGGGTGGAATTTCAGGCACAGGGATGCACGAATGACATTCTGGACTACTCCACCTTGGAAAACATGCTGCTTGTAAGGTTAGCCTGCCAATCTGAACCTTGTCAATTCCCGGATGTACGCAGGTGACATTCACGCAGCTGGATGAGCATGGGAACTAACTAGTCTCATAAGTCACCTGGGCCAAACCAGCTAGCCACTACCACGCTGGCTGTATCTTCTTCTTTGTAATGGAGTTTCATATCTATAATAAGCAACAACTAAAGTAATAAAGCTAAGGATCAAGGAAGACAAAGCATGCAGAACAGATGTGAATGCAATTAAATCCTCAGCAACTGCATCATGCTTTAAAAAACCTCAACTCCACTTGTATCTTCATGGGAAGAATGACTATCACTGCTAATTAGTGGAACTGCCCAATCATGTGAATCAGTACACAGCTTCCCATGGTGAGATAGTTCCAGTATGGTCACAGCCAGCTTCCTCCGAAGGCTGTAGACCTGAGGACCCACAAGGCTTCTTAAGCATGGATGACCTGCTTCCAGTTGCACGCCGTAGTGCATTGCCGGATTTCCAGAATAATTTTCCCAAACAGAAGTTTTAGATGGCTTAGAAATTTACTGTTAAGTATCAGATAATGTAACAGGCACTCTCTCGAAATTTTTAACTGTAGAGAGACGTCTCATATATCTCTCCCCACTTCCAGAAATCGACAGTAATGATGGTTTCAGGCTCCCGGCCCCAGTCCTTTTTCTAGGACACAGAGCTCCCTAGAGTGTCTCTAGGACACTCCCAAACTACCAAAATTAGGGTGCCATGTCAGTTATGCAAAAGAGGCCAGAATATCACCCATGTGTCCCAGAGAAACAAATGCCCCCTCTCATCCCACCCTCTCTCAGGGTCCATTTCTCCTCCTTTCACAATGTTTAGTTCTAGTCACTTTAGGAGGTCTCTTCATCCCCTGAACCTGCGGCTGCTGCTTGTATGTTAGAGAGAGAATGCTTTGCTCTCCCACCCAAACTCGCACAGCACGACACTCTACCTTATGTTTTCAGCTCTAAAGAGAACATTTCCAGAGGCTTCAGATGAAATCCATCCTATTAGCTAACCTGATAGTTGAGGAGTCTCTGGTACCCCCAGCCAAAACTCCTAAATCTTCCTTTATGCGCATTTCTTTTCTTTGACCCGCTCAACATAAAGAATTGTCTTCTCTTTATGTTTTTATTTTTTAAAAAACTTTTAGCCTTTTCAGCTTCAATTTTAAATCCCTTAAATTCTTTTGTGTGTGTTTCTTCTTGAAAATTTTATTAGCAGTTATCTTTAGACTTATTTCCTTTTATTTTTTAGTCTGTACTTCTAATTTGGTCTTTATTCAACTCTAAATAATGGTGGACAAGTTCTGTGCCGTGCATACACACTAAAGCAGAGGAGTCAGGCCATATTTTGTTTTTCCCTCAACACACATTCTTTTGACCCTTGCTCACCACCACAGCGACTACATATTTGAAGCTCTCTTTTAAGTCATCCCAAAGTAGCAGGTATTTCCAATTTCTTTGACTTTTTTTCATGTCACGTTTACCTACTCTTTGATCACCCCTATGGGTCTCGTTCCGACCCTCTGCAAATTTATCATATTCTTTTTATTTTCGTTTTTTGAAGAGAAGATGAAGATCCAAAGTAGGATGTAATTCTCTTGGAATCATAACTACATGGTTCTAATTTTTTCTCATGCATTCCTAAACATCTCATTCTGAGGATTTTCTTCCATATCTGCCCCCCATTACTACTTAATCAATTAACCCACAACATGAGCTGTTTCTCCGATAGCTATGCAAAAAGCACATGGGTAAGAATTTTTGGTATACTTTCATCAAATTGCTGATGATACATTCCCTAGAATATTACTGCATAAACAATAAGACTTATGACCAAAATTATTCTAGGGAATTAAGATTATTTTGTCCTCCCTGTTTTCTAGGGCTGAGAATACTTTTTGAAAGTATGTCTTTTTAAAAATTATAGTAAAACATGCAGCACATAAAATTTTTAAGTGTACACTTCAGTGGTAGTAAGTACATTCACACTGTTGTGCAACCATCACCACCACCACCATCCATCCCCAGAACTTTCTCATCATCCCAAACCCAAGCTCTGTGGGTTTCTTATCATCCCAATCCCTTCCTCTTGGCAACTGCCTCCTGGCAATTTCCACTCTACTGAAAGCATTATCTTCTTTTGCCTCTGACCTAAAAGTAAAGGTTATCCTTGTGTTGTTACCTACATTAAAAGATGACAAGTACCCCAGGGTGAGAGGCCCAGCTTTGATCCTTGTCTGTAAGGGAGGAGACACTCCAAAGTAAGAGAAAAGCCATCAGGGAAAAGGATGTGCTTCTTTGGACAGGGTGAGGAGCTGCCTGGGGAGGAAGAAGAGAGGCCAGGGTGAGGAGCTGCCTGGGGAGGAAGAAGAGAGGCCAAGGAAGGGATGCTTATTGCCTGGTCCTTTGCCAGAATGGGGTGGAAGCGTCACCCTCTATCATCACAACCGGAGACAGTGGGACTTGGGTTCTTGGTGCCCTGGTTAGGACCTCACTTCACAAAAACACAAGCAGAAGAGACTGAACTGACTCTGTTCTGTGGCATGTCCTGAAAGAAGAGAGGTGGAAGCATATGCTGAGTGGAAAGTGGAGACAAATGGGGTGAAAGGAGGGGCAGCAGGGAATTAGGGCTCCCACTTGGAGACAAGATGACTCTACCAGGGGAAAGGCTGCTGGTCATGCACTGTGAGGTAGGTTCAGGGAAAGTCAGATGATACTCATCTTCAACAGGCCAGCAAAGCAGGTAGGTGGGCTCATGGGAGAAATAGGCCAGTAGCAGCAGCCACATGGGAGAAAGAGGAAAGTGAGGGAGAGAAAGCCATTTCCCCAAGATTGGCCCAGCAGCGTTTACACAGAATAAAATCCAACTTTTGGGCTACATTTAAGGCGGGAAAGAAAGTATCCACCAACTGCTGATAGCAATTTTTCTCTTGATGCCTTCTTCAAAGATGGAGACTTCTGGCACCATTACAAATGATTTGCAAGGCATGGAACGAAAGCGGATGGCTTCTCTAATGAGAATGTAAAGTCAACATTTAGAAAGAAGTTGTGGGAACCTGACCGAATTACATCATCAGCTCAGATCTGATTTGTTTTGTTAAACCGTGCCATTAGAGGGCAGCCTCTGTTCACACCAGTCATGAAGGCTTCATATTAAGGGAAGAGAGCAAGTGTCCAAAATGCTTCCCCTTACATATCATGCCCTGCCTGCTTCTCCAGTGATTGATTTATTTTTAAGTGTTTTGCTTTTGCGAATTTGTGTTGGCATTGGAGCCACCATGTGAGATAAATGAGGAAAAGCAGCAGAAGGGAGGGAGAGTGAGGGAGTCATGTATGAGAAACATAGCATGCCATGGAAAGAGGGCTCTGAGACGGTAGTTTGAAATAATTGAGCACACTGATATGTGCTGTAATTTGCCTGGAGTACTGTGACCTCGCAGTGCTCCCAACCAGACCTTCCCAGGGTCTTCCCTGTAAGATGTCAGTGGGGCTTGAGGGGGACTCTAGGCTGGAAAGCTACTGCCTCCTCTCCCCTCCCCACCCCAAAACACTTAGCCAACAAACAAAGAGCAGGGATGAAGGGAAGATAAATTGAACTGTCACAGTCTTGCAGTGGGTGGATCTGAGACTCCCTTAAAGAGATTTCGATGATGCAGAGAGGCTGAACTTTTTCAAAAATTGTAATTATCTCAGTTAGCTCTGGGAACGAACACATGAAACCAGAGTACACAGATATTAAAAATCCTCCTAAAACATCACAACAGAGAGTAGCATCTTTTAGGTTAAGGTCATTCGGACTCAATTCTCCAGGTAGCCCAGTTGGAAAATATTTGTCCAGCTCAAAGCTTTAAGCAGGTCAAAAACCATGTAAAAGAGCAGTATTGTGGACATCCTCACAAATCCCAACTGGCCTGAAATTTCTGCTGGGTTCAGAGTTGTTTATCTCCCCTAGCACAAAGCCTTTTCCAAAACAATGACAAAAATACCAGTTTGGTCTCATCTCTCTTGCTTCCTATGTTTGAATTAATAAAACTGGATATGGTGAAATGGTCCTTGTAGGTCTAAAATTAGGGAAAAGAAGAACAGAGCAAGATGCCTAGATGATGCATAAGTAAAGCAAGTCAGCCTTCGAATCACCAAAAGCTCACAGGATAGCATTTTGCATCACTCAGAGTGTCTACATTTCTAGATAAAAATGCTGTACTTAATGGAAGAAAAGAAATAATGGGAAATTTGTTTTAGTATAATACCATACGCTTCAGAAGTTCAGAACATTTATGTGTGCAACCTATAAAGAGAGAGGTGAGACTTCCATTCTTATATTCCGCTCACCAGCAAGTGTCTTGCTGCATGTTAAGAATGTATGAATATTAGAAATCAAATATCAACAAAAAATATTAAGTTACAGTATCAATTCTTCTCTTAAAAACCTCATTATCTTGAACCAAGCCAACTGTATGGCTGTCAGCAATGATCAGGTTAGGTTTCTTCAGAGTAGTTTAATTATGTCTTTGCCTTACAATTCAAAATATAGAATTCATTTTTAAAAGCATGGGAAAGCCCTCTTAACATGTTCCAACCTAATGGTTTTTCTGTGATCATATGCTGAGGGCTTTCTTTGTATACGCAGTTTGCCATTTACATCTAAGACATTTCCTGGTGTTTTAACTTACCATGTTCAATGGATTTAACACAATCTCACAAAGTATTTTTTTTTTTTTTTCAATCTCACAAAGTATTAAGGCTCAGTGTGTCATTCCATTCATGCTCATGGATGTCTCATACCTGAAGCCCCAGCCTTGTGCATGTAGGATGGCAGGAAAGGATGAGATTGCTCCTGCAGGTAGCATGAGCTTTGTAAAGGACCAGAGCTGCTCAGGCCAGTGTCTCCTTTTTCCTGCTTAAAACTCTTGACTGCCATCCTTTTTTTTTTACTATGCCCACCCCTGGGCTCCCACCTACGAATTCCTTTCAGTCCTTCTCATTGACTGGCTTTAGCTCATGCTTGTCCCTGTGCAATGAGCACCCTTCCCTTTTGTGTAAACTGGTCTGTCCCTCATATTCCAGCAGCAATGGCTTCTGTTCTGGAATGTCCTTCCACACTTCCTCCTCCAGGGAGGGCACGTCCCACGTCCCATCTCCCCTGGAGGGGACTCCGAGACCCTTGCTCCTAAAGTCCTTCACACTTTGTTGCCATGCTTCCTTAATGGAAGAAAAATACACTTCCCCAAAAGCAAGGAAAATATTTCTAGTTCGCTGTGGAAGGTCCCCATCCTGGAGCAGCGTACAGAAGATAGAGGGTTCTCAGTACAAAAAAATGTGTTCATTGAACAAAATGGAATGGATGAAGGAGAAATGAGCATGAGCTGAACCCTGCCCTCAAGGTTATAGAGACACTGCCAGGCTATCCAGGGACAGGAACTCAACTGGAGGCTCAGAGTGAGACTTCTATAGAGATGCTCTTGAATGCCACTCTGTAATATCGTGCCAGTTGTATTTAGGAAGCAGCAGCAGAGCACTTCACAGACCTCTGCAACTAAAAACTACAAAGGAAATATTTTTTCTAAGGCTAAGCAGTTGTCAAAGACATTGTGTATCATTCCTAATACACAATCAAATAGACACACAGCCTGGATGGAAAAACAAAATAATCAAAAGTGATGCAGTAATTGCAGCTGAAAATAAACAGGAAAGTATGAGAAAAAACGTTACTGGGATATATCAGAGGAAAGATTACTTATAACAATCTCCTTCATAAGGAATATAGGAATATATGTTTCAATTTTGCTCAAGGATAAATTGCTGTTATTTATTAAGAATGATTGGTTTTGGTACACATTTTTTTTAAGTGTGCATAATAGTCAATATATGTCTGGACTTGTTTCAAATAAAATGACTTCCGCTTAAAAAATAAATTCCACTTTGCATATATGTAATATTCTTCTCTGAAGGGAAGTTGAAGGGCTTTCCTTCATTCACATGTTTGGAGCATCCCTACAAGGTAGGAGTGGGCAGGACTTGTTCCTATCTTATAGATGGGAAAATAGAGACCTCCCATCCTCACCCAAAGATGAAATTGCTAGCCAGAGTCATGGTCAGTGGGAAGGTCTCATACCTAGAGGTCCTGGCAGCCAGGCCAATACTGTTTTCTGCAGATGTGGTGTCTTCTCAAAGGTACTTATCAATTCTTTCTCATGATGAAATTGATCAAAATTGAACAATTCTCAGACATGTATTCAATAGTGGAGGCCATGATAAAGTATGGTTACCATGCTGTGCTCAGCTCTGCTGACTCAATTAAGGTACTAACTTTGGCTTCTCATTAGAGATTCATACTGTCTTGAGTCAATTATTAAAATTCGTTACATTGCAATTTGTTTTGATTGTAAGAATTTGACCCATGAAGCAAGAAGAGTCAAATCATGAGGTTAGAGGATGTCAGGGGTGATGCAGAAGGAAACTCATGAGAAAAGCAAGGGTCAGGGGGGCCATGCTTTGCTCTCTGCAAGTTATAAGACAATGCCTGAAATAGTTAACAAGATAACTTTGTTATCTAGTTATGTCTAATTATATGTTCTTGGCCGACTGGAAGTGAGAGGCAGGGTGCATACCCCAGACAATCCAGTCACAAGCCACTCCCCAAATGTGGTTGGAAAAGCACTTGGCTACTGAGTCACTGAGGTTGATCTGCAGGTGTTCTCTACACTTACTCACCGTCCAAGGGAACTCTGGTTAGCAGGTAGGTGGGGAAATCTCAGGGGGAACTTGCTTTTTTTTTTTTTTTTTTTTTAAGATTTTATTTATTTACTCATAGAGACAGAGAGAGAGAGGAAGAGACACAGGCAGAGGGAGAAGCAGGCTCCATGCAGAGAGCCTGTCGTGGGAGTCGATCCAGGGTCTCCAGGATCACACCCTGGGCTGCAGGCGGCGCTAAACCGCTGCGCCACCGGGGCTACCCGGGAACTTGCTTTTAAAGATAAGGTGGCACCTTCTCTTTGCTGCTCCATAACTTGCTCTGCAGAATCTCGCTTTATACTTGATTTGCACAGGGCTTGGTGCACAGCAGGGAAGTCCTTTGAAGGCTAAAACCTCCTCCCAGTCCCTAGACTGTTAGGCATCCTGTGGCAGGGCAACTGAGCCAACTCTGAGCAGCTCAGATGTGAACTGCTGGAGCAGCTAACACTCAGGGGAGCCCTGTCTTTCTCTGAGTGTCAGCCTCTCTGGGCGTCTGGCCCTGGGTGGGGGGTGGGGGTGGAGGATGGAGGGGGGCTGGGCATTAGGCCAGCTTCAGCTAGCAGGACCTCTGTTGCTCTCTTGCAGACTTGTGAGGTCCTGTTATCCCCAGGGGAACTGTAGCAGTAAGGCAGGTGCCTGTCAGTTGGAGGAGGAGGGAGGCCCAGGGGTCCCGGGCTGTTCAGCATATCTGCTGCTAGACCCAGGGCTCTGGCAGCCCATACCAACCATGAACACAGACGTGGGCCAGCCTGAAGAGAGCAGGAATCTGAGATCTGCTGATTTATAGTAAAGCACAGTGACAAGGGGAGTCAGGCTAAAGGAGGAAAAGAATGCCCAGAACTGGAAGTCAGCAACTTAGCAGATCAAGAGTCTAAAAACCTAAATTTGAAGATTTACATTATGATCAGAAGGTCCCTGAAGAAAAAAACAGAGTTCTAAAATACCCACCCCCCCATCAGCGTCAAACGTGCATGATTTAGAATTATCAAATAGGGTGTTAAAAAGTTAGGCAGAGAGGCCAGTGCTCACGTTTTGGATCCTGTAAGACACATGACTCCACTACTCAGCTATTCCCAGAGTACTGTGTGGGTTCCAATTGTATAAAAATGTGCAATGAAATATTTCTGTTCACATACCCATCTCTTGCCTCTTAGTTTATTTGTTTCAATACCTACCCGATTTTTTCTTTAAAATGGAACTGTCAGGTCAAATGGCTTTGCATTAACATTATTTCAAGTTTTCAAGAGATTTAAGATTAGTATTTTAGAGAGAAATGAAGCTTCTGTCCAAATATTTCAAATTTGGATCCCTCCACGGCAATAATAAATGGATTAAAGAGTCTTTTCAGGGGCAATTACACCACCTTGAAAAGGAAAGTAGATTCTAAAATAATTGTTCATTAGAAGGAGTTTAAGTACTAAAAAGAAATGAAAGAACCATTAAGCTGGAAAATATCTTACCTTGAGAAGTTGAGGAAATGAACATGTCGAGTGAATAAATAGGGCTGTTCGGCAGTACTTATATTTTTAATCAGTTCCATCTATTAAAAAAAGTACAAAATTAGCATATATAGGATCTAATTTACCAAACTATATTAAGCTAAAGGTTATGTTCCCTACTCCTTTATCCTCGCTATTACCTCTTGGACCAGGGCCAAACAGCTGTGTTTTGTGCAGCATCTATGAACTTTACATTAGACTTCTTGTTGAAGAAGCCTAAAACTGCTACCCAAATTATAGTCCCATATTTAATTTAGGTGATTGCTACCATGAAAACAATGTGACAGGTTAAGTCATTTTAACTGGAGAATTCAGTGTGTGGCCGTACTGAAACGCAAGTTCAAAAAAAATGTCTTTATTCCCTTCCTTTAAAAGTCAAACCAAGACAAGAGATTAAACATTATTTTGCATTTCTATCATGATATTACTGAGATCTACAGAAATATTGGAAACCAGTTCTGCAGAATTTAACAGTAGGAATCAAATGAGGCAACACCTCATGATTTTCCTCTTTGATTACAAAAGTTTACAAAGCAAATATTTTACAGGGACACAAATACCCAAAACTTCTTGGGGTTCTGGTGGGTGGTCACCTGAAGTATTTATTTGCAGTGATCGGCAAGGCAAAGAGGAGTTTATATGAGAATAAACTAACGTTTATGGTCTTCTGGAACATGTCATGATACAGAAAATGTTTAGTAAAATCTGTTAGAAATTCCAAGCATTCTTACGACTCCCTGACTTCCTGAATTCCATTTTCCTTTGAGTTTCTAATTGGCCCTGTCAATACTGACACACAGTGGAACTTTTTAAGAGTGCCCTGAAAATTGCCACTTGGGATGTGCATCAGCAGTACAGCATCTTTTAGGTACTAGTCCATCGAAAAAGCTGAAACAAAGGTGATCGTTTATGTGTTAGCCTTAGTAGCAGCAACAATAAAACCAGAGTCTGGAAATCCCAGTTTGTGTCAAGCAGGACAGAAAACCCAGCTTTGCCTTGGTCCCTCATGTCCAGCACGGGGCTAACACATACAGAAATGCTCAATAAATGTTTATTGAATGCATTAGCTCCAACTAGTACCTGCATTACAGACTGTTACACTAGGACCTCGGGTCTAAAACCTTTAGACATTCACGCTCACAATGATTGTTTAAAGAAATGAAATTGAATTTTACAAGTAAACGACTTTCAGTTCATAACCTGTGCTCTGTTCATCAGTGGCAGGCGTGGGTAAGTAATGGGCTGTCTGTCCTCCAGCTGGAGCGTAAAAGGAAATTGAATCCTGCCTCTTTATCTGTTGTTTATCCTCTATGTACCCCCGGCAATCCCCCTGCATGTCCCAGACCTTGTTTTTGGTAATAGAACTTCCTGCTTGGTCACAATGTAGATTTTCATTTTTGATGGACCTAGCAAACAGAATTACAGATTTGGAAGCACAGCCAAAGACATCTGAGCATATCTGCCCTAGACACATAACTCTTCACTGTGTGTATATTTGACAGAAAGACCACATCATGCTTAGATCTCTGGATTATTTTTATTCAACTATTTCTCTGCAAGGATAAGAGTAAGATGAGAAAGCCCCCTGGTATTGTACAGGAAGACTGGAAGAACGGGTCAGAAGAAAAACTGTTTCTCTCACATATTCAACATTATATTACATTCTCTAAATACATGTCAATGTGTTAAATTGAACGGGAGAACAGTAGTGGTTAGATTTGGAGATAGTGCCATAATAGTCATAAAGCTGTCTGTTTCATGGGGAGAAATGGATTAACAGTGACAGTGCATAACTCTCTCTAGATGTACCTTTAAACATAGAAGGAAATTACTAATGCTCATGTTTATTGCATTAGTACAGTGAAGTCGGAGAGTACATCCAGCTCTAGCACCGCTAGCACAGGCTTAAGGCATCACAGTCAAGATGTCCTTTGACTGTCTTCACAAATACTAAGACTTTACCCAGGTCTCATGGCAGGCAGTGGTCTCCCGTGCCCCTACTTCCCTTCCCCAGGGTTCCCTCCTGTTCCTCCCACTCTGCCAGCAGCCTGTCACTTCTCTTGCCTGAGTCTTATCCACATGGGTGGCATGATGAATGATGATGGCACTACCTAAAATCATCCCAGAAACCACCTGTCCTCTTCCTTGGCTCATGCAGGATCACTGCTCGCCTTTATTGTGATTCCACCACCTACATTCATTCACCATTCATTCATTCATTCATTCATTCAGCATTTAGTGAGCGCTTACCAGGCCCTGGAGATCAAAACATAAATAAGGTAAAGACACAGAAAGATAAGACAGTGGAGTGTGTCCTAATGGTGTCCCCAAGTCCACAATGGCCCAAACCACACTCTTGGTCCTTGTCCATCCCTGGTCCTTATACAGCTATCCCACCTCTGGAGAGTGTGGTCCTGGTTAATGATCTTATCCATATTTTTACATTTGATCTGGGTCTTTCCTGACTTTTGTACTTAATCACTTGCTAAGTCACGTTGATTCTACCTTCACTATCACCCTTAACTGGCATTCACGACGTCCTGTGGCCAGCCAAACCAGACCTCTCTTTGTTTCTTCCTCACGCTGTGTCCAAGCTCAGCCTAACCTTCTCCTTCTGGAATGTTCTTCCTCTTTTGTCTGCATGTCCAAACTCTAACCACCTTTTCATCTCACTAAAATGCCTGCCTCTTTCCAAGTAGCTTTCCTGGATCTCCTTTCATTCAACATCCATTGACTTCCATCTCTGTGTCAGGCTTGGTGTCGTGACTATAGAGATAAAAGATTTGACTCTTGCTCTCAGGAAGCTTAAGGTCTTATGGGTGAGGTGGACTGGCAGGCAAGTCTCATTATGCAATAACCACCATGGGGTAGGATGCACAGAGGTGAGGCATCTATCTCTGCCTGCAGACAGAGAGGTAATATTTCCTCAAGGAGGCATTCCTGAGTGGTTTGCAAGGATCCGCAGGAATTACCAAGTGAAGAAAGGGACCCGCAGCATTGCAGGCAGAGTGTACAGGAGATACAAAGGACAAAACCCAAAATGACCTGGATATTAAAACTGCCAGGAGTTTTGTGTGCTGGAGGTCAGTTGTGGGATCTGCCAGAAAACAGATTTGACAAGAGAAGAAGGTAGGAGCTGGGTAATTGGGGCCTTGGAGGTCATGTGAGGAATTTTAACATTATGCTATGGGCAATTTGCAGTCAGAAAGGGCTCCCCCAACCCCAGTGATCTGAGATCAGGATGGAGAATGTGAAGAAAAAGGGAAGAATTAGACAGACAGTTTAGCTAGAAAGATGGGGCAATAATCCCCTAGGATATGATAAGGTCATGAAGTAGCAACTTATTAGAAATGCATATTCTCAGGCCTCACCCCAACCAACCCCATTAGAAGAAACTTTAGGGGTGGAGCTTGTCAATCTGCGTTTTAACAAGACCTCCAGAGGATTCTAAGGTACTGAGGTTTGAGGACCACGGAAGGAAGTCACTGGAAGTGAAGACAGATGGAAAGGTTTAGGGACGATAAGAGGGAGGATCTTCTCAGCCTTGTGGCCAGGTGGTGACAGAAGGGGAGTGGTCAAGAGAGCTTTCCAGAGCCCTGGTGACATCTGAACACAGGTTGGTCCTCATTCATGGGGATGGGAAATGCTGTGCAGGTAACAAGTCTGGCTGCAGAAGTGAGGCCAAATAGATTGGTTTTGACTGTCTTTGGCTAGAAATCCTGTTGTTTTCTTTGATCTCCCACAGTGCTTTGAGGATCTTCTAGGGTGTACACTTTTTATGTTATGTCATAGGTGAGTTTGTGTGCTAGCTTTGAAGCAGATTGTAAGCTCCTGGAGGGTGGAGGCCGGGATGCTTCCAGAAAGCCTAGCACAGAACCCTTGCCCCATAATTCTTTATGGCATGAAGACAACCTCTTCAGAAAAGTGTTTTTGGAGTCAAGAAATTTCACTGAAGACAGAATTATCTCTCAGGCAACAAGGTGAGCCTTTCTGGGACAGATTTGTGCATTCATCACCTTGGTATTATAACATCTGAGAGGTAGCAATGCTCAATGATCATTTCCTGAGTGGTTTCTGGGCTATACACCATACCCAGAAGCCCCTTCTTCACATGCTGTCATTCATTCTCAAATACTCTGTAAGTTAAGTATTATTATCTACACTTTACAGATTAAGAAACTGAGGCACAGAAAGACTACGTACATAGCTTAAGTTCTCCCTGGTAGAAAAAGGTAGAGTCTAGATTCAAACTCAAGTTGGTCTGACTCCAAAAATCCTGCTCTTTATCGTTGAGCTGCAATTGCCTCACCATTCCTGGTGCTTTCTGATCTATACATAACCTCTTAAAATGGGAGGAAGAGGCCAGTTAGCACAATAACTCCAGAGACTAAAGAGGGTTTATAGGGATATAAATTTTCTACCTTTCATGTGATGTGCTGGAAAACTGAAAGAAAGTGGTAGCAGGTGGAAAAGCATTAAAAATAATAAAATACGAAAGCACTAAAATATCAGAGAAAATATTTTTTTTAAAGTTCAAGGTGGGAAAACAGCATATTTTAACAAGAACAGGAATGAGTTTAAAATACTGGAGGAAAAAAAGTGCTATGAAATGGAATGTATCTAAAGGAAGATGTTAAAGTCACAGTCATCTGAGAATGAAAGAGAATTGAGGTTTTAAAAAAAGGTAAAAATCAAACAGAATTTATAATGCAGAGGATCTGTGAAGAAGGGACTTTTAATCTTTTAATACATCAAAGGAAAATAAGGAGTAGCTCAGAGGAGAACTCTGTGGCCCTTTAACCTCAGAAACCGAGAGGATGGCAATAGACTCAGGTTACCTTTCCCTCTTCCTCTTGTCTGGGGAAGCCCTTCTAGAACCAGGCAGGATGGCCTTCCTACCTTCAACTCAGGGCAACACATGCCTACAATGAAGACTAAGTCCATCACGGGTAGCAATGACACGAATAAGGTGAAGAGGCTGGCTCTGAATAGCAGAGAAAATCAATCTTGTGACTACCATTGGTCAGGGAGGAGAAAACATTCTAATTTTTTGGGCCTTCTTGTTTTCTCCTCCTTTTACCTTTTCTTTCTATTGAGTTTCCATTTAGCAGACTCAGCTTTTTTCTACAAGAATCCAAGATAAGACCTTGTTTGCAGAGTTGGGTAAACTCATCTCTCCTGTGACCTGGCGATAGATTCTCTGCTAATCTTGTTGGTTTGGTTTCAATGTCTGGTTGGAGTAGCTCTGGTGCCTGTGGACAATGTCTCTACTACTATAAAATCAGGAAACTCTAGGGGTCATTCTGCGGAGACTTTTCCAGATAGGTCTCAAGCAAAGGAAACATTCCCAGGATAAATGTGCAGGCTCCCAAGGAGACACCACTCATTACTTCAGAGAAGGTTTGGGAGACTCTCAGATGAAAAAGGAACTTTGCTTGCTGAGTGGAGGGTTCACCTTAATAAAATGAAAACTTTCCAATAATTAGAGCCTTTTGTGTGATGATTCTTCATCAGAATTATGCATGAAGACATCTTTGGGCTTTTTTTCCCCCAAAGATACAAATACCAGAACTCTACCCTTAAGAATCTAACTCAGTACTTTGTAATAGGACCAGGAGACATGTGTCGTGAAAAAGCTCCCAAGGAAAAAAAAAAAAAACTCCCAAGATTTTGATGCCTATAATGATTAAGAACAACTTATTTAATGGCTTCCCACTGTCCACTGAATAAAGTTTCCTCCTCGTCAGCCTAGCATTCAGAGTTCTCTAGGATTTGACCCCAGTTTCCTTGCAAGTCTTTTTTTTTTTCTTTTTTTCCTTGCAAGTCTTATTCTTCCCTATTCTTCTTGAACACCTGCTCCTTCCCATAAAATGGGATGGTAATATCTTCCTAATATTGTTGATGAAAGGATTAGAAATAAGATGCACAAACATCTAGTGTGCTGTCTGGTGTTCAACGTACAGAGTTATTAGTATGTCCTCCATAAATATTCACCAAAATGAATGAAGACACAATAGGGAGACCAGCTCCAGCAAGAAGCAAGTGAACCTTTGTTAGTAAATAGAGGCCAGATGCCCCTGCCATAGGGAAACCTGGCAGGAGCCTCCATGGCCTCTAAACCATCTTCAAATACAACATGGTTTCTGTAGGTGAGTTTTCCTTTTTTGGAGTTGTGATGCTATACAGGCTTAGAGCTTACAACTGGCGAGAGCAAGGCAAAGGAAAGTTTAAAATATGGTGAAGCAATTCTCTTTTTGACCAAGAGGTGAAAGCAGTCTCAAGCGGATGGGCACAGGATCTCTGTCTTTTCCATTCTTTGAATACTTTTCAAGGTTTTGATCATTTGAATAGCTTTTGAATAGAGTCAAAGCAGATGTGAAGTTTATAGTGAAAGAGTAGCCTTTCCTGGCATGATTGGCAGAAGGAAAAGAAGAGGCTAGTGCAGCATTTTCCAAGCTGGAAGTCTGAGTTTTGTCTGATGCACGTGACAGCCACAAACATTCATAAAGACTCCCCTGGCCAACTAAGATTGGGAACTCTAAGGAAAGGACAGTTCAATACACTATTAATTTTGTTTTTAACTGAAAGAATTCTCAGTCTTTAAAATGTGAACGATTGGTATAAATTTCCCAGAGGGGGGCCGAGGCAGCATTCCCTAAATTTATTTAACCATGATATTTTCTTTAAAAAATTTTTTTTCAGTGTCTCAGGGGACTAAGATTTTTAGGAACACACTTAGGGAAATGTTGATATGATAGTTTTGACAGGGTTCCTAGCCTGGTGTGACATTTCATTAAAAAAAAAAAAAAAAAAAACTACAGAGTTTTCTGGACTCCATCCCAGAATCTCCAGGAGAAGGGCCATTGTAACTTTATGTTTCATAAGGCTCTGCTGGAGATTCTGCTGTGCAGCCAGAATGGGAAAACAGTACATCAGGAGAATGGCTTTGGATTCAAGACGACCTAGGTTCAAGTCTAAGCAGCAGTCATTCTATTATATCTATTATATTACATTTGAAGTGACTTAATCTAGTTGTCTTAATTTTCCCATCCATAAAATAAAGAATTATACCCATTCACTGGTATAATTTTTGGTCCACAAGAATTAAATGAAGTAATGAAGCAAAATAATTTGCATGTAGTAGGTGCTGTTTCTAATTTGCAATTTTCAGTAGCTCTGACATAAATAAAAATAGTAAAATTATTTGCTCTCTTGTTCTCTTCGGCTCACATGCTGAGAATTTTTGCCCCTCTCCCACAAAAATGAAATAATTTTGAATCCTTTATATCCATGATGTGTTGTGGTGCACTCTGACCTTTGCTGTACTCTGAGCAATGATTTGAAAGAGGTGATTATAAGGCTTTTGGAGATCACATTCATGTCTTCTGGAAAATAGTTCCCTATCTTTCAAATTGTATATAATCTCCATTTTCCAAGAGATTATCTAAACCAGCCCAAGAAACTGAAATCTGGTTTCAGAGTATAAGTGGGATGATGTCATCAAGGGCTTATATCATATGCCCTGAAAAGGTCCAGCATTTGGCCAGCAGCAGGTGTCCCCGCTCTTCTCTTCAGGTAGAGTTTTAAAAATATAAACTTCAATGGTCTTTCTGTTTCTATAAGGGCAGATTTAATGGGATTTTTATTGGTGTTGTAACATTTGGTGTCTTTGTGCTCTCCTTTCTTTTTAATAATCCCTCCAGTATCTTATTTCATTAAATAGACTTAGTTAAATTCAGTAATCTGCCCCCACGTACATGTGCGCACATGCGTGGATGCATGTGTTATGACAGTTAGCCTCCAGGGAGAAATGTATGCACGAATTTGACTCTGACCCCAAGAAGTGCCTCTGTGTATGAATGGAATGATATAGATAATTCCAGTTCTATGAGTGGATACTATTCCAAAGTTCATTTGTAAGTCAGTAGTTGGGAACTTGGAACACATTTTCTCATAAAAGAAATGTTCTACATGGTGGAGAGAGACCCGGCCAGCCCCCAAGGGCCTGTTTAACTCCTGCTACACCTGAAGTCGGTTTGTTTCTAACTATGGGGAACAATGTTTCCATGAGAACATGTTTCCAGAGTTTGCTTAAAGGTTGAGAACCACTGACTGTAAAATGTTAACTCATCTCCTAAATCACATCTTCCTTTTTTCTTTAATAAATTATCAAGCAGCAGAGCTATTCTTACCGCAAATTATTTCTTCAGTATATTAGGTTAAAATAATATTTTTTTCCCTCTGCTTGTTTTATGCACTTTGTAACTTAAGCAAAAAGGATGCATATAATGGGAAAGAGTTCTTTTAAGCATTCTTGAGCTTTTTGGAAGTTGGGTTCTTGTCATTTCTTGGCTCTCTCTGCGTGTCACACCAGTCAGTGAGCTGCAGAGAAGCAGCTGTCACTCGTTATGTTTGTTGTCATGTCCAAATTGTTTGTTTTTTCTCTACCTTATCATTCCCTGAAGTTTTTAAGACATGCCTTATAATTTAATAGGAATCTGGAATAATGAAGTCATGAAATATATTCCAGGTCACACTGACCACAGGAATCAGAAGTGTTTCAACTGCACCATACACAGATTATGCTAGAAGTTGTATAAATATATCACAGAATCATAGGGCTGGAAAGAACCTTAAAAGATTGTCTAGTCTGTTCCCTGGCTTCCAGACAAGCCAATCATTCCAAACAGATGAGAGCTAACCTCTCTTTTAGAGGAGGAGAATGACTTTGTCTTTAACCCTTTCTAGGTTTAACAATGTATATACCATTAGCAAGTTATTATTTTAAAATCTAACATGCTTCACTTGACAGTTATAACTGTATTTTGTTTTCTCATGTTTGCTTCTCATAGGAAACAAAGTAGGTGCAAAGCCCCAGTATATTTAAAGACCATATTTTGTCCTCTCTCTTCTAGTGCATTCCAGAACACCACAGTGTCTCATACTTTGGTTACCTTTGTCCTGTTCTCTCTGGGTTGTTTGTACCCTTTCAGCAGTGGGCACTAAAATCAAGTTACAGTGTTTTATGAGGCATCTGAGAACTGGGCATACACACTCTTCAGGTGTAGGAATAAATATAATCTGATACACAGACCCAAGGGCCTAGACTCCAACGAAAACCAAATTTAATAATTATAATAACATCAAAGTAACATAGGCTAATTATCTATAGTCACTTTCAGGCAGTGACAGGGCATGATCAGATGAGCTTTTTGATCAGGTAAGGAAATGAAAGAGAACCTAGTTCTATTAAAGTTATTCATAAAATGTGATATCCTTAAATGTCACCAAGTGTACTTTTTCTATTGAAAGTCTACTACACAACTTATAAGGGCTGATCTCAAAATATTTTTTGCTAATTGGAAATGACTTTTCAAGTTTGATTCTTAGCCGTTAGTGAAAGTTTTCAAAGGAATGGGCTTTTTGATCTCTACACTGGAAGACACTGAACATACTGGCTTTACTGAAAGTACCACTAGCCAGTAACACTCTTAAAAGGTCCTGCTATCCCCCCAAGATAAAAGAGAAAGATGGGATATTGTAAATTAATAATGAGATTCCTTCTGTTGGGAGGTTTTGAATGCCTCAAAGGTGAGGATTGTGTCAGAAAGAAGTGGACATGGGTAAAAATTTCCATAATTATGGTTTCAATCTGGTAGTAAACCATATGCCCCGTTTATTACACAAATTTCTGTACTCATTGGGTGGTGTGATGGTTAATTTTATGTGTCAGCTTGAGTAGCCAAAGGGTACCCAGATTAAATAGTATTCTGGGTGTGTCTGTGAGGGTGTTTCCAGATGAGATTAGCATCTGAACAGTTGACAAAGTAAAGTAGACCACCCTCCCTAGTGTGTCAATCCCTTGAAGTCCTGAATAGAAACATGTGCAGAGCAACGTAGAATTCTCCCCCTTTTTCCTGCCTTACTGATTAGGCTGGGACATCACATCTTCTCTTCCCCTGCCCTTGCATCAGGATTTACATCATTGACTCCTCTGGTTCTCATTCCTTCATATCCGGACTAAAACTGAATTGCACCAATGGCAACATGTCCACTTGTATGACTTGGCTACATTGAGATTGAATTCTTCTCAGGAAATGGGTAATTCTTTGGCTTCCATTGAATATACCAAATGCTGCTTTGGAAGCTCAAGATCCCCTGAGCTTATCCATTATAAGAAGCTCATGCTCCTATCATCCAATCAGATTTCTGGCCCAAAGAGAATTTTCTCTTTATTATAACCATAAAAACTTAGAGCAGTTGTGAAAGAAAAGCAAAAGAAAAAAATATCAAAATAGTTTTCTGTTTTTGTTGTCAGGAAGTCAGCATTATTTGTAGCTCAGTAGTATAACTATTTGAGAATTACGCATTGCTAATTTTAGCTAAATAGACAATGATGAGTATATACTGTCCTTCATCCATCTTGGTAAAAGTATTGATGAGTATTCCCCAAAGGAATACTTTGGGGAAACTTCCTGTTTAAAGACTTCCTTCAGAATCTTTAACTTAAATTTCCTTCCACACACTGGTAAAAATACAGTATGACATTGCAACTCTGGTATTTGTTAGGGTGTTTGAGGGATGTCTTGTAAGACACCCACTAATTACACAAATGAATTGACACAAGGTACAATCTAACCATGGGCAAAGACAACTTACTTGTTCATTTTTAGTAAGCCTGGTTTTGTTGTGAATGTCTGATGTGACCAAATTGAATCCGTGCTTTTCTGACAAGATTCTCAGAAGCAAGACCACAGTACGACTCCCACACTTGCCTACTCTGTTGTAGACCACCTGGCTTGGGAAAGGTAGCACCTGGGAAAGAAAGAGAAAACAAACATAAGACTTTGGTTAGAGTACTTGGGATTCTTTCCTCAATTTCAGAACAATAACTGTCCGGTCACTCTAAATGAGAAGAGTCCATATCAAGTCAATGAGAGAACAGAAACAATGAACTAATGTTTTTCCTTCATATTTTAACCTGAGAGAAATCTTGGACTCAGTATCTCTCTCTGCACTGATACTTAAAACTGGGAAGATTTCATGCCAACTATAAGACTAATTATGAAGCTCCTTTTCTTTTTAGGAACAAACTATATAAATATGTGCTTTGATGACAATATGCTTTTGCAATTTATATTATGGTTTATTAGAACTTAATTTGTAGAGTAGTCATGGAAAAATATAGTAACTAAAACTTGAGACATAAATAAAAGCTCCCAATATAATTCACCCTTTCAAAATGTACAATTCAGTGGTTTTAATGTATTCACAAAATTGTGCAACCATCACCTCTATCTAAATCCAGAACATTTTCATCACCCCTAAGGGAAACTCCATATCCAATTAGCACTCACTTTTCATTTCCCTCACTACCTTGGTCCTGTGAAACCACTTATCTACTGTCTGTCTCTATGGTTTTTGCCTATAGCATTCCCGACATCTCTTATAAATAGAATCATATAATATGTGACCTTTTATGTTTGGCTTCTTTAAAGTTAGCATAATATGTTCAAGATTCATCCATATTGTAGTATGAATCTGTACTTAATTCCTTTATATGGCTGAATAATGTTACATTGTATAGATATACCATATTTTGTTTATACATTCAGGAGTTGATGGACATTTGGATTATTTCCACTTTCTGGTTACTATGAATAATGCTGCAATGAACATTTGTGTATACGTTTTTGTGTGGACATATGTTTTTGATTCACCTTGTATATATACTAGGAGTGGAATTGCTGGATCATATGGTAATTCTGTTTAATTTTTTTGAAGAACTGCCAAACTTTTTAATGCAGCTGCACCATTTTATATTTCCACCAGCAACACATGAGAGTTCCAATTTCTCCACATCCTTGCCAACACTTGTTATTGCTCTTTTTTTTAATAGCCATCCTAATGGATGTGAAGTGGTATCTTATTGTTTTGATTTGCATTTCCCTGAGGACTAATGATGTTGACGATATTTCATGTGCTTATTGGACGTTTGTATATATTTTTTTGGAGAAACATCTATCCAAATCTTTTGCCGATTCTAAAACTGGGTTGTCTCTTTATTATTGAGTTTTAAAAGTTCTATATTTATTCTGGATTTGTGAATATATGATCTGCAAACATTTTCTCCCATTCAATGGGTGTTCTTTTCATTTTCTTGACTGTGTCCTTTGAAGTACAAAAGTGTTTAATTTATCTAACTTTTCTTCAGTGGGTTATGTTTTTGGTATGACATCTAATAAACCATTGCCTAACCCAAGAATATTTTCTAAAGAGTTTTATAGTTTTAGTGGAAATATTTAGGTCTCTGATTAATTATAAGTTAATTTGGTGTATGATGTGAGCAAATGATCTAACTTCATTCTTTTGCATGTGAATATCCATTTGTCCCAGCACCATTTATTGAAGACTATTCGCTCTCCATTTAATTGTTTGGCACCTTGTTGGAAATAGACTAATCATAAGTGTATGAGTTTACTTCTGGACTCCCAATTCTATCCCATTGATCTATGTGTTTATTCTTATGCCAGTGCCACAGAGTCTTGAATATTCTTGCTTTGTTAAAGTTTTGAAATTGAAAAGGATTAGTCCTTCCAACTTCATTCCTTTTTAAGATTGTTTCAGCTATTCTGGGTCCCTTGTATCCTACATGAATTTTAGAATCAGCTTGTCAATTTCTGCAAAAAAGACAGGTGAAATTTGATAGGGATTGTGTTAAAACTATAGATCAATCTGGGGACTATTGCTATCTTAATAATATTAAGCTTTCCAATCCATGAACATAGGATATCTTTCCACTTATTGAGTTCTCATTTAATTTGTTTCACTGATGTTTTGTAATTTTCAGTGTATAAGCCTTACTTCTTTTATTTTTTTGATATTATTTTAGATAGAATTATTCTCTTAATCTCATGCTTGGACTGATTGTTCATTGACAGAAACAGTTTATTTATTTTTTTTAATTTTTTATTTATTTATGATAGTCACACACACACACACACAGAGAGAGAGAGAGAGGCAGAGACACAGGCAGAGGGAGAAGCAGGCTCCATGCACCGGGAGCCCGACGTGGGATTCGATCCCGGGTCTCCAGGATCATGCCCTGGGCCAAAGGCAGGCGCTAAACTGCTGCGCCACCCAGGGATCCCAGAAACAGTTTATTTTTGTATATTGATCCTGTGTTCTGAAATCTTGTTGAACTTACTAATTAGATCTAATAGCTTTTTTTGTGTGGATTCTTCAGGAATTTCTATATATAAGATTACGTCATCTGCAGAAATGGTTTTACTTCTTCCTTTCCAATATGGATACCCTTTCTTTTTCTTTTCTAGTTGTCCAGTTTATAACAATTTTGATAGACTAAGAAGCCATCATGAAAAGCATCTGATTAAGTATCTTTATTTCCAGTAAGGATAATATTTCCATCTTGAATGCTCAGCATTGAGGAACAACTGACAAAAGATCATCAAAAGAGTCCTTAATTCAGAAAATATCCATAACAGAAGGACATAAAAAGGCCCAAAGCTAAAGAATATAGTACAATATAAATACAAGTATACCCCTAACTTGCCTACTGTATGTAATATGAACTTTGCCTTTGTAAATTATAGATTTACTTATTTTTCTGAAATATTTTATATGCAGAATAGCATTTTATAAATTTGGAACTTAATACTACTTGCCATTGGAGTAAAACATAATATCTATATCAATCACTTAGTAATTATGTACCATTTTGATATAATTTTTCCAGTATGTATTTTTTTTTTTATGAGCAATACCTTGTTTGTTGTTGTTGTTGTTGTTGTTTTGGGGCTTTTTTGTTTTTGTTTTTAGGGCCAGTCAGTATTTTTTTTTTCAGTCAGTATCTTCTATTGTATGTCCTCATAGTGTCTAAAACATGCCATACACACACACACACACATATGTGTGCGTGTGTGTATATATATATATATACACACACACATATATATATATATATATATACACACACACACACACACACACACATATATATATAGCCTCCACATTGGTTGGTTGGCTGCTATGAGGGATTTAATGTGCTATTTAACAGTAATTAACACAATGATTCTGTTAAAATATGAGACCAGGAGTATCTTCAAATACAGCTGATCTTTCCAACCAAAAGCTAATAAAAGGCTTCAGGGTAAAAAGGTAATCAATCATTATAACGGGTCATTTTATTCATGTTTTTATCACTGAGTACCCAAAAAGTAAGCTCACTGGAACAACTGCAGAAGTTCAGATATTCAGATAAATCATATATGGTCTTCCTCATGAGGTTATGATCCAGGGAGGGTGAAATATAATAGGGTATTAATAGTGTTTGTAAATTGGACTTAACATAATAACCAGGCTGGGGTATAGACTATAGTTGTGACAGAGCTGCCAATATAAACACAAATTTTCATTTCTTTGAAGAAATAAACTGCTTAAGATTTGGATGAATGCATTTTCTTGTCTTCTAGCACAACATAGTACAGCAAGGGCAAGTTGTTTGTTACATCTGAATTGCTAAGAAGATGTGAGTTACCACATATGCAAGTGTTTTTTTTTTTTTTTTTCCAAGAGTACAGGTGTATCTTAGAAGATTTAAATGAAGAACTGAGGCACTCAGTTACAAATCTTCAGTGAAAACACTTAATGTCTCCTGAAATTTTTGAGGACTTAACACAAGCTTCCCATCTACTTCCTTTTGCTAATAACTAAAGATATTTATCTACCTTTTGGTTATTTCTTAGTTTTAAAAAATTGCTCATTCCAATTCTTTCATTAGTCTTATGGGAGGCTACCAAATAAGAGTTATAAATATTTAAGAAGAACATTTTTGTCATGACAAGAAAAAATGTTTTAACTATGTATGGTGACAGGTTTAACTATACTTACTATGGTGATCATATTGCAATGTACACAGATATCAAATCATTATGGTCTGTACCTGAAACTTATATAATGTTAGTTGTCGATCAGATAAAAAGAAAAAAAATCAACTTGTTGCTGTTGCTAATTAAAAGAAAAAATAGCAAAAGAAAAAAAAAAGAACACTTACATAAAAACAAGAATCCCTGCATTATTCCCACAGCTGTATCTACAATAATATTTGAAAAGGAAAGAGAGCTTAACATCCCCACTGTGACTCTATTTTTACCACTTCTTTAAACACCAACATACAGCTACAGGGTATGAAAATTTAGCTAGAACATGTGTTTTCAGATGAAGCTTCTAGAATCAGTCTAGTTATTGTTAAAGACATAACATACACCATCACAAACATAAACCTTTCTCAAAGTTAAGATGGGGCTTTTAAATAATTTTCTAAAGGAACCTGTGTAATGCTCTGGAAACTGGCAAATTTTAGGCAGGCTAAATCAATGTGTTGATGTTGGATAAGGTGTTAAAATTAGCAACAGCAACAAGTTGATTCATCTCCACTTTGGTAGAGCTATAGATCTTCTCCTGAAAGTCTGCTTTAAAAATCATTGTCATTTTTTTATTTGAAGAGTTCTTCCTGGAAAAGGGGGGAAAAAAGGAAATGATTTTTATGAAAGGCTGAACCTAACCCAGTCCTAGGCTCTGTGCCATGTAAACGCTTTTAATCCTTGTTAATACTACTGAGTCAAAATAGTGTAACTGTCTTCATTGTAGCTGTGCACTTCTCTAGGTGGTTAAATGATCAAATAATTTAAGCATCATTAATCACACCTAAGTGATTCCCCTGTGTGCCCCTCTCTTCTCCATACATGGTAGATTCATAGAACAACAGAGTTTGAGGTCTAGAGCAATTCAGAATAATCCACCCACTCTAATCCCCTCCCCACACCAGCACTACTACTCTCTATCATCCTCACTCCCAGCCCAATGTATGTTTGGCTTGGCTAGACTTTTCTTTCATGTTGTGTTTTCATTCTCTTGAGTACCCTATGAGGGAGATATCATGACTATTTTTAGATGAACAAACCAAGGCACAGAGAGATCATTTGATATTTTCAATGTCAAAGAGTGGCACATAACAGCTAAAGCCCAGCTCATAGCTCTCCTGATCCCTAAGACAACAGTTAATATATTATAACATCAAATGGTGTAAATAATGTTTAGTGTGACTTCTGTAAGAGAGACTATTTCCTCTTTTATGTCTTGAATGTGTCCAACTCCATTAAATGCTATTTTGTCAACAGTCAACTATCACAACAGTGTTGTTGGCCATTATTCATCCATTACCCAAGTCTCTGGAATGCTCAAGTGGAATGGATAGGCGTTAAGTAGTTTCTCCTTCCAGAGGATGCACCATAGAAGCTAATGTAATCCCAGAGTGTCAAAGCAGCTATTGGGTGAAGGAGAGTAAAAAAAATTTACCCCTTCCCCTAGTCTACTGTAGGCAATCACAGAGCCTTGGATACTGTGAACCACTTCCACCAAGAAAGGAAAACCAGGAAGCAATAAGTCATAGTAAAACATATATGAAATCCTAAATACACTTGAAATGTCTATCAAGACAAAAAATGCCTTCAAATGATAAGCTTAATGACTTCTAAAGGCCTCTTAAGGTCAACCTCAACATCCCCATTTTTTTCAACAGATATTTGCCAATTATCAGGAGAAAACTATAACCCAACTGTAAACTGCATACAAATTTTGAACACTTACTCTTTCTTTGGATGCCCTATAAAGAAGTACACACTAAAAGTCCTCATCCTCCCCCACTCCCCAAATGATTCTTCATTCTTGGCAACTATGGTTATATGAATGTTATGTCTGTGGTTTCTATTTTATGGCCAATTTGTAAAAGTGAAGGGAGCTCCAAAATAGTTCACTCTATGAATTATATATTTTTATGTTGCCTGCCTTGTAAGTTCTGCAAATGCCACAAATCCCCAGGGGCTGACAGGCTTGTGTGGAACATGCCAAATAAACAGAAGTCTTTCCAAAATCCTGAGCACAACAGTAACTACCACCAGATGACGTCCACAATTTCAATCACTTGTCCCTGGTTTGCAATGGGAAGGGGGACAAAGCAGACTTTCTAGGTAAAAAGCAAGCTTGGTCTGGACCAAGACTCTCATAGCCTATGATTACAGGACTCTCTGGGGACTGGTCTTGTTGGAAGAATTAACATCAATCCCACTTTTAAGTCTTTGCAAAATGACATTTAATATGGTATGTTACAAGCTGTGGTTCCCAAATGGCTGTATATTTGAATTACCTGCAGAACTTTAAAACTACATTTTTCTGGGCCCTACTCTAAGACTAATTGAAACAGAAGGTCTAGGATGAGGGTCAGGAATACAGCTCTCAAATGCTCCTACGGGCCTCTGCTACGACTAAAGGGCCAAGGTGGGAGAGTGGGTTCTGTGCGTGAATGCTAGAAAGGAGTTGGGGAGGGGGAAAGCACTGTCCCTTCTTCCTTGGGTCTCCCTTCAGTCTCCCTGGAGTGCTGATGGCCTCCAACCCATAGTTAAAAGTCACAATTAGCCCTGACAAATATGCTTACACTTCAGTAATGCCTACTCACCCAGGATGGTTAGAGAGCAGGTGTCCTGGTTAACTGAATGTGTAGGTTATCTGAAATTCATACTAAATATTGTCAAAGTACTAGACCTAACTTAGAACTAACGTTATGCTGAAGATGAAATGACTTTCTTTGAGAAACGGAACTGCACCTTGTGATTTTACAGCCCATCTTTCCCACGGTTACTCATATCAATGTGGGACAGTCAGGGCCAGGGCTTTGTGAGGCCCAAACTCAGGGGCACTTCTGCTCCTCACTGTCCTTATGACTTTGAGCAGCAGTTCAAATCCATTTGGTGAACCCTCATTTAAAGGACTCTGAGGATACTGCGGGGGCTAGGAATCAGCCATATTACACCCTCCTCATCCATAAAAGTGGAAGGTGTTAGAAGCCAAGAAATAATCCTCTCTTCTTTAACTATTATTCACTTTAATCTTTATTGGTATTAAGATATAACCAGGAAATGCCTTAAAAATTAAAACTTGATTTTAATATTTTTCCTTGTCAGATATAGTCATAAAGGAAATAGAAAAAAAAACAAAAACAAAAACCCAGTTCCAGTAATTTGTGCTGATAACATGGATTCCAGCTCCAGGGTGTACATAGTTCTCTTCTGGAAACTTTGACATTTCTGTCCATGTCCCACTCTTTTCTGGGCTGGTCATGTAATAAATCTTCTTTTATGTTCTTATGTTTCTCTTCCTTTCCACAGTTTTAATCACTTTCAGCTCTCTGTTTATTTTAAGACCATCACCAAACACCACAGCCTGCACAGGGCTTCAACCTTCCAGCTGTGCTTTCCAGAACTCTGGTAGCCATTGTCACTGACTTTTGCCACCAAACCACTCTAGGTCCTCTGACAAATGCATCTCCATTTGGTAATCACCATCAACTTTCCAGACCCCTGGGCTAATTTCCTCCATTCTAGAGGAGGAAACACATAGGACTCATTTAAGAGTTTGGGGTACTTGAGTAGCACAGTCAGCTAAGCATCTGACTCTTGATTTCGTCTCAGGTCACGATCTTAGGGTCCTGGGATCAAGCCCCATATTGGGCTCCCTGCTTAGTGGGGTGTCTGAGATTTTCTCTCTCCCTCTATCCCTCCCCCAGCTCTCTCTCTCTCTCTCAAATAAATAATAAATGAATAAATATTAAAAAATAAAACCCTATATGTTCCCTCATTGCCAAACCTCTTCAATAGAAAGTTCTTTCTATCCACAACTCTCAAATGGCATCCCTGTATCTAATTAATTCATAACCTATCTTATCCCAGAAGCCTTGCCAAATATGAACCTTATGCTTTCTCTTTTCCTCCTGCTCCCCCTTGAAACAATCTCATGTCTAATGCTATCTACAGAAAGATGAATAGCAATAAAGCCAGTACAAGCCCATCTGTTTTATTTCTGTAATAGATTGGATATTTCATGTGCATAGTGGGTACTTAATAAATATGTCTTAATTCAATAGACTAGATAAAAATATCACTAAGTGTTGTAACAGAACCAATGCTGTCATATTTGTCATTATTAAGGATGCTCTTTTGGTTGTCTTCTAAAACTAAAAGAAAACCTATCCACTTTTCTCAACACTCATATTCTGAAACACTCTTATTTGCTCTATTACATAAGAAAAAGTTTGGTGATATAGAGAAAGTTCCCTTGACTTTCCCCTTGGCCAAAGTACTTGCATGACCTTGAGCAAGTGACCTTGAACAACTTCTCTGGGCCAAAGTTTCCACAACTGTAAATAGGGATATTGAACCCAATGATATCAAGGTTCCTCCCTATTTATTATGTCCCACAATGTTAAGGTAGGACTATATAATAATTAGAGATGTTCAGGGATTATCTAAATGGCATCTTGTACTTCTAAATATTCATTCCATTCTGGTCTATCTAATATCCTTATCTCCATTATATACATCATTATGTTATTTCCAGGAATGTAATACCCTTCGTATTATAACAGAATCCTCATACAAAGAAGCAATTTTCACAAGAAGATAGAAGCAATTTTTGGCTGTGATGATTAAACCATTATAGCTGGAACTTTGAAGTATTCTTCAGAAAAAAAAATGATTTCTAGTTTGATTAAAAACTTACATTTCAGACGACCTTGGGTGAATGTTATCAATGGCATGGACAAGAAAATGAGTACTCTCAGATTTCAAATTGACAAATGCAAAAAAAAAAAAAATCACATTAAGAAAAAGCAGATTCACTTTTAATTTTGCAACATTCTTTATGCTTCTTTGTCTGGTCAGTATACAAGTAATAGGCAAGAAGAAGCCCATAATCTGGGTGTCTTGTTACTACTGTATGTTATAGTTTCTAAAGTTCAAACCTCAGTTTGGTCTATAGATAACTGAGTCAGTGGAACACTTATGTTTGACAGAAAAGAGAAATGATATACACATGATATCCTGAGCAGAATGTGGAGGATGCATCAGTGATAGAGGCTAAACCATCCTGAAGGAATATTTCAAAGTAGTACTTATTCTTGCTTCTAACATATATGGTAGCCCTACTGCACTTGTGCTCAGAATCTCTGCCCACTCTTCTAGGAGCCCTTTAAATGGCTCAATGGCTTTTATAATCCAAATCAAATGGAGAAACCCAATAGGGGTTTGGCACTCCTACTGAACCCTCCTCTTCCTGTGTATATGCCTTGTATGTTTTGTTGAAGTCAAAGACACTATAAATGATATTGCTGTAGTAAATCTGAGGAAATTCCAGCCATTTCCAGCACTTTCTTATATGCTATGTATTCTGTGATCTACAAGTTCCTTATTAAACAAAACTCAGAAAGAGAACCACAGATTTACCAGAAAGAACAAAGAAGGACTTGGGTCTTTCTAGAACTGGAGTTGTTCCATTTTTAGTATTAATCAATTCAATTGACTTTTATATTAAATTTTGGACCAGGAAATGGAATTATGCAGATGCCTTTGGGTCATCTTTCCACCAGACCCATATACTTAGTTTTTAACTCTCCATTCAGATCTAGAACACATTTTGTCTTAATCACATTCCTCTCTAAATAAAACATTCCTAGACATTTTAGTTTATACAGACTTTTAAGATTTAAGAGTCATAAATCTTCAAAAAAAAAAAAAAGGGAGGGGGACACCTGGGTGGCTCAGCGGTTGAGTGTTTGCCTTCAGCTCAGGGCGTGATTCTGGGATCTGGGATCGAGTCCCACGTTGGGCTCCCTGCATGGAGCCTGCTTCTCCCTCTGCCTGTGTCTCTGCCTCTGTCTCTGTGTCTCTCATGAATAAATAAATTAATCTTAAAAAAAATTTAAGAGTCTGCTTTAAAGTTAAGCTTTATTTCTTTTCACTTTATTATTTTTTTTAAATAAGAATTTATACTCTGAGCCCAATCTAAAAACTGCTTGTTATAATGCAATAGAAAAGTGTTGATTACTGATTGTAAGTTTCATAATTTATAGCAGGTATTGCTGGCGTGGGCCAACTACTCAATTTAGAATGGTATCCTCTGGATGTTGGGAGGTGAAGGTGAGAAGAGTCAATTATTCTCATTAGGAATGTCACGAAAGAAAACTGTCCTCACTGTAAATACTACAAAGGCTGGAGGAACAGCCGTGTTTGGCTGTCAATACCCCCTCTCTCATCAAAGCACCTATTAAAGGTTTTAAAGACCAAAGGTTTAGATTTCCTGTTCATTGTGAACCCCATCATTATTTTCCATTTAAAATGTCTGAATCAAATTTTAGTTTGAGTGTGAATTTGCAGCAAGAAACTTATTCTTGGATTCAAATGATCATTGTTTAAATTCCTTGGCTGAGTTTAAGGTTTTTATAACATAGCCCACAATTTAAAATAGTGTGGCAGATTGGTACAGTAACAGCCCCAAATTGGTCCCATCTCTTGCTATCCACGCAAAGCATCACCTCTTTCCACACAGATCTTGCTCCTGGCCACACAATTTGCTTTGGTCAATGAGACATTAGGAAGCACAGTGCAGGCAGAGGCCTGAAAGGAGCTTGTACACTGGGTCTGGACCCTGCTTGCCTCTGGGAGCCTTTCCCCCACAATATGAACTGAGGCTAGCCTTCAGAAGCATAAGAGACCCCGTGGCATATTGAAAACTCTGTGGCTGAATTCAATAGATAATTACCAAGCTCTTTGCTGAGTGCCCATCATTTAGTTAGTGGCATGAAATGAACCAATTATTGTGATGATTTGATTGTCTGTTTCCGACTAGACTCTAAATTCCATGACTGTAGGGGCACATCTGCTTTTCTTTACTGCTGTATCTTCGGTACCCAGCTCAATAAATAGCTACAAAATAAATGAATACAATAAAGGCTATGACAAGGATGGTGCCCTGTGTGAAGTCACAATTTAACAAAGGAACTAAACACTGGCCCGCTTGTTCTGATGCCCTGTGGAAGTGCTTCGCTAGAGATACAAATACAGTAGTAGGAGAAGAGGAAGAAGGGGTGATGAACTTCACCTAGCAGGTCAGAAGACTGATGATCTGCAGCTCTAAGAACAACTAGCTTAAGTGTGGCTAAAGAATTTCCATGATTACTTTATGTAACATCTCCAAAAATCAGTGAGGGTGCTTTTGTTTGCAGGTAAGAGAAAACCCAATCCAATTCAAACGATAAGGAAAACATAGTCTCCTACAAATAAATAAAAGAAAAATGTATTCTTTTTCAAAATAGATGTTATTAGGTATAGAGATCTTAGGACTCATTCCATATTTTTGTTCTATCCTGGTCTGCCATTGTAGTATGTTATTACTGTGCTCAGACTAATGTTCCTCATGTTTCATGATGACTGCTCCAATTCCAGCCATTACATGTAGAATGACACAGTCCAGGCAGGGAAGAGACTCTCTTTCTTGGATGTTTCCTCTAAGATCTAAAAATCTTACCTAAAAGGTCATGAGAAAATTTCCCCTCACATTTCTTGGCTAGGTCCAAGCCAGCAGCCCTCTCTCAAAGAACCATTAGCAAACAAAATGAGACAGCCATTATCGGCTTAAATCACTTAGAAGTTACCCTTGAGCTGAGGATGGGATTACCTTTCCCATAGGGTACAATTTAAGCAGATTAGTAGATTTCTGCTAAAGAGGAGAGACTGTGAGGAAATGGATTTAGGGGACAGCAAGCAATAGAGTCTGCTTTGCAAAGTACTCAAAGGACCTATTGTTCTCAATTCCTCAAAAATCCATTCTTGAAAACCCTATTCCTCAACTACAAAAGACGGAATTAAGAATGGTAGACAGGGAACATTTCCAAACAACAAGGTTCTACTTGCTGGTTATGTCCCAGATATACTTCCAGGGCTCCTCCAACCCCTCCACATAGATTTGCTGATAGCTGGTGAAGGGGACAGATGACATACATTCCCCTTCTACATAAACGACATCATGCCTTATGCATTGAAATGAGGTGAAGAATTAGCAGCAAGGTGAACTTGAGCTTGAGTAAGATTAACTCCACAAAAGAATCTAGAATTCATAAGGTATTTTTAGCTGGAGATGGTAATAAGATATTTAAATTGCTCTCAGATGAAGAAATGTCATACTGCCTACATGTTGGAGGCTTTTCACAAGTACATCTTTTTCCTAAATGGATTAATTTTGAGTAAGTATGGCACATAGGGGCACCCGGGTAGCTCAGCTGGTTAAGTGTCTGCCTTCAGCTCAGGTCATGATCTCAGGGTCCTGGAATTGAGCCCCCAAATCTGTTTGGGGCTCTCTGCTCAGCGGGGAGTCTGCTTCTCCCTCTGTCCCTCCCCTCTCTCATGTTTGCACCCTCTCTCTCTCAAATTAATAAATTTTTTAAAAAAGTGTGGCATGTAATGCAGACCTAACCCACCAGCATGTAGAGGAGTATGTAGACTGGTTTTGATTTGTTTTCATTCTTCACTTGGTGCTAAGTAAACAGATTTTTCAGAAATTCCCACCAAGATAGATGAAATATCTTGTTTCCTATGGGGTACTATAATCACATTCAGGTTATCAAACACTGCTAAAGGAAAGAGATTATTCCCAAAATTGCTTTTTAAAAAACTGACATGAATATTTGCCATCAGAGTTTTACTATAATAAATAGAAATTACTGTTACTACAGAGAGAAGGACAAAGGAAGACTACTTCTGACCCACTGGATGTAAAACTTATGATTTTCTCCATAATCGTCAAGGACTTGAATCCGAATTAGGAATGAAAAAAAAATGTTTATAAGCAGAGTTCATGGTGAGATAGACAAATGTGGTAAAATAAAGAAACCTGAAGTTTGAAATGAGAGGAAGGGCCACAGGTTTTAAGCATCCACTGCTGATTCTCAGACTAGAGCTGTTCTGGAGCCCTGGGGGGAGCATCCAGTCCTTGCCAACAGGATGACTGTTCTCTGACCAGGGCATCAGTTAGGCTGGATGACCAACCTACACCACTGAAGTAAGGAGTTCATCACCCACCAAAATCCCCACTCCCAGCTCCCACCAGGGACCACATGTTGGAACAGAAAGCCATTGAGATCTATCAAAAGGTTGGCTGAGGGACAAGATACATAAGGAAGATTGTTTGAAGGACATAGAATCCATCCATTTCTCTGTACACTCCAGATTTTTAGTCTTGGACTGAGTTGGGCTATTACAAAGCTATCTATTGGAGTATAAGTTCTTGGCCCCATCAAGAGCTACCTTGACTGAGTGATGTTTTCATGTTCTTTGTGGTCATCAAGGATCACCATAAGATATAGCATCACACAATCTAGTTCTGTGTTTGTGATACAGGAGTTATAAACCACTCTGTCTCCTAACTTCCTTTTTTTTTTTTTCCCTCATAGCAGGGCTCTTATTTGTTGACAGAAATGAGAGACTCCTAACTCTGGGAAATGAACAGGTGGCAGGTAGTGGAAGGGGAGGTGGATGGGGGGGATGGGGTGACTGAGTAACGGGCACTGAGGGGAGCACTTGACAGGATGAGCACTGGGTGTTATACTATATGTTGCAAATCGAACTCCAATAAAAAATATACAAGAAAAATTATTTGTTGATATCTTACATGTAATTATCTCAATTTATAAAACAACCCAATACTGTGAATACAAGTACTCCATATAGAAGATAAAAAACTGAGAATTAGGCAAATTAAATAATTTGTCCAAGGTCAGTTGTAGAGCTGGTATTCAAGCCAAACTCATGCTCTTTAATCCACTACACTACCTGGAAAACTAGTATATTTCTGCTTTATGGAAAAAGAGAAGTGTGTAACCATTTATGGCCTCATTTTTCTCTTGGCTACCAGGAAGTTCAGAGTAAAAGCTGTTCAAGTATAGCAATTTTTTGGAACTTAGGGTTCTGTATGTTACAGCTTCTATTTGAATTTATATTTTCCATGGTTCTGATATGTCTTTGTTTACATTTTATCATTTTACTTTACATTTTCTATAAATGGCCCCAAATTGTTTGAAGAATGAGCAAAGTATTAAACACATCCACCAACAAACAAATAAAATGTATTCCCATTATTTTGTGGTCTGTTAAAATATCAGCTTAAAATTTATCTTTTTGTTTTGTTTTTTTGCCTATGGCATATCCACAATCTCATGGTAGACCAGCTGCAAGCTTGACTCAGTTTCTAGTCATTATTATAATTAACAACACTTGTAATCTTTCCTCCTTCATCTGGTAGTAGTATCTACATTTTCTTTCAGAGCATCACCCCTTTCCCTGCTCTGTCCTTGAGATTTTGGAGGGCTGCCCTCAACCCTGCCTCACGGGAGGATGTTTGAACTGAGCACAGTCAACCAGTGCATTCCATCCACTGGACTTGATGACTGGTTAACAGATGGAAGTGTCCATCTCAGGAATTTGTAGGCTTGTTGAAAGTCAAGTCCTTTTTCTACTATAATTACTGAATGAGATGCTTGCTTGAGCCTAAAGGCACCAAAAGAGAAATGCACCCACTAGCTTGTAAGGCCTTGGTAAGGCTAAGACCTCAAAGTACTGTTATGATTTTTCCCCTCCATCCCTGCCTCTGTCCCTTCTTCCTTCTTGCCACACCCTTCCCCCTCCTCCCAGAGGGGGGGACCCTCCCCCGCTGTCCCTTCTTCCTTCTTGCCACACCCTCCCCCCTCAAAGTACTGTTATGATTTTCCCCTCCCTCCCTGCCTCTGTCCCTTCTTCCTTCTTGCCATACCTCTTCCCCTCTCTCTCTTTTTGTCACAGTATATGGTTTTGAGCCCAGTACATAACAGGGATGCAATAACTGTTGATTGATTAACCAGTTATTATTGTGTTCCACATTAAATGTGGATATTTTATTTGTAAAGTAAACATATACCATTTTTATATTATTGACTGCTTTCTTTCATCTCCACAGTCTTCTCATATTTAATATGGAAAACTAGCATTTTTCAAACCTAACTATTACCAATGACATAAAATATTTTGAAATGATGGCCATCTCTGTGGCAGAATCTGCTTATTGCCTACCCAATAACCTTTCTTCCTTGCATCCTAATGGAATCATGGTTTCACTCTTGATAAAAACATCCCCAACTAAAAATATTCATACTCTCAGACTCATCTGAAGCTGTAGGTGCAAGTGATCAAATTCTGGCCATTCATTTAACAAATAAATGAGATCTAAATGGACATTGCTGCAATGGTCTTTTAAGAAATCTATTAATAATGAGTAGACTCATCTGGCATCCCTTTTCAAACCTTCGCATTTAATTCGTTTTCTCCTTCCTGGAACAGAGGCACAATGCCTAGAGGTGTAGCAGCCATTCTGTGACCATGAGGAAACAAATGTGGACATTTGGAAAATGTGGACAGTGGAAAAAGGAAGGAGATAGATTCTCTCACTGTGGCATTATACCAGACCTAGGCTGCTTCTGGCATGAAATAAATAAAGCTTATCACCTGTTTAGGCCACTACTAATGTGGACAGTGGAAAAAGGAAGGAGATAGATTCTCTCACTGTGGCATTATACCAGACCTAGGCTGCTTCTGGCATGAAATAAATAAAGCTTATCACCTGTTTAGGCCACTGTCATTTGGTTTTGTGTTGCTTTCCACCAAACGCATTTCTAACAGATGCAGACCTTTCCCTTTTTAGTTGTTGATAAGTTTATTAATGTTTAAAAACAGCCACAGGTATTATTATCCTCCGAGCAAATCAAGAGCACTCATGGTGAAAAGAACTCCAGTCTCAAACCATTCCTTTTGGTCCTTCTGTGTGTTGACACTGCAGTAGCAGCACCATTAGCTTAAGAATTCTATGTCTATGATCAAAATATGTCACTGGGAAGCTTTGTGCTTTCTCCCTTCAAGTGCTTTAACTTTAAAATTCCTTCATTTGACAAGGTGCTCTCTATTCTTGGGTAGTTTATAAAATATTTATGGTTGGAAGTCAAAGGTAGCTGGATAAGGAGATGTGTCTGTTATAAACTCCATCTGTGCTACCAGCCTGTCAAATATAACTCACTGCAGTGCCTTTAATCTGCTCGGTTATGGAAAAGACTCCCTGCAGTAGATGGATCAGGTTGACTTAAAACAACACAAAACACACTAATTTGCTCAGAAACACAGCAAAGAGTCCTTCAGCCCCAAGGTCCTCATCCCCAGTTTCAGTGTAGAAGCATGAAGTCTGTACTTTGCATACTTTGCACCTGGAAAATTATGTGGTCAGTAAACAACTCTTGACCTAATTCTGTGAGTTGCTCTTAAGGCCAAACTATGTTCTCCAATCCGTCATGGGGAGTGATCTCATCCAGAGGATCACTTGCATCCAAGAGTGGAAATGCAATTTTATTTTTCAGGAATTTATAAACAATCCCTTTGAAGCTTCAGAGAAGCAATACTCGGTAGGCTTTGACATAAAGTTTAGAACTGTGTTTAGAACTGTGACTTGGAAAGGTTTCCCTACTCTTTCTGCTGGTCAATATGCTTGCAAACAACCTACACATTGGAAATCTTTGGAGAAAACCTGTTATAAACTGCAATCTTTTCTCTTTTCTCCCCTCCTTCCCTTCTTTTCCTTCCTTCTCTCCTCCCTCTCTCTCCTTCTCTCCCTCCCTCCCTTTCTTGCATCCTTTAGTAGAAAGTTTAAAAATCATGGTGAGTTGCAAATCCTTCATTTGTGTTTGTCATTTTCCTTTTAAAAGATGTTTCCTTATCTGTTGGAAAAGTCCATGTGGATATTTGCACAAGACTATAAACTGCTCCACTTGGATTCCTGCAAGCATGGTGAACACTTGCTCCCTCAGGCAGGTGTTATCCTGCTTGCATCTTGTCTCTTCACCTGTGGGCCCAGTGGCCTTTCTTTAGGGGTAAGTAGTCATGGCACAAATCAATCATTCTTTTTCTGTCTCCTACGCACAAGTTCATAGAGAGCAATTTTTCAAATCATGTTGAGAATGTTAGACACCAAAAAAAAGCATATCATGTCAACAAAGTTTGTGTGGTTAATTCCATACAACTCCAATGAAAGTTCTAGGGTAAATGCAGAGCATCTGTTTCTAGACGAGAAATTCGACATAAGCATTAATATTAGAAAAGTAAGTAGAGACTTAAGTTCTTTTAAAGGGCCCAGAGCAATGGAATCAAAGGGGCAGAGACAGGCCTGCATCTCTTAGATTCTCAAGAAACACTTGTTTCACCTTTTGTAGTCCAGCCCCATCTACAAGGGTGCAAATCCTGAACCCATGCAGTCTAGTTGAAAGAAAATGACAGTCCTGTCTTCCTGGATGATCCGGTACCCAAAGGCCAAGTCCCCTTTCTGGAGGGGATTGTGAACGACTGAGAGGTATGAACCTAGGAAGTCCACCCCTGCATGATTGCCAAGGAGAAAGTCAGGATACCTCTGCACACGTACTGGATGGGCTAAAATTGAGGACACAAGTATTGTTCAGCTAAAATGTACTGTATGGAATGGCTAAAATGAACAATTCAGAAAACAAGAGATGTTAGCAAGGATGCAGAGAAAGGGGCACCCTCTTATACTGCTGGTGGGAATGTAAGTTGGCACAGCCACTCTGGAAAACAGTATGAAAAGAGAAGTACCTAACAAACTGCAGTTGTACTACTAGGGATTTATCCAAAGGGATACAAACATGGTGATTTGAAGGGGTACCTGCACCCTAATGTTTATAGCAGCATTGTCCATAATAGCCAAACTGTGGAAAGAGCCCCCATCATGTCTACTGACAGATGAATGGATAAAGAAGATGTGGTGTATATATACAATGGAGTATTATTCAGCCATCAGAAAGGATGAAATCTTGCCATCTGCAATCACGTGGATGGAACTAGAGGGTAAACAAGTCAGAGAAAGACATGTGATTTCACTCATATGTAGAATTTAAGAAACAAAACAGATGAATATAGGGGAAGGGAAGGAAAAATAAAATAAGATGAAAATGAAAAAAAAAAAAAGATGAAAATGGAGAGGAAGGCAAACCATAAGAGACCCTGGATTTTAGGAAACAAACTGTGGGTTGCTCTAAGGGAGGATGGTGAGGGGAAGGGGTAACTGGGTGATGGGGATAAGGAGGGCACAGGATGTAAAGAGCACTGAGTGTTATATAAGACTGATGAATCACTAAATTCTACCCTGAAACTAATAATACACTATATGTTAACTAAATTGAATTCAAATAATTTTTTTAAATGCACTGCAGGGGCACTTGGGTGGCTCAGTGGGTTAAATGTCTGCCTTCGGCCCAGGCCATGATCCTAGAGTCTCGGGATGAAGTCCCATGTCAGGCTCCCTGCTTGGCGGCTGCTTCTCCTTCTCCCCCTGCTCATGTATGCATACTTTGTCTCTCAAATAAATAAATAAATAAATAAATAAATAAATAAATAAATATTTTTAAAAATGCACTGCATGGGAGGACCATCTCTTCTCAAATCAGGATGTAGGCAAAATTGTGAAGTTGGCAAAACTCCAGTATCCCCTCCCTCCTCCTCTTCCCTTCCTTTGGCCTAATTAATATTAATTTTCTACTATATGCTGAGAGGTAGTAAAGAAGTGCTGATGCCCTTGTAGGGATTCTGTGTGGAAGGGCAGTGATAGGTGCTAGGTGAGGTGCCCTGGCAGGAACACCCAGCCCCTGGAGTGGGGAGGGAGGAGCTGCCACAGAAGGTTCTACGGCAGGGGTGGTGAAGTTTTACTGTCAAGCACCGGATAGGAAATCTTCTAGGCCACAGAGATCATATTTTCTATGTCACATATTTGTTTACTTCACAGACTTTTAAAAATATAAGAACCATTTGGCCTGTGGGAGGTATAACAACATCAGCTGATTCAGCCCCTGGGCCAAGTGTGCTGACTTGACTTCTAGAGGAAACTGTATTTGTGCTGAGTTCCTAAGACATAAAATTAGCCACTGTTCAATAAATGCTTTTATTTGTCAGGCCCTGGACCAACAGCTTCAACTCATTTCATCATCACAATACCGTGAGAAGGTTATGTTTTTATCACTATTGTCTACCAGCAAGGAAACTGAGGACCGGAGACATCAAATTACTTGTCCAAAGTCACAGCCCCAGAGCCTAGTTGAGACTGGAAGCCAGATCTATTGCCTTTAAAGGGGCAAAGAGCAGGCCATGTACAGTTGTGTAGGTTGTGTCCTGGACAAAGGCACCCACAGAACAGGTCTGAGGGGCTGATATCTAGCTTGTACTCCACTGGTCAGCCAGGAGTCTGGAAGAGAAGGAGCATCCAGCCCAAGAAAGGGGAAGGGGGCCACAATTCTTTGTACAGACGTGCCACTATCTCACTGAGCCATCCTTAATCTACTTGTATTTTTCAATAATGGTTTAGAAAATATTGTGTAACCACAGTGAGATAGCACCTCATACCCACTATGGTGGCTCAAATTAATAAGATGGATGATCCCAGTGTTGGCAAGGATAAGAAAGAAATTGAAACCCTTGTACATTGTTGGTGGAATATAAAATGGTGCAGCCACTTTAGAAAGCAGTTTGGCAGTTTCTCAAAAAGTTAAACATAGTTACTATATGGCCCCCAAATTCGACTCCTAGATATATATTCAAGACACGGTGGGGCACCTGGGTGGCTTGGTGGTTGAGCATATGCCTTTGGCTCAGTTGGTGATCCCAGAGTCTTGGGATGGAGTCCTGCATTGGGCTTCCTACAGGAAGCCTGCTTCTCCCTCTGCCTGTGTCCCTGCCTCTCTCTGTGTGTCTCTCACGAAAAATAAATAAAATCTTAAAAAAAAAGACCTGGTCCTAAAAAATCTTATACATGAATGTTCATATCAGCCTTATGCATTATAGCCAAACAATGGAAACAGCCCAAATGTCCATTAAACAAAGATGGAACAAACAAAGTGTAACATATCCATACAACACAGACAGTGTTCTATATAAAGCAGTAACATACTGACACTTGCCACAACATAGGTGACTCTTGAAAACACATGCTAAGACAAAAAGCCAGATATAAAAGGCCACATGCTATATGATTCCACTGACATGAAATGTCCAGTATAGGCAAAACCATAGAAAACAGAAAGTAGATTAGTGGCTGCCCAAACCTGGGGGTGGGAGAGAAGTGGGGAGTGACTGTCAATGGGTACAGTGCTCCTTCTTGGGGTGATGAAGATATTCTGAAATTGGGTAGTAGTGATGGTTGTATAACTTTGTGACTGCACTAAAAACCACTCAATTGTATGCCTTGTAAAGGGTGGATTGTATGGTATATGAATAAGATCTCAATTTTAGAAACATGGTGGACATTTGATTTCTCTTTCCCCACCACAAGGGATTCCAGTCCTGTCCTGGCCCCCTTCAAGCCTTCACTAATCTGAGGTTGTGTTTGCTGAGTCAGGTGTCTGAGCTACTGACCCTGGCTCCAGTTATGCCGGAAGAGGATGAAGGCTGCTAGGCAGAGGTGGCAGGTGGTGTTAAGAAACAAAAGAAACATAACTAACCACACACAGCTGGAGCCCAGAACAGAAGAGAGGGGCTTGGGTAGCAAGGGGAGGTAGAGGGAGATGGAGCTGCAGAGGCACAGACTTCAGACCATAGGGTGGCACTCCATGCCTGGGCTGGGTGCCCAAGGTCTTCTGTCCTTGCTTCTACCACCCACAAGGCCGCTCTAGGTCCCTCCTGCTCCAAAAGCTTCTGATCCAGCAGTACATCCTGGGATGCTGAAGGCTCCATGGGGTCCTTCCTCCCAGGGGTGTGTGTACTCCAAAAGGAGGACTCAGGAGAGAACAGTGTTTCACTCTGGGATGCCTGAGTGGCTCAGTCGGTGAAGCATCTGCCTTCGGCTCAGGTCATGACCCCAGGGTGCTGGGATGGAGCCCCACCACTGGGCTCTCTGCTCAGTGAGGAGCCTGCTTCTCCCTTTCCCTCTGCTTGCCACTCTGCCTGCTTGTGCGCTCTCTCTCTCTCTCTCTCTCTCTCTCTCATTCTCTGTCAAATAAATAAATAAAATCTTAAAAACAAACAAACAGTGCTTCACTCTAACACAATACCTTGCTCATGGTAAAATGCCAGGCAACGAGGGCCCCTGGAAAGGGAGAAACTTTGTGAGTGGGGTCCCAGCCTAGACACACTAGACAGGTTGAATACTTTTTCACCACAGACCTACAAAACACTGCCTGTCCTATACAACTATAACATCACCAGGAAAGGCAAGCTGTGATTTGTGCTGGACCCAAACACCTCTCCAGCTCTTGGGGATTTTCCTGTCTACCCATTGTGTGGCAATCACTAGGCAAGAGCTGGGCACTAAGTTATTTGTGACTCCTTAATCTTCTTGTATTTTATCTTCCTGATTGCAGGTTCCCAGAGGCAGTAGCTCTGTCTTTGGAGATCTTTTTCTTCTCAGGGCAGTACAAGATGCTCAGCCTGGGGGTCCTCATTCTGTCTGGTTGCCACTAGCAATCGGCCATTAACTGATGTTATGTAAACCTTCCTTGTTAGAAATAATTAATAGACTCATCTCGTGTACGATCAAGAAAGCGCCTCTGAGACTTTTGCAAGTAACTGCATCTAATTAACTCTCAAGCCATTTATTTTAGGTGCCAGCAATGCCAAATGAGGAAAGCTTCCAGAGGGGTATGTAACACCCACCTGGTGTGGGATCACATGCTGCTGTTTGTCCATCTGACATACCTGATAGGAATACAGCCGAAGTACAAATGGAGACTTGATAAAAATAACCCAGACAAGTCTCCCATCACCACTTATTAAAGATTCTTAGTCTCGCTTTTTAAAGAGCAAACAGGAAATCATGGTATGCTATTCAAAAGCAAAAGCAAATGACCAGAAAAGTTCCCCAGGGTGAGGGAGGGGGCTGGGGCGGAGGAGAGGCCCAGGTCCTTCGTGCTCCTGGGTCTTCATCCTGAGGGATGTCTGGAGGGTTTGAAGTCCAGAGGACCCCTGGGCCTCGAGAGACCACATCTAAGAGTATGGAGGATGGGTTGGAGGGAGAGAGCTAGAGCTAAGATCTGAAAGACCTAATGTAACAACAGTTAGGAACAAGTGGCATGCAGCACCAGTGCATCCTCTAAAGATTAATATATGGCATAAAATCCCTAAGATAAACAAAGCCTACCATATATTTAAGCACTGATGTTGCTCTCTTTGAAATGGGTGACATAAAGCTTTCTGAGGAGATTCCAAGATGATGTGTAAGGAGGTTGGGGTGTGTGAGGAAGTCTCCATGGGTGTTCTCGGGTGGGCGTGAGGCCTTGAGGGCTGTTCACTGGGCATGTGGCACTTGGCAGGCCTGTGCTTTACCGACGGCCTGACCTCACTTACTCCTCACACCAGCCCTGTGGGTGGTGGTTGTGGGTGAAAACACCCTGGAGAGGTTAATAACCCAACCAAATTCACATTGCTAGTGAATACAGAGCTGGATCTGAAACTTTCTTCTGTCTGACTCTAGGTCTTAAAGCCAATCTAAGCCATTTTTATAGATAACAGGGGTCAGAAATCACCTAGGCTCACTCTAGAAAATCTAAAAGGCTGAACTGACACCAACACTGTACAAACTGAAATAATAGCCAAAAGTTACCTGCTTCTTCAATGATGAAGAAACATTTGGAAGAAACACCCCAAGGGAAAAAAATTGGTGAATAGCTGCCCTCAGAAGACAAACTATTTTTGTGCACAACCCGCATTTTGCCATAACCACCATGATACTTATGGGAAAACATTATTGCCTGATTATCTCATTATGTAGAAAAACTTTGCATGAACCTTTCCTATTAGACTGTGAACCCACCATGGTAACAGAGCAGATATTCACTATTACCTATCTGCAGTCCCTAACACACACACACACACACACACACACACACACACACACACACACAAGCACCTCCTATAGCAAGAATACTGTGGAGAGGGGGGGAAAGGCTGTCTTAGTTTCAAGGAGATTCTGACATTTCCCTCTGCTGGGCTGGAGCAGGTCTGAGGCAGCAAGAATAACTGCAGAGGGGAGCTGGCCAGACCCTTAGCAGTGGCAGCCATATTAGAAGATGCCCAGCTGCAATGAGGAGATGGACAGGCCCAGAAAGCATCTTTGGAGAGGAGGTAGGGGCACACTCCCTGGTGGTAAGGGTCTGAAGAAGAGAAAGACACATCCTGACTGAGTGGGGGAGGCATTTCTATGTAGGAGATATTAATGGGGCTCAAGTTCATTTCTCTGGGAGAGATTCTGGCGCTTTGGAGAGATCACAGGCTATAGGCTGTAGCAATGTCCATGCAAAAATAGTGCTGTGAACCAAAATGAACCACAAGTTCGATAAATGTGGATGAATATCAGTCTCCTCTATTCATATTTATTAATGATGTTTATTTATATATATCCTAGTATATTTTGGAAAGCATACAAGTAGCTCAAAAAGGTATCTTCCCTCTAGCAAAGAAGCACAAATTAAAAATAGGACTACATATTTTTTTAAATTAATAAGCAAAACAAAGAAAAAAATACAAGGGTTGGGATCTAACATAGTGCCAGGAGTTAGAGCTGAAATACATGCCATAAAGAGGCTATTGATGTATTTCTGGGATCCTGTTAGATAAAGCAGGAGCCATCTGTCCAAGCCTAATCATAAAATATGGGTAGAAAATATGAACTCAATCACACACATTTCCTGTGACACTTTAATCATCATTTAAAAGCAAGCAAGAATAATAATTTTTTAAAAAGAGAGTATTTTGTTTGACAAAGAAAAATCTGAAGAAGATGGCCCTATAAAATTTATATCCAAAGCACTGTGCAGGCCAATTTTTAAAAAGCACTCTGCAGGCAAATTCAGGTGCCAGGTGATTAAGAAGCACTGAAGAAGGGGAGTCATTAGATGCTATATTAAATCAAATGACTATTTAATAGTTGAAAGTAGAAAGAAAGGTTGGAATAAAAACTATTAGTTTTTATAACATATGCAGGAGAGGATAAAAATGCTTCTTTTCTAAGCACGCTGTCAAGGAAAACAAGCCTTTATGAGCTTTTTACATAGAAATGGTATCTTAAAATTTACTTAAGAGCATTAAATGAAGACTCTGAATAGGAAACCAGAGTTCAATTGATTTGGGAACAGTTCCAGGTTAGTATTCAATTCATAAAGCAATAGGTCTTTTCCTCCTTACGGATTATTATAAAGCCCTTTTGGAATCTTAACTGGGTGAGGACTCAGATTCCATTCATAAGGGCCTTGGTTGCAAAGGGGCCGCCCCTCGGCTTGTGGGCTGTGTGGCTTGTGGCCACCAGGAAGCCACAGTTATCAATGTATACAGTGGGCACTGGTTATCAGAAAGAGCAGGAAGTACTGCATAGCCATTTCTAAGTGAGTAACACAGTCTACTTGCCTTAGCATCACTGGGGCACAATGTTAAAAATTCAAATCCCCAAGCTCCACCTGCCTGCCCCAGAATCAGGCGTTTGTGGGTGGAGCCTGAGAACCTGTAACCTTTACAAGGTTCCAGGTAGTTGTTCTGTTTGCCAATGTGTGAGCATTCTGCTGTAGGGTATCAAGGGGCAATGCTTGGGTGTTTATATAGCAGTCGGTGTGTTTATATCCAGCCAGCATGTAACTATAATCATAAATAGTGACTCATTCATTATTTACCGAGAGTTGGCTATGTACAAGATCCTGTGCTCTAGGCATGGGACTAAATGCAGATATTCAGGTGAATAAGACAACCCCAACTCTCAAAGGAATGTACACACGTTGGCAGAGAGAGATGCAGTCTCCAGATAACAGAGCTGGGGGCGGGGGGTGCTGCTGCTCCTGAGTTACATGCAATTCTTCCTCCTCAAGCCCTGGCTCTAATTTGGAGCCCACAGGGTGATGAATGCTGCCCTAGAGCCCTGCAAGGACCCCTCTCCTGCTACGTCCCTCCATTCCTCTCTACTCTTTGTACACTGCACAGAGGCTGAACCATGTGATTAGATCACATCAGAGTAGGACAGAAAAGGGACATGTCTTGGGAGCTGGGTAGGGGGGAGAGGAGAAAGGGAGGGTGTGAGGGATTGACACTAACTGTGCAACTGGATGAGTAAGGTGGCAAGAAATTTCCTCTGCTCTAGTCCGTATTTTCTGCCAAGGTTGGGTTCTGCTAAATAGTTACGTTAGAATTTTTTATCAGTGAACCCAAGTGCAAGTCATGGGCGAATATAAGTCACAACACTGTACCCAAAATCTTGGGTCTGCAAAATCTAGGAAGTGGTGTGCTCAGATGGTGTGTGAGGTCAGCCTCAGGGGAGAGCCACGCCATCTCCCGGCAAGCATGTTGATTTCAAGACCTCTCTGAGAAGTGGAAGAAATGAAGGAGCGGTGGTGTGGAGAGACAAGCACACAAGGGTGACACAAGTTCTAGATTCTAAAGATCTCCTATTAAATAAAGGGCTAAGAGCTTCTTCCTGGGCTAAGAGCTGCCAGAGTGAGTGCCCTCTGCCCAGTGTGGATGGTGAGACATCCAGGACCAGAACCATGTCTATACTTAGCTGTGAAACCCAGTCTCTCTTCCTGTTTCACTATTTATGATGAAGACCCTACTTCCCTCTTCTTGCTTCCTATAACAATTCACAAAAAAATACCAAAGATCTATTAAAATTGATCTATTACAATATAGCATAGTGCCAAGGTTCCAATCTCAGCTCTACCTCCTATCAGCAGTGTGATTGTAAGCAAGTTACTTAACCTCTCCATGCTTTGCTTTCTCCATCTATAAAATGGGCTAGTAATGGTACCAATTTCATTAATTGTGAGGTTTAAATATAAACTATTCAAAACAAGGTATGGTACATAGTAAACATCCAATATACTTTAGCTATTCTTTCCCTTTCCAAAGTTCCTATCCAGACAAAAACCAAACAGTTGACCATTTACTTTATATGCACCATTTAAGTGCATTAAAGTTCCAGTATCAGAATAGAAGACACATCCTTTTAAAGATAGATGCTGTTTAGAGAAGTGACAGTCTGTTGAATATAGTTCCTGGAGAAGCTATTTGTTTTGCATTCCCCATATATAAGTGGTTATATCTATGTAACATCTATATTCCAAGCCAGGTTTAAGCACTCATTTCCCCCACACCTACCCTCTTGTACAAATTTCCAGAAACCATTCACTCCACCCTTCAAATTGGAAGTGTCCTTCCTTTTCTTGGACAAACTTGACTTTAGTTCCCATTTCATCATGGGTTTCTTGGATGTAATCATTCAAACTTGTCCTTCAATGACAAAAACTCATCAAATGCTGGCAATAAGTTTGCCAAGAATTTCTCTGCATTTTTATGCATGTCTCTGTTTTTCCTATCTGGATCAATATTTCTTTCCCAGAATTTGATAATTATGTTGACATAATAATGGGTTGCACCAAGTTACAGTTACAGTTCTGTACTATATGAGATGGACATTTATCATTTGTGGCTGGCTGGAATCTTTTGAACAGCTTATCAATATTTTGAGAACTTCACACAGTGTGAATCCTGCCTTTCTAACTTTTCTGGCTTTCCTTGAAGCTATGTGTGACCATTTAGAAATATGTAGAATTCTTTGGTTGGGTTTCTGGAACAGCTTCTCAAATTAGAGGGACTCAGTTGGGAAGCAGGCTGGAGCTTCAGTGGCCATTTTGGATCAGAAAGTAATGCACAAAACTAGTGGCCCTTTGATGACTTGTGTGATTATCATGCCAGTCTAGAACTGCCTACCTTTGGACTTATTTTGCAAAAAGGAAAATAAATTTCTATCTTGTATAAGCTAATTTTATTATGTCTTTTTATTATATGTAGCCCCATTTAATCATATATTTTTACATTACATATTATATATAATTATATATTATATATTAACCTTATATACTATATTTTACCCATCAAAGGTGGGATCAAGTTTTGATTCTGATTTCTGAACTCTCATAGGGAAGATAAACCATACTTAACATTTTTAAAGACAGAAAACTAGACATGTGTTTCACCTACCTAATGAGATGCAATGAAAGGCATGCAGCATCTATGCACCAATGATATATTCTTCCCCAAACACTGAATTGGAATCTGAGTAAGCCTCTGCATCTAACCACTAATTTATAGCAAACGCAGAAAGCAGAATGACATGTTCTATAATACCATAGGGATGCAATCATCAAAACCCAGAATGGAGGAAATTCTAGTAGGTACAAATGGTTCCGTTTCTTAAAAAATAAATTGCAAGGTTGGGGAAGGGTGGTGAAGGAAAAAGAATTTACAGATTAAAAGCAATCTGAGACATATCAACAAATGCAATGTGCAGAAACTTCTTTGGGTACTGAGTTAAGTAAACCAACTGAAAAACATTTTGAGGCAACCAGGAAAATATGGATTTCTGATGATATTAAGGTATTACAGCTAATTTTAAGTTATAATGATATTGTGGTTATATTTTTAAGTTTTTATGTACATCCTTTTAGATATAAATACTGACATATTTACAGATGAATATAGTTCCTGGAGAAGCTATTTGTTTATGAAGGGACATAATATATAGGATTTGATATAAAATAATCCAAGGGTGAAGTGAGGCTTTGAAAATATAAATGAAATAAAACAGGCCATGTGTCTTAGTCAGTTTGAGCTACTATAACAAGAATACCATACACTGGGTGGTGTAAACAACCGAAACACTTCTCATGGTTTTGGGGTCTGGGAAATCCAATATCAAAGTGCCAGGCCAATTGAATTTCTGAGGAGAACTTTCTGCCTCGTGTGGAAATGGCTGCCTTCTTGCTGTAGGGAGAGACATCATTTCTCTCATGTCTCTTCTTTATAAAGGCACTAATCTCACTCATGAGGGCTCTACCCTTATGATCTAATTATCTCCTAAGGGCTCCACCTCCAAATACATCATATTGGGGGTTAGGGCATCAACATATGAATTTTGAGGGAAACAAACATTCATGTGTTGGTAACTGGGACAGCTGGAAGATGGCTAAACAGAGCCTTGTCCAACCAGTCTTTATAATTTCTGTATATGTTTTAAATTTTTTACCATTTAAAAACGATATTTAACAAAACTCCTATATTCTTTAGTGAACTCTTAATATTTTTTTCTTTGATAAACCAATTTTCTTTTAATATGGCAGGTTCTTTTCTACAGAACTGATAATTAACTGAACCAGAAGCTTATCTGAACTGGCATAGGAAGCCAAAATATTGGAATCAGAATTTCATGTTAAGGAACCAAAACCCCAAGAGATGTATTAACTACTCACGGTTAATGGCTTTCCTCTGAAATTCCTAGTTATCGTGTATCCAAAACTTTTAGGGACATTCATCATTGACAATGGAATTGTCTTTTGATGAGTTAGTATAATCGCATCTAATTCTAATTGGCTTCTTGGGTCACTCCAGTGCTCACAGAAAAGTTTTGGTCCCTAGAAGACTGGACAACTGCAGAAATTGCTTACTCATGTAAATACAACATTTTATATAGTCCTGGAAGGGAGTCCTATAGACTGCAGATGGAGAGAGTCACACCATCAGAACCAATTCAGGATGGGCATTCACAGGGGTTCTGTCCTGACTATAACAAAGCACTTATGGATGATCTTTGTTTAAACTCTTGGTTTCCAGTTGGGCAATTTCTTTAATGACTGATTGGCAAGATGAGGATGCATAAAAGCCACTGGCATTGCAAGTCCCTATGGCTCCACTAATTCCAAAAGAAATTTCCATACAAAGCTATTTGAAACTGCTAAGTTTCTCTAAACTTTTCTGTATAAAGTAAGAACCAGGCATCAGTAGCAGTAATATATCTTGAGTAGTCAGAAAATGTAGAATCCCAGGCCTCATTCAGGCATTTTAACAAGATTCTCATTGATTCGTATGCATATTACCATTAAAATAGCAACCTAGGTGCACTTATCTGCTTCATAACAATGTATACTGAACAATTCAGTGTGAAATGATCAAGTTGGGATTCTGTAACAGCATTATATATTTATTCTTCGAAGTGAATTTTTTTTTAAGTGCTATCCTCTGTCCTTATCTGTGGGTGACTCATCTCAAGATAAAAATCCCAAACTCTCAGGGATCATCTGCCACACCTGATAATTCTTTATCTTCATTTCTTGCCAAATCTATGAACAGCTCTGACCAGCCTGAGAGAAATTTTTCCAATTGTTTGTTTCTCCCTGTGGATAAATTATGGAAGCCATTACAAGCCAATGCAATGTAGATAAGAGCTGTTTCTCCTTGACCCTTGTGTTCTCTTAAATTATACAGCATGGGGTTAGAGTTATTGCTTAACAACAGCAAGGCCTGAAATCCCCCATAGTACAGAATTGAATGAATGCAGCTCAGGACTGATGCAGTGATGCCAGCTAGCTCTCCCTTCGTCCTTTACTTCTGTTATCATTCTGTGTTATTATATGTCATCTTATAAGCAGCCTTGAGACGAAAAGAAATGACAACTCATGAACTTAAACTTTCATTGAGACATTTTCCAGTGGATTATATGAACTCAGGAAATGCATCAAAGTGCCACAAAAAAAGACCTGTAGATTGGGCATTTGAATCTCTTTTTAAATTATAACCTCTTTGTTGCTGAAAAGGACTGGGCATCATTGTCTTCTCCAACCCTCCTCCCCCCAAAATAGCACAGAACCAATTAAATAACTAAGACAAGAACAAAAGACAACAGCTAAGTTAAAAGGGAAAGGAGACAATATAGAAAAAGAAAATGATTTCATCTTCCTACCAAACTTTTTTTCTGATAATTTCTTTTAATTTTATGTTTCAAGTATTCAGTTATGACTTTCTAGAAAAGCTAATTTGTTTTGAAAGCCAACTTTTTCCAAAGCCAAGTGGTTGAGAGAGGAATGACTTGGAATTCTAAAAGCTAAAAAGCAAAGCCTGAAGGAAGAAGACATCAAGTTTATCGACAAAATCAAAGACTGGTAAATAAATAAATAAATAAATGAATAAATGAATGAATAAATAAATAAAGTAAGTAAGTAAGTAAGAGCTAGTTGCTTCCCAAAATGAGATAAAAAGTTTAGGTGGCTGGTGGATGAGGAAGGAGCAGGACAAGACTAGGTCCTAGAAGCTGTCTGGGACCCTAGGAAAAGGTCTAGCGATTCACCCCCACCAGTGGTTTGGAGAGGGGTGGATTGATAGAAATGCCAGCTTCCCAGTGTGGGTGTCCTCAGAGGTATCACCCCTGACCAGAACTTGAGCTTCAGGGTGTCTTTGTCTGAGGGAGATACTCAGAGACATGGTTCTGGGGCAGTTCACTCTGAGAAGTCTTCTGGGATTTCTCTGAAGCTATGAGACAATGTTGGAAGTACCTGGGCTCAGGACAAGGAAGATGCAGCATGTATGGGCCTGTACAGCCGAGGCCCTGCTGGGGCCAGTGTTCAGAAGCAACAGGTTGAAACTCAATGTCAGGCCCAGTGACCTGGGACAACCCTGGAAAGAGGACAGCATCTAGACAAGGTGCCACTCCCCTAAGTTCACACAAATCCCCCAGGGAAACTGATGAAAGGAACCAGGAGAGACATCTGAGAAAGTGAGTTTAAGCTGGAGGAAACTAAGATCACTTGGTACCATCATTGGAAATGGGGACTCCTGTGCTAGCTTTACTTATACAGGGAAAAATCTAAAATGATACATTTTCCCCTACTTACCCTCAAACCTTTAAGCGTGTATATGCACACGCATATGTATACACCCTTAACTTTACTAGAAATTTGAACTAACTCTGATTAATGGAGACAGCAGGAAACAGAGGCCCATCTAGTGGTTCTGGGTTAATTTCATTAACATTTTTTATGGTTGTGAGCCTGTACTCATGACAAAGAATAGGTGGGCTATAGTACGGTAGAATGCGGGATGGCTTAGATCGTTCTTTGCACCTGGAAAAGAGCTCTGGAGGAAGAAAAGGGGGACTAGGTAGGAAGAGCTGTCAAGAAAGTATCCAAGATTACCTCGGAAATGTAAAGAACCTATTCCGATTATGAAATTTATGTGCTTCCTCATCACAATCAAATTAATTCTGGGCTCCATTAATAGGAAACAAACTTCTAAATCATTAAATAGATAGCAGAAAACATATCCCCTTCCCCATAATGCAGAACTGTGGCCTATTGCTTTTCTCAGTAAGGTTTGTTAGCTCCTTCTACACTTGCATAATTAAGGCAATAGTTCTTAAAATAATACGCACTATCCATCCTGTGAAAATGGAATTTGTCTATTTAGCCATCCGAACACATCACATCTGCCATCACTGTTGATGAGGGTAAAAGTACTTGAGGAATTTCTATGCAGCAAAAGATTTATCTTCTTGCCAGGTCCTTCAACCATAGCAAAGTAATCACTTAGAAGGCAGGCTGGCAATTCTCTAAGTGAAAATGGAGGTGGTCTGCCAGCACGCGTCCTCTCTGCTTACACGTAGTCCCAAGGACAGCACTGCTAAACAACACTGCATGAATAATGTAGATGCTGAGAGCTTCTGAGTCCTTAGGGACCTACAGGCTCCACTGCAAAACCAAAACAACAAAAACTGCCCACCCAAAGCTCTTTGGGGCACCTGAAACTGGAATATTAGTAGAGCCTATTAAGAGTGAGATGGAAGTTTTCAATCTTTTTACATATACGTATATGTGAAGAATATCAAATCATACATTTAATAAAATCAGTCATCTATTCTAAGTGCCATTAGCACAATTAGTGAACCATTTAGTTTTCTATGCTTTATCTGGTGACTTTTGAGAACTGGGATGAGTATTTCTCTCTATGCTAATGGTGGAACTGTTAGAACTCTGTGGTGGTGTCTACTCAAAGCCAAAAGTAGATGGCACTACCATTTACATATTTGAGCATCCATTATAATGAGAGTTCTTTAAAAGTAAAAATGTTGAATTACTTTCCTTTAGAGTTTCTGACAACATAAGAGAAATTTCAACAAAATATACTTCTTCTCAAAGAGAATATCATAACATGAATATAATTTCCAATAAAATGATATTGGAAAAAGTATGTTCATATGATAATTTTTAAAAGTTTTATGAAAAGATAACTCTAAAAGTTAAAAGTATGAAATACGGAATACATACAAAAGACTGAAAATATATCCTTAGAATCCTTAAATTTGGATGAATTATAGCTTAGAGCTATAACTCAAAAATTCAAGAACCATTTAATCATAACATCAACTGTAAAAAATTAGAAGATTAAGAGTAAACTATTGAAAATATTTTGATAAGGTTGAAGAATGAGATCCATGTGAACACATGGAATAATTTAATTTCTGAGATACTCCAAAAAGGGAATGATTCACCTGTTTAATCAATAGTCTTTTTGAGATGCTATGAAAAGATTTTCTTCTATTTAAACATTACATCACAAAATCATTTTTTGATTAAAATTCATCTTTCATGTGTACTTTTTAGCTTATACAAATATTTGAAAACAGGTTTAACAATAATTCAAATTACTCATGTTACATAGATGTAAAAGAAAATTTGATATTTATTATAAATTTATAAAATAGTAACTTGTTATCCTGTGTAGGAGTGGTTAACTTTCTTATCCACCAATGTAAAAAAAACATACCCTGAAAGTCCAGAATGTTGAAATGAAATGATTTTTCTCTGGGACATTCCACTAATGTACTACTTGGCTTTGAGTATATAACAATAACCAAGTAGTCTTTTATGTTTTTGATTGGATGAAACAGTAATCTAAAAAGATACCTCACTGTATCATTGATTAAAAATGTATTATGTTTGCCTATTAAAAACATTTAGTAACAAAAACACATTTTTGCTAGGGAAAAAAAAACCTGGCTACAACGGATCAACCTAATTTGAACCAAATGCAACAAAACATATGCAATCAAATTCATTTAAAACATCTACCCTGAAAGGCCTCAGCAGATATTACAAATGGACAATTGTTACAATATCTACAAATATTACTATTCCAGGACCTAGTAAAATACAATTCATCAGTTAGTGACATTAGGGCATATAACTGAGATAATGAAATTTGTTGCAGGCCGGTGCTGTATTGTTTCTTTCAATCCATCCTCTCAAAAACCCTACCAAGTGGGGACTTCTGTCTCTATTACACAGATAAGGAAACTGAGGATAACATATATTCAGAAATCCATCCCAAATCACATAGTAAGAGTCAGCCTTAATCCGAAGTCAGGCTCACTGAGCTTTAGAAGCTGAGCACTCATGTACTACATTCTGATGGTGATCATGCTAACAATGTCGCTCCTTGCTGTCCATCTGATACCTCAACAAATTTTGAAATTTTAGAAACATCTACTGGATAACCCTCAAAAATTATCTGTTCAGTGAAGAAATGACAAGCCCAGATCAGTTTATTTTTTCTATTCTGATACTTTTACCCATGATGCAGTTAAATTACAGCACAGAATCAAGGGACCTGAGATTCTCATAATACTATACTCGGCACATTTCCCTATATGCCCTGACACACATCTTCAGTGGGATATTTATTTTGGCCAAAATAAGGTGGGGCATCTGGTTTCAAAAAAAAAGAAGGAAAAATAAGAAAGGAATCAAAGTCAGGGGAAAAAGTAAATGCAGGCAAGAATCATCCTCTTTTCAGGCCACCTCTGATTATCAGTTCTATGGCACCATGCTAAGCTAGCAGTGTGTCGTGGAATCATGCTGGATATAGCTTACACAACTGACAAGCTTGTTTTGGATACCTCTGACTGCTAGATGAAAGGATCCCTCCTGATACATATAATTAGTACATATCCATTGAGCCATAAGAGATGTATTAAAAACATGCTCCATGTCCTTAAGGAATTACAATATACTTGGGGAGATAAAAATATATACATACAGGTGACATTTCAAAGTATAATGATGTGTGCCAACTACTGTCATAGGAAAGTATTATAAGATCCTAGGTAACATTTTTAGAGCTTTATAGTTTTGCACACAATGATCTCTGACAGGAGTTCAAAGCTATCATCTTCTCTGTGGAGGAAAGGGAGTCCTTATGATCTATATTCCTCAAGGACAAAACTAAGCTAGTGGCAAGAAATAGTGCTCTCAAGGTATGGTACAAAGTTTTTAATGATCTTTTCCACTTGGAGTCCTTTCTTAATCTCTTCCTGTTGTTAGCCTGTTTCACATTGCTCACTTTGCTCTTAGGTCCCATATACCTAGTGTAATAGTAAATGGTCCCCAATTTTCCCTTACTGGGGTGGAAAAACCAAGAGGGAGTCTGGGTATGGCTACAGGGAGTCCAGCTGGTTCTGCTCTGCTCTGGGTCTTAGGAAGAGATAGTGACCATCCTGCATCTTGTTACCTCCAGAGGTAGTAAAAGTTCAAGATCAAGATGAGAGTGTGAACCTGGAAGAGAACTGTCAGGATGTCATTTAGCCTACCTTTCACTGGGTTTGGGGGCAAAAGGAACCCTGTAGCTCCACACTGGGGTTCACTGGCAGAGCATCGTCTCAGGGAACCCAGGAAGGAGAGGCAGCTCCCTGAGGACTCAGAGGTTCAGAATGCAGGAAACAGGCCATCCCCATCTTTACCCATCAGCGACACAGCCTTACAGATCCAAAATCCACTTTTACAAACATTTCTTGAATTCTTTTTCACAAAGATGAGAATGTGAAGAATACAGGGAAATCACTAATCAATGTTTTTCATTTTATAAATGTTTGATAAACAAAACTCAAGAAACATAGTTGGCTTTTGTCAGGTCTAAGAACTAGTAAGAGTTAAAGCCTGGGCTAGCCCCAGGATATTCAAACTCCTCGTTCTGAAGTCTTCACACACTTGAGCTACCAGCTAGGGCAGCCACAGAAGGTGCGGGATTCGGGCAGAGCCCTACAAGATGGGTAATTTGAACAGCAGCAATTCAACGAATGACTCTGGAGATAAACATCAGTAGTGACTAAATTGTAAAGAAGAGTCAATGATTAACAATATTCTGGTTGGGGAAAAAGGGAATGTTCATTTTCTATCATATATAAAACAAGAATAATCTTACTGGATTTAAGAATATCAACTCAGGGATCCCTGGGTGGCGCAGCAGTTTGGCGCCTGCCTTTGGCCCAGGGCGCGATCCTGGAGACCCGGGATCGAATCCCACATCGGGCTCCCGGTGCATGGAGCCTGCTTCTCCCTCTGCCTGTGTCTCTGCCCCTCTCTCTCTCTCTGTGACTATCATAAATAAATAAAAAAAAAAAAAAAAAAAAGAATATCAACTCAGAAACATTAGGCTGTCCCTCACAACAATCTTGTTTTCTTCCTTATCTATTGTGGATTTGTCATTCATGAATATATATAAACTTTTATGTGGAATGATTTATAATTTTGGCCTGCCCTGTCATTTGGGCAAATGAAGTCCAGTAGTTTACTACCAGCTGTAAGAAGCAGAATATCCTTCATTTTGTTTTTGATATACCTTATTTAAGATTTGAGGGACATTGTATCTATTTATTTCAGACCAGATATATGCTTAGGGCCTTGGTGAACAGTTTTGTGTTCTCCTCAAACACACTGTCTCTGGTTTTATAGACTTTGATAATTTTCCTGAGCCAATGTCTTTCCTGGCAAGAACTGTAATCAATTTAGTCTTTTCTTCCACCTTCCAAGAGCATTCTAGTTGTTACATTCTGGATGTTCTCCAGCACAATTAGGCCTCTTTTGATCATCGTCGGCTAAAACTGCATATAATCTTTCAGGTGTGGATGAATCCCAGCTTCCACTAGGTACTGTTATGTCCTCTGCTGGAGGATATTCAGTGTCTTGATAGCCTCTTTGGGCTGCAGTATTACACTGGGCAGGAGCTCGAAGGTGAGAGCTTACAAAGACACCAGGCTTGGTAGGTAGTCCTGTGGTTGAGTACTATTCTTACCCGCCCATCTACCCCCAAAAAAAGACAAAAGAAAAAAAGAAAGGAAAGCAAGACAAGATCAGAGTCACCTACAAACTCAGAGCTTTCTAAACATTTCTTCCGGGTCACCACTAAAGATGTCGAAATAAATTGAACATTGATAAAAAGTGCCCATTTCCACTTCCCAAGCTGTCTGCCCCCATTAATTTTAAAACTGAAAGTAAATTAAATTAAATCAATTCAAAACATGTTTCTAAGTGCAAGATCACTTTGTGCAACACACAAAGGAAACATGATTCTCTCAAATAATTGTATGCTTTTAGAAAAGTAGCAATATTTTTTAAGCATGATAAAGAATATCTATCTTAAACTAAGTAGCAAAATTACACTTAGTAATAAAACACTTGTAGCATTATCATTAAAACTTCAAGCAAAACAAAGATGCTGTCTATATATCCATTCATTCATTTCACAAGTATTTATTAAGTGCTACTATGTGCCAGGTATACCTGTTCTAAATGTGGGTGACAGGGTGAGAATTAAAACAACACTCCCCCACAATGAACTTCACATTATTTAGTATTATCCTAGATAATGCTATTAAACTTGAAACAGGGTTAGACGGGGGATAAAATGGATATTGTTCAATAATATGATTCCCTATTAAGGAAAAGAAAAAGAAAGATTATTGAAATAGATAAGAAGCTGAGTAACATGAATATGTGTAATGCACAAAATCAATAATTTCTAATACTATAATAATCTAGGTAAAACATAGTGGAAAAATTCTGTTCAGAATAGCAACCAAAAAATAATAAAATATCTAGGAATCACCTTTGGTAAGAAATGTAAAAGGCCCCATTTGGAACCAAAGAGTGCTCCAATAAACAACATTTAGAGAACAGTAACAACAGCAAAAAGGCTCTTGGAAATTAGAAACATGAAAACAATGAGGAAGAAACTCGACAGAAAGGTTGGAAAACAAAGTTGAAAAACTTTTCCAGATAATAGAGCAAAAAGTGAAAGAAAAGAAATATAAGAGGAACAAAGATCACACAGACAACTATATTTGGAAGTTCAACATCCAAATGAAGAGTTCCAGAAGGACAGAAAGAGAAAATACAGAAGAATAAGTCATCAGGGAAGGTCAAGCAAATATCCCAGAATAAGATATTAGTTTCCAGATCAAGAAGTCTGCTGAGTGTCCAGAATCGGATCTGAAAATTGGCACACAGTAGACACAAAATTATACAATCTGAGAAAATGAGGAATAAAAAGCTTTCATAGAGATAGACGGTTTTTTTTTAAAGATATTATTTATTTATTCATGAGAGACAGAGAGATAGAGACAGAGAGAGAGAGAGAGAGAGAGAGAGAGAGATGGAGACATAGGCAGAGGCAGAAGCAGGCTCCCTGCAGGGAGTCTGATGTGGAACTCGATACCAGGACCCTGGGATCACGACCTGGGCCAAAGGCAGACACTCAACCACTGAGCCACCCAGGTGCCCTGATTCAATTTTCATATATAAAGTCAAGAATTAAGGGACACCTGGGTGGCTCAGTGGTTGAGCACCTGCCTTTGGCCCAGGGCATGATCTTGGAGTCCCGGGATGGAGTCCCACATCGGGCTCCCTGCATGGAGCCTGCTTCTCCCTCTGCCTGTGTCTCTGCCTCTCTCTCTCTCTGTGTCTCTCATGAATAAATAAATAAAATCTTTAAAAAAGAAAAGAATTAGTCTTCTCAACAGAAATACAAAAAGCTATAGTAAAATGGAGAAAGACCAACCTTCTGGAGGGAAATTCTTTTGTGGCAGAGACATCTGATTCTCAGAGTACCGAAGTGCTCAATGTCCCAGCTTCCTGTGGTTGAGCAGGGCCTTCTGACCAGTTCTAGCCAACTGGGTGCTCACAGAAGTGACACGTGTCACCCCTCTAGCTCCTCTCTGCCCTGCCACAGTAACACAAAGGTCCTGTGTTGAGATGGTGAAGCCACAAGATGGATGCAGCCAGGATGTGGAACAAGCTTCTGAAAGAAAACAGCCACTGGACCCACTGAGGGTCTTATGTAAGCAAGATATAAACTAATGTGGGAAGCCATTGAGATTTTGTGTCACCCTAGGGTATCCTGATTAATATAGATTTCCAATCCAGAATTTTACATCCTGTCAAATGATTAGTCAAAGTGAGAATAGCCATCTTCAGAAATGTATCATTTGAGCTAATTTCCAGACCATGTACCTTTTCTCAAGAAGCTGCTAGAGACCAAGGAAAGAGCAAGATGTATTTAGACGGCAAAATAATGTGTGCCCAGGATGACCAAGTCCTAACTTCTAGAATCTGTGAATGCATTTCCCTACATGCCCAAGGGATCTGGAGATGGGGAGATTATCCTGGATTATTCAGGTGCACACAACATCATCACAAGGATCTTCATGAGGAGAAGAGAAAGAGGCCATGGGTCAAAGAATGCAGGCAGCCTTTGGAAACTAGAAAAGGCAAAGCAAGCTCTCAAAGAGCTTCCAGCAGAAACATAGCCTGGCCGACTCCTTGATCTTAGCCCACTGACACCCATTTCCGACTTCCATAAAATAATAAATTTGAGTTGTTTGAAGCCACCAGGCTTGTGATCATTGGTTACAGCAGCAGTAGGAAGCTAATGCAACACGGGGTGAGGGAAGTGGGAGCAAACACAGAAGGGGGCACTCCCAGACACATCTGAGCTGGAGGCCGAGCTCAGGCTGGAACTGGTGAGAAGACCCAGGAGAGACCTCAGCAACTGGATGTGGACAGATCCCTAATGCGGTTGGAGGTGCTGGGATTTACACCACCGGAATAAAGTTTCACGATGACTTGGATGTCAGGGAAAAGTGTGAAAATCAATTCACGAAATAAGACAATTATTTGTTACAAAAAAACCCAAAAAGCTGAGTAGGAAGAAAAACATCATAATGGCCCCATTGCCCCTATTATTTGCCTGGTGTCAGCAGTAAAAACACTAAGCCCTGGGGCGGCCCAAATGACACAACCTGGTTTGGGGGGGGGAGCTGAAGAGGGGAGTGCTGGGAGTGGGGGGCGGCACGCTGCCATGAAAGCACTAAATCCTCCTGTTCCAACATAAGGATGTCAACAGACAAGGCCTAAGGCTGAACAAAACTGAGAAGCAGCAAAAGCCTGTTATTCGGAGATGTGAAAGCTGATCCTAAAGATTGGCAGAAAGAGCATAAAGTAATTGTTTCTGAACAGCAGAAAATAATGGGGAGGGTGTAGTTAGGGGTCACTTTCTCACAAGCTAATGAGCCATTTGGTGCTTTAAACTGCACTATGTTTATGCATGACTTTGATTAAACATAAAAAGTACATACAGGACTGGCAAAATATTTGCAACAAATGATACATAAGGCTTTCATATTCTTAATGTACAATAAAGATTGGGCCGGATTGTGAAAAATGCTTTGTTATGGTTGTCTCTGAGTGGTGGCATAATGTGTGATTATTTTTTCTGGTTGCTAATTTTCTGAACTTTCCAAATCAAAACAGGAGTATGCATAATTTCTAAGACAAAAAGAATTGATCAGATGGTCAAGGAAGAAATAAAACAAACAAAAAGAATTAGGTAACTATATTAGAAGCTACTAAAATGTTTAAGTTACTACAACTTTGAAAACCCTCAGGCAGTTGTTACCCTGCCAAAAAAAATGGTGGCACGAGTTTTCTTAATTTACTAAAGCAGTTTCTTGATTAAATATGCTTTCCAACAACAATTTGCAATTTAAAAATTTCATGCTTCATTTAAAGCACTTTATTTTTGTTAAAGGCAGCCCAAACCTGACAACGTATTAAGTCTGTGATTTTAACTGGTGCCAGTTTGGATAAGGTTTGAAAAATATCTTATCAGTGATAACTGGCCCGTGGGCTTTGGGGAGTAGGGTGAGGAAGATGCTAAAAGAACAATTACATAAACCACATATTTTTAGACCTGTGGCTTCACAGAATTTTTTTAATTAAAAAAAAAAAGACAGAAGTGGAAGATATGCTTAATAGTACTAACCATTTGAGTAAGAAATGGATTCATTATGTTCTTCTTGGGAAAGAGTGAACACATTACATGCTCATAAAACTGATAAATTTAGAAGTACTGTTTCTGAACTTGGACACAGATTTCTGTGGAAAGTTGAAATCTCAGGAGGCCATTGGCTGGCCAAAGACTTCCATGCTAATGGTTAAGAGCTGTGATGAGTTCAACGGAAGCATGAAGGAAGAATACAGGTGACTTCAGGATAAGAAACAATACCTATTATGTAAGACTGATTTGTTCCCCTTTGGTAGATTCTT